>NC_090937.1:1552975770-1553284416 GCF_040938575.1 Ambystoma mexicanum | reverse complement strand
CAGCTATGGATGGAGGTGTTTATGCAAAAATCGAAGAATCATGTTGCTCATTTCTACCATCTCACGACGATGAAAATAGGACCTTAACAGAGGCCATAGGTATGCTGACAAGGCTACAGAATCAGATGATAGATGAAGCCGACGAAGTTGATGACGACAGTTGGTTTGGATCACTGTTCTCATGGGTTCCACAATGGATGGCAGACGCGTTCAAGATCTTAGGAGACCTGGTGGTGATGATATAGCTTGGATTCTGTGTTATCAAGATAATAATCTCTCAGTGCCAGAAAACTGCAAAAAAGGCCTTAGGGATGACAATCATGATTGACGTTGAGTCAGGAGGGAAGCCCAAAGACCTGACTGATGAAGAAATAAGGCCAGCATTTATGCACCAGAAGGAACAAAGATTCGGTATCCGAAGAAACATAGAAGGTATGTGGGAAAATGGATCTTTTGTAATCCAAGTGGAGATTGTCAAATGATGACATGGGACAAAGACAGCAGGATGTTTAAAGGGAGTGATAAAGACATGGACCCCAAAGAAACATTTCTGAAGACCTAGATGTCCAGATCCAGAGGAGCACAGAAAAGCAAATGCGAGGAAAAGTTTGAGTGGTCGATGAATCGACCAGAGGGGGGAGTGAGGAGGAAGTGCCAGACATCGTCTGCACCCCAGCCACCCTCTTCCAAGTGCCAGGAACTTTCACGCCAAAATATGTGTCATGTGAAGAACAGATAAACCAGCAGAGAGCCGCAGTTGGGCTCGTCCAGTGCCTTTCGGAATAACAGCACCTATTGAAGTACCGACACCTAAGCAAACCTGGACAGTAAGGTACCCACTGAGAAATCTATATCTACCGACACGACAAAGGAGCGGTTGTCAGAATGGAATACACGAAAAAACCAAGAAGAAACTAAAAAAAGACGACTGATGATGTCATGAGAAATCGGACGTACGCACATAGAGAGCATATAAGGACCTAACAATGTTGACAAAAGGACAAGACGCCATGGATAAGTGACATTGTGGGCCTAACGTGAAACAGTTGATTTCAAGATGAAGAAACTTATGCCAGATCCAGTTCAAAGACATTAAGTCAGTTTAAACGTGTACAAACGCAAGAAACCGCAAGAAGCAAAGAAATCGTGGAGCTTGCTATGCTTAGTAGAAAGTAGATTGCTGCAGGCGCCAACTATACATATATCTACCTCAAAGGCACTTTATAGATGAGTGAAAAATCCACTACGCACATGAGCAGAATTGAATAGAGGTTACTAAAAGTTTCAAGAGGGAAAGGCCGCAGCTACAAATAAAGGAGTAAAGCCGGAGAGAAACCTCGCTGAAGGTAACCCTGCAAAGAGGCCCAGGTTCAGGCTGGAATAGGCTGGTGATGCCTTCAACTAGTGATAAGAATAACAAGAATCTCCTGTTCAGCAAGGTTGAGATAAGCGCAGATGATATACGACTAACAGAATTAAATCAAATACACAGAACTGCATGAAGAAGAAGCCGATTTCACAGTGTCCTAGTCACGTGCCAAGGCGGCAGAAAGGGATGAGACTTTCACACCTACGCATGGAGCCTTGTTGTACCCATCCTCCTTAAACTTTCTCAGACCAAGAGGGAGACTCAAGGCCAAACTAAAAAGCAGTCACTGACACGCGGCACTGAGGTGATGTATGGGTGTCCCATAAATGGAAGGAAAGCTGGGGTACAGACTTACTCCCTGCACCTGGCCTCATTATTCTGCATGCTGCTAAGCGCAAGTGGAAAAGTTTGTGTGGGCTCAATGCCAACCCAATCATAGCGGACCATGTAATCTAGGGTCCTATAGAGAGTAGAGCCAATAGAATGTCGTACTTTTTGTGACGTTTACAGTGGCCAGTTTGAAGGAAGGGCTTAGTTGCCCCACCTGACATCATTATCCAATCCCCTCTCCTCGTTAACATGTATAGATATAGTATCTATATCAAAGTTACCTTCCTATAACCAATCGAGTTGTATGTTAGGTTATTAAGATTACACGTCAATAATGACGAGTTTTTGGTATAAAGGTTGTGGGTTTTCTGAAATTAATCGGCGTTTAAGCGAGAAGGAAGATTGAGCGGTTGCTGATGTTCATTGAACTCCCCGTTTTCTGTACTTTTCATTAAACAGTCTCCCTTTGCCAAACTATTGAGTTGTCATTATTATTTGATGCACGAGTACGAATCTGTATCTCCATCTATCTCGAGGGTGATGCTGCTCATTTTAAAGGGCTGTTTGGAGACCCCCAGTCTTATGGGCCGGCTGGGGTCCATTGAGTTCAACTGTAAGGAGTGCTTCAGATTATCAGAGAGGAAGAGATTCAGGAATTATCAGCTGTGCCAGTGGGCAATAACCCCTGCTGGCCAGGTGGCAGCCTTGAGACCCCTCAAAACATTTGAAAATGTTCTGGTATCTCATTCCGGGGCAAACATTTGATTTCCTCATTCTACAAGCTCTACATGGAAGGGGGACCAAGTGCCATGTGGCTATATATGATAGCAAGGTAACACACGTTGAAAACAAGTATACTGGTGGAACACTGGGATTTTTTGTGGAGGAAGTGTAGAGAAGAAGCCAAGTACCCCAACTTCAACCACTTTGCCCAGAATGCCTATATGCTGGAAACCAGAGTATGTGACCTATGTGGAACAATTGAAACGACAGATGCCAAAGGAAATCCTGGAGGCAAGGTTCCTGTTGAGAAAACCATATTTGCATTCAAGACAGTATGATGACTGTCTAAACAAAATCCCAGAGGAAGCAGGACACCTGACTGATGAAGCACATTGGTGACGTCATGCGAGAGTCGAGCTGATGTACATAGAAGAGATGTAGAGATGAGAGAATGCGTATATTCTATAAGGCATCAAGAAAGTATCAAAGATAAGCAACATCTTGACTCAAAATGAAGAGGCTTATGCTGATGAGATGATGAAATTATTGAAATCAATTCACACGTGTACAGATGCAAAGTAACGCAAGCAGACAATGTTTTCATGAGGCTAGCTTTATAGTAAAATAGATTGAGGCAAGCGCCAACTAATGGATACATAGGAATGAGTAAAGAATGGATTGTCCCATTATGCACTATAAAGCAGAGCAGAACTAAAGGAGAAAGGCCATCTTTTCCACGTAAGGCACTGTTGGAAAGCAAATGAATTACAGTTGAATTTCAAAGAGGCGAGTTTGAACGAGCCAAGAAGCCAAGGTGATGTTCGGCTGAGAAGAACAGAAATTAGTTGCAATCTTCTGAAGGAATTAACCTCCTGTTCAGAAGCTTGGTGAGAACAAAGAAGATGTCAGAGGCTCATTGTAAAATAGTATTTTTAATACACTGAAAGCTCAATTTCGTGGTCTCCAGTCACGTGGGAGAAAGAGTTGGACGAGCTTGATGGTCACACCTACGCATGAGGGCAGAGCGTGCCTCTACTCCCCTGTATCTTCCAGAGCAAAAGTACACTTCCAAGGACAGGTTCAAAAGGTCTAATTGACAACCAACCACTGAGGTGATGGTGGATGATGTTCTAATTGGTGGGAAGTGGATGTTTAAAACTAACTCACCTGCACCTGGCAGTCTGGCCTGCGTACAGCTAGCATGGGTTGAAGGATGCTAAGGGAGGTTAGAAGCTAACCAATGATAGAGGATCGCATGATTGGGGGTCCTATAGTTAAGTAGCCAATAAGATGCTGTGTATTTAGTGACGTTCGTAGTGACCTGTTTTTAGGGAAGGGCTTGGCTGCCCTCAATGATGTTCAGAAACCTATCACCTTTCTCACGCCCATTAGACAAGTCTGGATTGTATACTTAGATGTTCCCTTAGACCCTATCACTTTCTGCAGTAGGTTTTTGTAGTTTGCCATGTAGGATGATGTTAGTAATACGCAGGTTGTACGTCACCTATGACAAGATTTTAATTTAAAGTTGTGCTTCTTTTGAATTTTATTGAGAGACCTTACTATGATACGACCGATGATATTCATTGTACTCCCTGTTTCAGATAATTGAAATTAAAACAGTTATCTTTTTGCCAACCTTCTGAGTCGTATTGCATCACTATACCTCTCAAATGTATTTTTTTCCCGTCTTAAAGGGCTGGAATTTCTCCAGTTCAGAATATCCCGAGACTCACAAGGGCTATCCAGTTTACAGAGACATGGTATGAAATTCTTGTACAATAGCTCTACACCCCAGTTAAGTTACACAAGATGTTCCCTCAGAGGCTATTGGAGTGTTGTAGAGATTGCATGCAGAGATGAGATTGGTGTCATATTTGGTGGTCATGATTCAATGAACTACTATGAGTACCACATATGACACCAATCTCAGAGCAATCACAGCCATGCCATCATATCCAGCACCCAGGAACCAACAGGAACATGCACAAGCAGCAACGTTCAAGAAACTGCATGATAGGATGCAAGAGCAATCACAGTCATGCCATCATATCCAGTGCCCAGAAACCAACAGGAACATGCACAAAAACCACATTCAAGAAACTGCATGATGGTATGTAAGCGCAATCACAGCCATGCCATCATATCCAGCACCCAGCAACCAATAGGAACATGCACAAGCAGCAATGTTTAAGAAACTGCATGAGAGGATCTAAGATCAATTTCAGCCATGCCAATATATCCAGAACCCAGGAACCAACAGGAACATGCACAAGCAGCAACATTCAAGGAACTACATGGTAGGATGCAAGAGAAATCACAGCCATGCCATCATATCCAGAGCCAGAAACCAACAGGAACATGCACAAGTAACCACATTCAAGAAACTGCATAAAAGGATGCAAGAGCAATCACAGCCATGCCATCATATCCCACACCCAGAAACCAACAGGAACATGCACAAACAACCATATTCAAGAAATTGCATATTATGATGCAAGAGTAATTACAGCCATGCCATCATACCGAAAGCCAAGGAACCAACGGGAGCATACACAAACAACCACATTCAAGAAACAGCATGATAGGATGCAATAACATTCACATCCATGCTATCATATCCAATGCCCAGGAACCAACCGGAACATGCACAAACAACCACATTCAAGAAACGGCATGATAGGATGCAAGAGCAAACACAGCCATGCCATCATATCCAGCGCCTAAGAACCAAATGGAACATGCACAAGCAACCACATTCAAGAAACGGCATGAAAGGATGCAAGAACATTCACAGTCATGTTATCATATCCAACGCCAACGGACCAAAGGGAGCATGCACAAACAACCACATTCAAGAAACAGCATGAAAGGATGGCATGACATGATTCTATAACATTTACATCCATGTTTTCATATCCAAAGCCCAGGAACCAACAGGAACATGCACAAACAACCATATTCAAGAAACGGCATGATAGGATGCAAGAACAATCACAGCCTTGCCATCATTTCCAGCGCCCAAGAACCAAATGGAACATGCACAAGCAACCACATTCAAGAAACGGCATGAAAGGATGCAAGAACATTTACAGCCATGTTATCATATCCAACGGCAAGGAACCAACGGGAGCATGCACAAACAACCACATTCAAGAAACGGCATGAAAGGATGGCATGATAGGATGCAATAACATTCATGTCCATGCTATCTTAACCAAAGCCCAGGAACCAACGGGAATATGCACAAGCAACCACATTCAAGAAACGGCATGAAAGGATGCAAGAACATACACAGCCATGTTATCATATCCAATGCCAAGGAACCAACAGGAACATGCACAAACAACCACATTCAAGAAACTGCATGATATGATGCAAGAGCAATTACAGCCATGCCATCATATCAAACGCCAAGGAACCAATGGGAGCATACACAAACAACCACATTCAAGAAATGGCATGATAGGATGCAAGGCCAATCACAACCAGGCCATCATGTACAGCACCCAGGAACCAAAAGGAACATGCACAAGCACCAACATTCAATAAACTGCATGATAGGATGCTCTCATATCCAGCGCCCAAAAACCAACAGGACCATGCTCAAGAAGCAACATTCAAGAAACGGCATGATAGGATGCAAGAGCATTCACAGCCATGCCATCATATCCAGCGCCCAGAAACCAACAGGACCATGCACAAGCAGCAACATTCAAGAAACGGCATGATAGGATGCAAGAGCAATCACAGCCATGCCATCATATCTAGCACCCAGGAATCAATAGGAACATGCACAAGCAGCAACGTTCAAGAAACGGCATGATAGGATGCAAGAGCAATCACAGCCATCCCATCATATCCAGCACCCAGGAACCAATAGGAACATGCACAAGCAGCAACGTTCACGAAACTGCATGATAGGATGCAAGAGCAATCACAGCCATGCCATCATATCCAGCACCCAGGAACCAATAGGAACATGTACAAGCAGCAACGTTCAAGAAACTGCATGATAGGATGCAAGAGCAATCACAGACATGCCATCATATCCAGCACCCAGGAACCAATAGGAACATGTACAAGCAGCAACGTTCAAGAAACTGCATGATAGGATGCAAGAGCAATCACAGCCATGCCATCATATCCAGCACTCAGGAACCAATAATAACCTGCACAAGCAGCAACGTTCAAGAAACTGCATGGTAGGATTCAAGAGCAATCACAGCCATGCCATGATATCCAGAACCTAGGAACCAACAGGAACATGCACAAGCAGCAACATTCAAGAAACTGCATGGTAGGATGCAAGAGCAATCACAGCCATGCCATCATATCCAGCGCCCAGAAACCAACAGGAACATGCACAAGTAACCACATTCAAGAAACTGCATAAAAGGATGCAAGAGCAATCACAGCCATGCTATCATATCCAGCGCCCAGGAACCAACAGGAACATGCACAAGCAGCAACATTCAAGAAACTGCATGATAGGATGCAAGAGCAATTACAGCCATGCCATCATACTGAATGCCCAGGAACCAACGGGAGCATACACAAACAACCACATTCAAGAAATGGCATGATAGGATGCAAGGCCAATCACCACTAGGCCATCATGTACAGCACCCAGGAATCAACAGGAACATGCACAAGCAACCACATTCAATAAATTGCATGATATGATGCAAGAGCAATTACAGCCATGCCATCATATCAAACGCCAAGGAACCAATGGGAGCATACAAAAACAACCACATTCAAGAAACAGCATGATAGGTCGCAAGAGCATTGGGGCATCTGACAGGATGTAGGGAAATCCTGATCATGGTTTTATGTGTGTGATCGCTAGCTTATAACAATCTACTATTTTGACAGATTGTGACTTGATGATGGGGCTGCATCAGCAAGCAAGCAGAGGGTCGATGATGGCAGGAGGGTGTACAGTAGGCAGTAGAAATAAGCCATGCCACACAGGCTGGTCATTGATTTTTCCAGCATTAAACTGGAAGCGTAAGAAGAATTGGGCGGAGGCATTGGCAGGGGTTCATGGGTAGTTATTTTGAAAAGGTAGTTCTTCCTATCATGCCATTTCTTGCATGTGGTTGTTTGTGCATATGCCTGTTGCTTTCTGGGCGCTGGATTGAGGGCATGGATGTTGATGCTCTTGCATTCTATCATGCCATTTCTTGAATGTTGCTGCTTGTGCATGGTCCTGTTGGTTTCTGGGCTCTGGATATCATGGCATGGCTGTGAATGCTCTTGCATCCTATCATGCCGTTTATTGAATGTTGCTGCTTGTGCAGTTTCTTGAATGTGGTTACTTGTGCATGTTGATGTTGGTTTCTGGCTCTCGATATGATGGCATGGCTGTGATTGCTCTTTCATCCTACCATGCAGTTTCTTGAATGTTGCTGCTTGTGCATGTTCCTGTTGGTTCCTGGGTTCTGGATATATGGGCACGGCTGTGATTGATGTTGCATCCTCTCATGCAGATTCTTGAACGTTCCTGCTTGTGCATGCTCCTATTGGTTCCTGGGTGGATATGATGGCATGGCTGTGTTTTCTCTTGCATCCTATCATGCTGTTTCTTGAACGTGGTTGTTTGTGCATGTGCCTGTTGGTTTCTGGGCGCTGGATTGAGGGCATGGCTGTGAATGCTCTTGCATCCTATCATGCCGTTTCTTGAATGTTGCTACTTGTGCATGGTACTGTTGGTTTCTGGGCGCTGGATATGATGGCATGGCTGTGAATGCTCTTGCATCCTATCATGCCGTTTATTGAATGTTGCTGCTTGTGCATGTTCCTGTTGGTTCCTGGGTGCTGTACATGATGGCCTGGTTGGGATTTGCCTTGCATCCTATCATGCCATTTCTTGAATGTGGTTGTTTGTGTATGCTCCCGTTGGTTCCTTGGCGTTCGATATGATGGCATGGCTGTAATTGCTCTTGCATCATATCATGCAGTTTCTTGAATGTGGTTGTTTGTGCATGTTCCTGTGTGTTTCTGGGTGTTGGATATGATGGCATGGCTGTAATTGCTCTAGCATCCTATCATGCAGTTTCTTGAATTTTGCTGCTTGTTCATGTGCCTGTTGGTTTCTGGGTGCTGGATATGATAGCATGGCTGTGATTGTTCTTGCATCCTTTTATGTAGTTTCTTGAATGTGGTTACTTGTGCATGTTCCTGTTGGTTTCTCGGCGCTGGATATGATGGCATGGCTGTGAATGTTCTTGCATCCTTGCATGCCGTTTCTTGAATGTGTTTGTTTGTGCATGTTCTCGTTGGTTCCTGTGCTTTGGATATGATAGCATGGACGTGAATGTTATTGCATCCTATCATGCCATCCTATCATGCCGTTTCTTGAATGTGGTTGTTTGTGCATGCTCCTGTTGGTTCCTTGCCGTTGGATATGATGACATGGCTGTGAATGTTCTTGCATCCTTTCATGCCGTTTCTTGAATGTGGTTGCTTGTGCATGTTCCTGTTGGTTCCTGGGCTTTGAATATGATAGCATGGATGTAAATGTTATTGAATCCTATCATGCCATCCTTTCATGCCGTTTCTTGAATGTGGTTGTTTGTGCATGCTCCCTTTGGTTCCTTGGCGTTGGATATGATAACATGGCTGTGAATGTTCTTGCATCCTTTCATGCCGTTTCCTGAATGTGGTTGCTTGTGCATGTTCCTTTTGGTTCTTGGGCGCTGGATATGATGGCATGGCTGTGTTTGATCTTGCATCATATCATGCCGTTTCTTGAATGTGGTTGCTTATGCATGTTCCTGTTGGTTCCTGGGATCTGGATATATTGGCATGGCTGTGATTGATCTTGCATCCTATCATGCAGTTTCTTGAACGTTGCTGCTTGTGCATGTTCCTTTTGGTTCCTGGGTGCTGGATATGATGGCATGGCTGTGATTGCTCTTGCATCATATCATGCAGTTTCGTGAATGTTGCTGCTTGCGCATGTTCCTGTTAGTTCTGGGTGCTGGATATGATGGCATGGCTGTGATTGCTCTTGAATCCTATCATGACGTTTCTTGCATGTGGTTGTTTGCGCATGTTCCTGTTGGTTTCTGGGCGCTGGATATGATGGCATGGCTGTGATTGCTCTTGCATCCTATCATGCAGTTTCTTGAATGTTACTGCTTGTGCATGTTCCTGTTGGTTCCTGGGTGCTGGATATCATGGCATGGCTGTGATTGCTCTTGCATCCTATCATGCCGTTTCTTGAATGTGGTTGTTTGTGCATGTGCCTGTTGGTTTCTGGGCGATGGATTGAGGGCATGGCTGTGAATGCTCTTGCATCCTATCATGCCGTTTCTTGAATGTTGCTGCTTGTGCATGGTTCTGTTGGTTTCTGGGCGCTGGATATGATGGCAGGGCTGTGAATGCTCTTGCATCCTATCATGCCGTTTATTGAATGTTGCTGCTTCTGCATGTTCCTGTTGCTTCCTGGGTGCTGTACATGATAGCCTGGTTGGGATTGGCCTTGCATCCTAACATGCCATTTCTTGAATGTGGTTGTTTGTGTATGGTCCCGTTATTTCCATGGCATTCGATATGATGGCATGCCTGTAATTGCTCTTGCATCATATTGTGCAGTTTCTTGAATGTGGTTGTTTGTGCATGTTCCTGTTGGTTTCTGGGTGTTGGATATGATGGCATGGCTGTAATTGCTCTTGCATCATATCATGCAGTTTCTTGAATGTTGCTGCTTGTGCATGTTCCGGTTCGATCCTGGGTGCTGGATATGATAGCATGCTGTGATTGCTCTTGCATCCTTTTATGCAGTTTCTTGAATGTGGTTACTTGTGCATGTTCCAGCTGGTTTCTCGGTGCTGGATGGGATGGCATGGCTGTAATTGCTCTTGCATCATATCATGCAGTTTCTTGAATGTGGTTGTTTGTGCCTGTGCCTGTTGGTTTCTGGGCGTTGGATTGAGGACATGGCTGTGAATGCTCTTGCATCCTATCATGCCGTTTCTTGAATGTTGCTGCTTGTGCATGGTCCTGTTGGTTTATGGGCGCTGGATATGATGGCATGTCTGTGAATGCTCTTGCATACTATCATGCAGTTTCTTGAATGTGGTTGTTTGTGCATGTTCCTGTTGGTTTCAGGGTGTTGGATATGATGGCATGGCTGTAATTGCTCTTGCATCCTATCATGCAGTTTCTTGAATGTTGCTGCTTGTGCATGTTTCTGTTCGATCCTGGGTGCTGGATATGATAGCATGCTGTGATTGCTCTTGCATCCTTTTATGCAGTTTCTTGAATGTGGTTACTTGTGCATGTTCCTGTTGGTTTCTGGTGCTGGATATGATGGCATGGCTGGGTTTGCTCTTGCATCCTACAATGCAGTTTCTTGAATGTTGCTGCTTGTGCATGTTCCCGTTGGTTCCTGGGATCTGGATATATTGGCATGGCTGTGATTGCTCTTGCATTCTATCATGCAGTTTCTTGAACGTTGCTGCTTGCGCATGTTCCTATTGGTTCCTGGGTGCTGGATATGATGGCACGTCTGTGATTGCTCTTGCATAATATCATGCAGTTTCTTGAACGTTGCTGCTTGCGCATGTTCCTGTTGGTTCTGGGTGCTGGATATGATGGCATGGATGTGATTTCTCTTGAATCCTATCATGCTGTTTCCTGAATGTGGTTGTTTGTGCATCTTGCTGTTGTTTTCTGGGCGCTGGATATGATGGCATGGCTGTGATTGCTCTTGCATCCTATCATGCAGTTTCTTGAATGTTGCTGCTTGTGCATGTTCCTTTTGGTTCCTGGGTGCTGGATATGATGGCATGGCTGTGATTGCTCTGGCATCCTATCAAGCCGTTTCTTGAATGTGGTTGTTTGTGCCTGTGCCTGTTGGTTTCTGGGCACTGGATTGAGGACATGGCTGTGAATGCTCTTGCATCCTATCATGCCGTTTCTTGAATGTTGCTGCTTGTGCATGGTCCTGTTGGTTTCTGGGTGCTGGATATGGTGGCTTGGCTGTGATTGCTCTTGCATCCTATCATGCAGTTTCTTGAATGTTGCTGCTTATGCATGTTCCTGTTGGTTCCTGGGTGCTGGATATAATGGCATGGCTGTGATTGCTCTTGCATCCTATCATGTCGTTTCTTGAACGTGGTTGTTTGTGCATGTGCCTGTTGGTTTTTGGGCGCTGGATTGAGGGCATGGCTGTGAATGCTCTTGCATCCTATCATACCATTTCTTGAATGTTGCTACTTGTGCATGGTACTGTTGGTTTCTGGGCGCTGGATATGATGGCATGGCTGTGAATGCTCTTGCATCCTATCATGCCGTTTATTGAATGTTGCTGCTTGTGCATGTTCCTGTTGGTTCCTGGGTGCTGTACATGATGGCCTGGTTGGGATTTGCCTTGCATCCTATCATGACACTTCTTGAATGTGGTTGTTTGTGTATACTCCCGTTGGTTCCTTGGCGTTCGATATGATGGCATGGCTGTAATTGCTCTTGCATCATATCATGCAGTTTCTTGAATGTGGTTGTTCGTGCATGTTCCTGTGTGTTTCTGTGTGTTGGATATGATGGCATGGCTGTAATTGCTCTAGCATCCTGTCATGCAGTTTCTTGAATTTTGCTGCTTGTGCATGTGCCTGTTGGTTTCTGGGCACTGGATATGATAGCATGGCTGTGATTCCTCTTGCATCCTTTTATGCAGTTTCTTGAATGTGGTTACTTGTGCATGTACCCGTTGGTTTCTCGGCGCTAGATATGATGGCATGGCTGTGAATGCTCTTCCATCCTATCATGCAGTCTTGTGAATGTTGCTGCTTGTGCATGTTCCTGTTGATCCCTGGGTGCTGGATATGGTGACCGGGCTATGATTGCTCTTGCATCCTTACATGCTGTTTTTTTAATGTGGTTCCTTGGCATTGGATATGATAACATGGCTGTGAATGTTCTTGCATCCTTGCATGCCGTTTCTTGAATGTGGTTGCTTGTGCATGTTCCATTTGGTTCTTGCCCGCTGGCTATGATGGCATGGCTATGAATGCTCTTGCATCCTATCATGCCGTTTCTTGAATGTGGTTGTTTGTGCATGTTCCTGTTGGTTCCTTGCCGTTGGATATGATGACATGGCTGTGAATGTTCTTGCATCCTTTCATGCCGTTTCTTGAATGTGGTTGCTTGTGCATGTTCCTGTTGGTTCCTGGGCTTTGGATATGATAGCATGGATGTAAATGTTATTGAATCCTATCATGCCATCCTTTCATGCAGTTTCTTGAATGTTGCTGCTTGTGCATGTTCCTGTTGGTTCCTGGGTTCTGGATATATGGGCACGGCTGTGATTGATGTTGCATCCTCTCATGCAGATTCTTGAACGTTCCTGCTTGTGCATGCTCCTATTGGTTCCTGGGTGGATATGATGGCATGGCTGTGTTTTCTCTTGCATCCTATCATGCCGTTTCTTGAACGTGGTTGTTTGTGCATGTGCCTGTTGGTTTCTGGGCGCTGGATTGAGGGCATGGCTGTGAATGCTCTTGCATCCTATCATGCCGTTTCTTGAATGTTGCTACTTGTGCATGGTACTGTTGGTTTCTGGGCGCTGGATATGATGGCATGGCTGTGAATGCTCTTGCATCCTATCATGCCGTTTATTGAATGTTGCTGCTTGTGCATGTTCCTGTTGGTTCCTGGGTGCTGTACATGATGGCCTGGTTGGGATTTGCCTTGCATCCTATCATGCCATTTCTTGAATGTGGTTGTTTGTGTATGCTCCCGTTGGTTCCTTGGCGTTCGATATGATGGCATGGCTGTAATTGCTCTTGCATCATATCATGCAGTTTCTTGAATGTGGTTGTTTGTGCATGTTCCTGTGTGTTTCTGGGTGTTGGATATGATGGCATGGCTGTAATTGCTCTAGCATCCTATCATGCAGTTTCTTGAATTTTGCTGCTTGTTCATGTGCCTGTTGGTTTCTGGGTGCTGGATATGATAGCATGGCTGTGATTGTTCTTGCATCCTTTTATGTAGTTTCTTGAATGTGGTTACTTGTGCATGTTCCTGTTGGTTTCTCGGCGCTGGATATGATGGCATGGCTGTGAATGTTCTTGCATCCTTGCATGCCGTTTCTTGAATGTGTTTGTTTGTGCATGTTCTCGTTGGTTCCTGTGCTTTGGATATGATAGCATGGAAGTGAATGTTATTGCATCCTATCATGCCATCCTATCATGCCGTTTCTTGAATGTGGTTGTTTGTGCATGCTCCTGTTGGTTCCTTGCCGTTGGATATGATGACATGGCTGTGAATGTTCTTGCATCCTTTCATGCCGTTTCTTGAATGTGGTTGCTTGTGCATGTTCCTGTTGGTTCCTGGGCTTTGAATATGATAGCATGGATGTAAATGTTATTGAATCCTATCATGCCATCCTTTCATGCCGTTTCTTGAATGTGGTTGTTTGTGCATGCTCCCTTTGGTTCCTTGGCGTTGGATATGATAACATGGCTGTGAATGTTCTTGCATCCTTTCATGCCGTTTCCTGAATGTGGTTGCTTGTGCATGTTCCTTTTGGTTCTTGGGCGCTGGATATGATGGCATGGCTGTGTTTGATCTTGCATCATATCATGCCGTTTCTTGAATGTGGTTGCTTATGCATGTTCCTGTTGGTTCCTGGGATCTGGATATATTGGCATGGCTGTGATTGATCTTGCATCCTATCATGCAGTTTCTTGAACGTTGCTGCTTGTGCATGTTCCTTTTGGTTCCTGGGTGCTGGATATGATGGCATGGCTGTGATTGCTCTTGCATCATATCATGCAGTTTCGTGAATGTTGCTGCTTGCGCATGTTCCTGTTGGTTCTGGGTGCTGGATATGATGGCATGGCTGTGATTGCTCTTGAATCCTATCATGACGTTTCTTGCATGTGGTTGTTTGCGCATGTTCCTGTTGGTTTCTGGGCGCTGGATATGATGGCATGGCTGTGATTGCTCTTGCATCCTATCATGCAGTTTCTTGAATGTTACTGCTTGTGCATGTTCCTGTTGGTTCCTGGGTGCTGGATATCATGGCATGGCTGTGATTGCTCTTGCATCCTATCATGCCGTTTCTTGAATGTGGTTGTTTGTGCATGTGCCTGTTGGTTTCTGGGCGATGGATTGAGGGCATGGCTGTGAATGCTCTTGCATCCTATCATGCCGTTTCTTGAATGTTGCTGCTTGTGCATGGTTCTGTTGGTTTCTGGGCGCTGGATATGATGGCAGGGCTGTGAATGCTCTTGCATCCTATCATGCCGTTTATTGAATGTTGCTGCTTCTGCATGTTCCTGTTGCTTCCTGGGTGCTGTACATGATAGCCTGGTTGGGATTGGCCTTGCATCCTAACATGCCATTTCTTGAATGTGGTTGTTTGTGTATGGTCCCGTTGGTTCCATGGCATTCGATATGATGGCTTGCCTGTAATTGCTCTTGCATCATATTGTGCAGTTTCTTGAATGTGGTTGTTTGTGCATGTTCCTGTTGGTTTCTGGGTGTTGGATATGATGGCATGGCTGTAATTGCTCTTGCATCATATCATGCAGTTTCTTGAATGTTGCTGCTTGTGCATGTTCCGGTTCGATCCTGGGTGCTGGATATGATAGCATGCTGTGATTGCTCTTGCATCCTTTTATGCAGTTTCTTGAATGTGGTTACTTGTGCATGTTCCAGCTGGTTTCTCGGTGCTGGATGGGATGGCATGGCTGTAATTGCTCTTGCATCATATCATGCAGTTTCTTGAATGTGGTTGTTTGTGCCTGTGCCTGTTGGTTTCTGGGCGTTGGATTGAGGACATGGCTGTGAATGCTCTTGCATCCTATCGTGCCGTTTCTTGAATGTTGCTGCTTGTGCATGGTCCTGTTGGTTTATGGGCGCTGGATATGATGGCATGTCTGTGAATGCTCTTGCATACTATCATGCAGTTTCTTGAATGTGGTTGTTTGTGCATGTTCCTGTTGGTTTCAGGGTGTTGGATATGATGGCATGGCTGTAATTGCTCTTGCATCCTATCATGCAGTTTCTTGAATGTTGCTGCTTGTGCATGTTTCTGTTCGATCCTGGGTGCTGGATATGATAGCATGCTGTGATTGCTCTTGCATCCTTTTATGCAGTTTCTTGAATGTGGTTACTTGTGCATGTTCCTGTTGGTTTCTGGAGCTGGATATGATGGCATGGCTGGGTTTGCTCTTGCATCCTACAATGCAGTTTCTTGAATGTTGCTGCTTGTGCATGTTCCTGTTGGTTCCTGGGATCTGGATATATTGGCATGGCTGTGATTGCTCTTGCATTCTATCATGCAGTTTCTTGAACGTTGCTGCTTGCGCATGTTCCTATTGGTTCCTGGGTGCTGGATATGATGGCACGTCTGTGATTGCTCTTGCATAATATCATGCAGTTTCTTGAACGTTGCTGCTTGCGCATGTTCCTGTTGGTTCTGGGTGCTGGATATGATGGCATGGATGTGATTTCTCTTGAATCCTATCATGCTGTTTCCTGAATGTGGTTGTTTGTGCATCTTGCTGTTGGTTTCTGGGCGCTGGATATGATGGCATGGCTGTGATTGCTCTTGCATCCTATCATGCAGTTTCTTGAATGTTGCTGCTTGTGCATGTTCCTTTTGGTTCCTGGGTGCTGGATATGATGGCATGGCTGTGATTGCTCTGGCATCCTATCAAGCCGTTTCTTGAATGTGGTTGTTTGTGCCTGTGCCTGTCGGTTTCTGGGCACTGGATTGAGGACATGGCTGTGAATGCTCTTGCATCCTATCATGCCGTTTCTTGAATGTTGCTGCTTGTGCATGGTCCTGTTGGTTTCTGGGTGCTGGATATGGTGGCTTGGCTGTGATTGCTCTTGCATCCTATCATGCAGTTTCTTGAATGTTGCTGCTTATGCATGTTCCTGTTGGTTCCTGGGTGCTGGATATAATGGCATGGCTGTGATTGCTCTTGCATCCTATCATGTCGTTTCTTGAACGTGGTTGTTTGTGCATGTGCCTGTTGGTTTTTGGGCGCTGGATTGAGGGCATGGCTGTGAATGCTCTTGCATCCTATCATACCATTTCTTGAATGTTGCTACTTGTGCATGGTACTGTTGGTTTCTGGGCGCTGGCTATGATGGCATGGCTGTGAATGCTCTTGCATCCTATCATGCCGTTTATTGAATGTTGCTGCTTGTGCATGTTCCTGTTGGTTCCTGGGTGCTGTACATGATGGCCTGGTTGGGATTTGCCTTGCATCCTATCATGACACTTCTTGAATGTGGTTGTTTGTGTATACTCCCGTTGGTTCCTTGGCGTTCGATATGATGGCATGGCTGTAATTGCTCTTGCATCATATCATGCAGTTTCTTGAATGTGGTTGTTCGTGCATGTTCCTGTGTGTTTCTGTGTGTTGGATATGATGGCATGGCTGTAATTGCTCTAGCATCCTGTCATGCAGTTTCTTGAATTTTGCTGCTTGTGCATGTGCCTGTTGGTTTCTGGGCACTGGATATGATAGCATGGCTGTGATTCCTCTTGCATCCTTTTATGCAGTTTCTTGAATGTGGTTACTTGTGCATGTACCCGTTGGTTTCTCGGCGCTAGATATGATGGCATGGCTGTGAATGCTCTTCCATCCTATCATGCAGTCTTGTGAATGTTGCTGCTTGTGCATGTTCCTGTTGATCCCTGGGTGCTGGATATGGTGACCGGGCTATGATTGCTCTTGCATCCTTACATGCTGTTTTTTTAATGTGGTTCCTTGGCATTGGATATGATAACATGGCTGTGAATGTTCTTGCATCCTTGCATGCCGTTTCTTGAATGTGGTTGCTTGTGCATGTTCCATTTGGTTCTTGCCCGCTGGCTATGATGGCATGGCTATGAATGCTCTTGCATCCTATCATGCCGTTTCTTGAATGTGGTTGTTTGTGCATGTTCCTGTTGGTTCCTTGCCGTTGGATATGATGACATGGCTGTGAATGTTCTTGCATCCTTTCATGCCGTTTCTTGAATGTGGTTGCTTGTGCATGTTCCTGTTGGTTCCTGTGCTTTGGATATGATAGCATGGACGTGAATGTTATTGCATCCTATCATGCCATCCTATCATGCCGTTTCTTGAATGTGGTTGTTTGTGCATGCTCCTGTTGGTTCCTTGCCGTTGGATATGATGACATGGCTGTGAATGTTCTTGCATCCTTTCATGCCGTTTCTTGAATGTGGTTGCTTGTGCATGTTCCTGTTGGTTCCTGGGCTTTGGATATGATAGCATGGATGTAAATGTTATTGAATCCTATCATGCCATCCTTTCATGCTGTTTCTTGAATGTGGTTGTTTGTGCATGCTCCCTTTGGTTCCTTGGCGTTGGATATGATAACATGGCTGTGAATGTTCTTGCATCCTTTCATGCCGTTTCTTGAATGTGGTTGCTTGTGCATGTTCCATTTGGTTCTTGGGCGCTGGATATGATGGCATGGCTGTGTTTGCTCTTGCATCATATCATGCCGTTTCTTGAATGTGGTTGTTTGTGCATGTTCCCGTTGGTTCCTGGCCGTTGGATATGATAGCATGGATGTGAACATTCTTGCATCCTATCAGGCCGTTTCTTGAATGTGGTTGCTTATGCATGTTCCTGTTGGTTCCTGGGATCTGGACATATTGGCATGGCTGTGATTGATCTTGCATCCTATCATGCAGTTTCTTGAACGTTGCTGCTTGTGCATGTTCCTATTGGTTCCTGGGTGCTGGATATGATGGCATGGCTGTGATTGCTCTTGCATCCTATCATTCAGTTTCTTGAATGTGGTTGTTTGTGCATGTGCCTGTTGGTTTCTGGGCGCTGGATTGAGGGCATGGCTGTGAATGCTCTTGCATCCTATCATGCCGTTTTTTGAATATGGTTGTTTGTGCATGTGCCTGTTGGTTTCTGGGCGCTGGATTGAGGGCATGGCTGTGAATGCTCTTGCATCCTATCATGCCGTTTCTTGAATGTTGCTGCTTGTGCATGGTCCTGTTGGTTTCTGGGCGTTGGATATGATGGCAGGGCTGTGAATGCTCTTGCATCCTATCATGCCGTTTATTGAATGTTGCTGCTTCTGCATGTTCCTGTTGCTTCCTGGGTGCTGTACATGATAGCCTGGTTGGGATTGGCCTTGCATCCTAACATGCCATTTCTTGAATGTGGTTGTTTGTGTATGCTCCCGTTGGTTCAATGGCGTTCGATATGATGGCATGGCTGTAATTGCTCTTGCATCATATCATGCTGTTTCCTGAATGTGGTTGTTTGTGCATCTTGCTGTTGGTTTCTGGGCGCTGGATATGATGGCATGGCTGTGATTGCTCTTGTATCCTATCATGCAGTTTCTCGAATGTTGCTGCTTGTTCAGGTTCCTTTTGGTTCCTGGGTGCTGGATTTGATGGCATGGCTCTGATTGCGCTTGCATCCTATCAAGCCGTTTCTTGAATGTGGTTGTTTGTGCCTGTGCCTGTTGGTTTCAGGGTGTTGGATATGATGGCATGGCTGTAATTGCTCTTGCATCCTATCATGCAGTTTCTTGAATGTTGCTGCGTGTGCATGTTCCTGTTGGTTTCTGGGCGCTGGATATGATAGCATGGCTGTGATTGCTCTTGCATCCTTTTATGCAGTTTCTTGAATGTGGTTACTTGTGCATGTTCCTGTTGGTTTCTCGGAGCTGGATATGATGGCATGGCTGTGAATGCTCTTGCATCCTATCATGCAGTTTTGTGAATGTTGCTGCTTGTGCATGTTCCTGTTGATCCCTGGGTGCTGGATATGGTGACCGGGCTATGATTGTTCTTGCATCCTTTCATGCCGTTTATTGAATGTGGTTGTTTGTGCATGCTCCTGTTGGTTCCTTGGCATTGGATATGATAACATTGCTGTGAATGTTCTTGCATCCTTGCATGCCGTTTCTTGAAAGTGGTTGCTTGTGCATGTTCCATTTGATTCTTGGCCGCTGGATATGATGGCATGGCTGTGAATGCTCTTGCATCCTATCATGCCGTTTCTTGAATGTGGTTGTTTGTGTATGTTCCCGTTGGTTCCTGGGCTTTGGATATGATAGCATGGACGTGAATGTTATTGCATCCTATCATGACATCCTATCATGCCGTTTCTTGAATGTGGTTGTTTGTGCATGCTCCTGTTGGTTCATTGCCGTTGGATATGATGACATGGCTGTGAATGTTCTTGCATCCTTTCATGCCGTTTCTTGAATGTGGTTGCTTGTGCATGTTCCTGTTGGTTCCTGGGCTTTACATATGATAGCATGGTTGTAAATGTTATTGAATCCTATCATGCCATCGTTTCATGCCGTTTCTTGAATGTGGTTGTTTGTGAATGTTCCCGTTGGTTCCTGGGCTTTGGATATGATAGCATGGATGTGAATGTTATTGAATCCTATCATGCCATCCTTTCATGCCGTTTCTTGAATGTGGCTGTTTGTGCATGCTCCCTTTGGTTTCTTGGCGTTGGATATGATAACATGGCTGTGAATGTTCTTGCATCCTTTCATGCAGTTTCTTGAATGTGGTTGCTTGTGCATGTTCTATTTGGTTCTTGGGCGCTGGATATGATGGCATGGCTGTGTTTGCTCTTGCATCATATCATGCCGTTTCTTGAATGTGGTTGTTTGTGCATGTTCCCGTTGGTTCCTGGCCATTGGATATGATAGCATGGATGTGAATATTCTTGTATCCTATCAGGCCGTTTCTTGAATGTGGTTGCTTGTGCATGTTCCTGTTGGTTCCTGGCATCTGGATATATTGGCATGGCTGTGATTGATCTTGCATCCTATCATTCAGTTTCTTGAACGTTGCAGCTTGTGCATGTTCCTATTGGTTCCTGCTGTGCTGGATATGATGGCATGGCTGTGATTGCTCTTGCATCATATCATGCAGTTTCTTGAACGTTGCTGCTTGCGCATGTTCCTGTTGGTTCTGGGTGCTGGATATGATGGCATGGCTGTGATTGCTCTTGCATCCTATCATGCCGTTTCTTGAATGTGGTTGTTTGTGCATGTGCCTGTTGGTTTCTGGGCGCTGGATTGAGGGCATGGCTGTGAATGCTCTTGCATCCTATCATGTCGTTTCTTGAATGTTGCTGCTTGTGCATGGTCCTGTTGGTTTCTGGGCACTGGATATGATGGCAGGGCTGTGAATGCTCTTGCATCCTATCATGCCGTTTATTGAATGTTACTGCTTCTGCATGTTCCTGTTGCTTCCTGGGTGCTGTACATGATGGCCTGGTTGGGATTGGCCTTGCATCCTAACATGCCATTTCTTGAATGTGGTTGTTTGTGTATGCTCCCCGTTGCTTCCTTGGCGTTCGATATGATGGCATGGCTGTAATTGCTCTTGCATCATATCATTCAGTTTCTTGAATGTGGTTGTTTGTGCATGTTCCTGTTGGTTTCTGGGTGTTGATTATGATGGCATGGCTGTAATTGCTCTTGCATCCTATTGGATATAATAGCATGGACGTGAATGTTATTGCATCCTATCATGCCATCCTATCATGCCGTTTCTTGAATGTGGTTGTTTGTGCATGCTCCTGTTGGTTCCTAGCCGTTGGATATGATGACATGGCTCTGAATTTTGTTGCATCCTTTCATGCCGTTTCTTGAATGTGGTTGCTTGTGCATGTTCCTGTTGGTTCCTGGGCTTTGGATATGATAGCATGGATGTAAATGTTATTGAATCCTATCATTCCATCCTTTCATGCCGTTTCTTGAATGTGGTTGTTTGTGCATGCTCCCTTTGGTTCCTTGGCGTTGGATATGATAACATGGCTGTGAATGTTCTTGTATCCTTTCATGCCGTTTCTTGAATGTGGTTGCTTGTGCATGTTCCATTTGGTTCTTGGGCGCTGGATATGATGGCATGGCTGTGTTTGCTCTTGCATCATATCATGCCGTTTCTTGATTGTGGTTGTTTGTGCATGTTCCCGTTGGTTCCTGCAGTTTCTTGAATGTTGCTGCTTGTGCATGTTCCTGTTGGTTTTTGGGCGCTGGATATGATAGCATGGCTGTGATTGCTCTCGCAACCTTTCATGCAGTTTCTTGAATGTGGTTACTTGTGCATGTTCCTGTTGGTTTCTGGGTGTTGGATATGATGGCATGGCTGTAATTGCTCTTGCATCCTATCATGCAGTTTCTTGAATGTTGCTGCTTGTGCATGTTCCTGTTAGTTCCTGGGCGCTGGATATGATAGCATGGCTGTGGTTGCTCTTGCATCCTTTTTTGCAGTTTCTTGAATGTGGTTACTTGTGCATGTTCCTGTTGTTTTATGGCTCTGGATATGATGGCATGGCTGTGATTGCTCTTGCATCCTACCATGCAGTTTCTTGAATGTTGCTGCTTGTGCATGTTCCTGTTGGTTCCTGGGATCTGGATATATTGGCATGGCTGTGATTGCTCTTGCATCCTATCATGCAGTTTATTGAATGTTGCTACTTGTGCATGTTCCTATTGGTTCCTGGGTGCTGGATATGATGGCACGGCTGTGATTGCTCTTGCATAATATCATGCAGTTTCTTGAACATTGCTGCTTGCGCATGTTCCTGTTGGTTCTGGGTGCTGGATATGATGGTATGGCTGTGATTTCTCTTCATCCGATCATGCCGTTTCTTGAATGCGGTTGAGCATGTTCCTATTGGTTCCTGGGTGCTGGATATGATGGCATGGCTGTGATTGCTCTTGCATCCTATCATGCTGTTTCTTGAATGTGGTTGTTTGTGCATGTTCCTGTTGTTTTCTTGGCGCTGGATATGATGGCATGGCTGTGATTGCCCTTGCATCCTATCATGCAGTTTCTTGAATGTTACTGCTTGTGCATGTTCCTGTTGGTTCCTGGGTGCTGGATATCATGACATGGCTGTGATTGCTCTTGCATCCTATCATGCCGTTTCTTGAATGTGGTTGTTTGTGCATGTGACTGTTGGTTTCTGGCCGCTGGATTGAGGGCATGGCTGTGAATGCTCTTGCATCCTATCATGCCGTTTCTTGAATGTTGCTGCTTGTGCATGGTCCTGTTGGTTTCTGGGCGCTGGATATGATGGCAGGGCTTTGAATGCTCTTGCATCCTATTATGCCGTTTATTGAATGTTGCTCTGCATGTTCCTCTTGCTTCCTGGGTGCTGTACATGATAGCCTGGTTGGGATTGGCCTTGCATCCTAGCATGCCATTTCTGGAATGTGGTTGTTTGTGTATGTTTCTGTTGGTTTCTGGGTATTGGATATGATGGCATGGCTGTAATTGCTCTTGCACCCTTTCATGCAGTTTCTTGAATCTTGCTGCTTGTGCATGTTCCTGTTGGTTTTCTGGGTATTGGATATAATGGCATGGCTGTAATTGCTCTTGCATCCTATCATGCAGTTTCTTGAATGTTGCTGCTTGTGCATGTTCCTATTGGTTTCTGGGCGCTGGATATGATAGCATGGCTGTGATTGCTCTTGCATCCTTTTATGCAGTTTCTTGAATGTGGTTACTTGTGCATGTTCCTGTTGGTTTCTATGCGCTGGATATGATGGCATGGCTGTAATTGCTCTTGCATCCTACCATGCAGTTTCTTGAATGTTGCTGCTTGTGCATGTTCCTGTTGGTTCCTGGGATCTGGATATATTGGCATGGCTGTGATTGCTCTTGCATCCTATCATGCAGTTTCTTGAACGTTGCTGCTTGTGCATGTTCCTATTGGTTCCTGGGTGCTGGATATGATGGCACGGCTGTGATTGCTCTTGCATCCTATCATGCCGTTTCTTGAATGTGGTTGTTTGTGCCTGTTGGTTTCTGGGCGCTGGATATGATGGCATGGCTGTGATTTCTCTTGCATCCTATCATGCCGTTTCCTGAATGTGGTTGTTTGTGCATGTTCCTTTTGGTTCCTGGGTGGTGGATATGATGGCATGACTGTGATTGCTCTTGCATCCTATCATGCCGTTTCTTGAATGTGGTTGTTTGTGCCTGTGCCTGTTGGTTTCTGGGCACTGGATTGAGGACATGGCTGTGAATGCTCTTGCATCCTATCATGCCGTTTCTTGAATGTTGCTGCTTGTGCATGGTCCTGTTGGTTTATGGGTGCTCGATATGATGGCATGTCTGTGAATGCTCTTGCATTCTATCATGCCGTTTATTGAATGTTGCTGCTTGTGCATGTTCCTGTTGGTTCCTGGGTGCTGTACATGATGGCCTGGTTGGGATTGGCCTTGCATCCTATCATGCCATTTCTTGAATGTGGTTGTTTGTGTATGCTCCCGTTGGTTCCTTGGCATTCGATATGATGGCATGGCTGTAATTGCTCTTGCATCATATCATGCAGTTTCATGAATGTGGTTGTTTGTGCATGTTCCTGTTGGTTTCAGGGTGTTGGATATGATGGCATGGCTGTAATTACTCTTGCATCCTATCATGCAGTTTCTTGAATGTTGCTGCATGTGCATGTTCCTGTTGGTTTCTCGGCGCTGGATATGATGGCATGGCTGTGAATGCTCTTGCATCCTATCATTCAGTTTTGTGAATGTTGCTGCTTGTGCATGTTCCTGTTGATCCCTGGGTGCTGGATATGGTGACCGGACTATGATTGCTCTTGCATCCTTTCATGCCGTTTATTGAATGTGGTTGTTTGTGCATGCTCCTGTTGGTTCCTTGGCATTGGATATGATAACATGGCTGTGAATGTTCTTGCATCTTTGCATGCCGTTTCTTGAATGTGGTTGCTTGTGCATGTTCCATTTGGTTCTTGGCCGCTGGATATGATGGCATGGCTGTGAATGCTCTTGCATCCTATCATGCCGTTTCTTGAATGTGGTTGTTTGTGCATGTTCCCTTTGGTTCCTGGGATTTGGATATGATAGCATGGACGTGAATGTTATTGCATCCCATCATGACATCCTATCATGCCGTTTCTTGAATGTGGTTGTTTGTGCATGCTCCTGTTGGTTCCTTGCCGTTGGATATGATGACATGGCTGTGAATGTTCTTGCAGCCTTTCATGCCGTTTCTTGAATGTGGTTGCTTGTCCATGTTCCTGTTGGTTCCTGGGCTTTGAATATGATAGCATGGTTGTAAATGTTATTGAATCCTATCATGCCATCGTTTCATGCCGTTTCTTGAATGTGGTTGTTTGTGCATGTTCCCGTTGGTTCGTGGGCTTTGGATATGATTGCATGGACGTGAATGTTATTGAATCCTATCATGCCATCCTTTCATGCCGTTTCTTGAATGTGGTTGTTTGTGCATGCTCCCTTTGGTTCCTTGGCGTTGGATATGATAACATGGCTGTGAATGTTCTTGCATCCTTTCATGCCGTTTTTTGAATGTGGTTGCTTGTGCATGTTCTATTTGGTTCTTGGGCGCTGGATATGATGGCATGGCTGTGTTTGCTCTTGCATCTTTTCATCCAGTTTCTTGAATGTTACTGCTTGTGCATGTTCCTGTTGGTTCTGGGTGCTGGATATGATGGCATGGCTGTGATTGCTCTTGCATCCTATCATGCCGTTTCTTGAATGTGGTTGTTTGTGCATGTGCCTGTTGGTTTCTGGGCGCTGGATTGTGGGCTTGGCTGTGAATGCTCTTGCATCCTATCATGCCGTTTCTTGAATGTTGCTGCTTGTGCATGGTCCTGTTGGTTTCTGAGCGCTGGATATGATGGCAGGGCTGTGAATGCTCTTGCATCCTATCATGCCGTTTATTGAATGTTGCTGCTTCTGCATGTTCCTGTTGCTTCCTGGGTGCTGTACATGATGGCCTGGTTGGGATTGGCCTTGCATCCTAACATGCCATTTCTTGAATGTGGTTGTTTGTGTATGCTCCCGTTGGTTCCTTGGCATTCGATATGATGGCATGGCTGTAATTTCTCTTGCATCATATCATTCAGTTTCTTGAATGTGGTCGTTTGTGCATGTTCCTGTTGGTTTCTGGGTGTTGGATATGATGGCATGGCTGTAATTGCTCTTGCATCCTATTGGATATGATAGCATGGACATGAATGTTATTGCATCCTATCATGCCATCCTATCATTCCGTTTCTTGAATGTGGTTGTTTGTGCATGCTCCTGTTGTTTCCTTGCCATTGGATATGATAGCATGGATGTAAATGTTATTGAATCCTATCATGCCATCCTTTCATGCCGTTTCTTGAATGTGGTTGTTTGTGCATGCTCCCTTTGGTTCCTTGGCGTTGGATATGATAACATGGCTGTGAATGTTCTTGCATCCTTTCATGCCGTTTCTTGAATGTGGTTGCTTGTGCATGTTCCATTTGGTTCTTGGGCGCTGGATATGATGGCATGGCTGTGTTTGCTCTTGCATCATATCATGCCGTTTCTTGAATGTGGTTGTTTGTGCATGTTCCCGTTGGTTCCTGCAGTTTCTTGAATGTTGCTGCTTGTGCATGTTCCTGTTGGTTTCTGGGCGCTGGATATGATAGCATGGCTGTGATTGCTCTTGCAACCTTTTATGCAGTTTCTTGAATGTGGTTACTTGTGCATGTTCCTTTTGGTTTTTCGGCGCTGGATATGATGGCATGGCTGTAATTGCTCTTGCATCATATCATGCAGTCTCTTGAATCTGGTTGTTGGTGCATGTTCCTGTTGGTTTCTGGGTGTTGGATATGATGGCATGGCTGTAATTGCTCTTGCATCCTATCATGCAGTTTCTTGAATGTTGCTGCTTGTGCATGTTCCTGTTAGTTCCTGGACGCTGGATATGATAGCATGGCTGTGATTGCTCTTGCATCCTTTTATGCAGTTTCTTGAATGTGGTTACTTGTGCATGTTCCTGTTGGTTTCTGGCTCTGGATATGATTGCATGGCTGTGATTGCTCTTGCATCCTACCATGCAGTTTCTTGAATGTTGCTGCTTGTGCATGTTCCTGTTGGTTCCTGGGATCTGGATATATTGGCATGGCTGTGATTGCTCTTGCATCCCATCATGCAGTTTCTTGAATGTTGCTGCTTGTGCATGTTCCTATTGGTTCCTGGGTGCTGGATATAATGGCACGGCTGTGATTGCTCTTGCATAATATCATGCAGTTTCTTGAGCATTGCTGCTTGCGCATGTTCCGGTTGTTTCTGGGTGCTGAATATGATGGCATGGCTGTGATTTCTCTTGCATCCTATCATGCCGTTTCTTGAATGCGGTTGTGCATGTTCCTGTTGGTTTCTGGGCGCTGGATATGATGGCATGGCTGTGACTGCTCTTGCATCCTATCATGCAGTTTCTTGAATGTTGCTGCTTGTGCATGTTCCTGTTGGTTCCTGGGTGCTGGATATGATGGCATGGCTGTGATTGCTCTTGCTCTTGCATCCTATCATGCCGTTTCCTGAATGTGGTTGTTTGTGTCTGTGCCTGTTGGTTTCTGGGCGCTGGATTGAGGACATGGCTGTGAATGCTCTTGCATCCTATGATGCCGTTTCTTGAATGTTGCTGCTTGTGCATGGTCCTGTTGGTTTCTGGGTGCTGGATATGATGGCATGGCTGTGAATGCTCTTGCATCCTATCATGCCGTTTATTGAATGTTGCTGCTTGTTTATGTTCCTGTTGGTTCCTGGGTGCTGTACATGATGGCCTGGTTGGGATTGGCCTTGCATCCTATCATGCCATTTCTTGAATGTGGTTCTTTGTGTATGCTCCTGTTGGTTTCTTGGCGTTCGATATGATGCATGGCTGTAATTGCTCTTGCATCATATCATGCAGTTTCTTGAATGTGGTTGTTTTTGCATGTTCCTGTTGGTTTCTGTGTGTTGGATATGAAGGCATTGCTGTAATTGCTCTTGCATCCTATCATGCAGTTTCTTGAATGTTGCTGAGTGTGCATGTTCCTGTTGGTTCCTGGGTGCTGTACATGATGTCCTGGTTGGGATTGGCCTTGCATCCTATCATGCCATTTCTTGAATGTGGTTGTTTGTGTATGCTCCTGTTGGTTCCTTGGCGTTCGATATGATGGCATGGCTGTAATTGCTCTTTCATCATATCATGCAGTTTCTTGAATGTGGTTGTTTGTGCATGTTCCTGTTTGTTTCTGGGTGTTGGATATGAAGGCATGGCTGTAATTGCTCTTGCATCCTAGTTTCTTGAATGTTGCTCCTTGTGCATGTTCCTGTTGGTTTCTGGGCGCTGGATATGATAGCATGGCTGTGATTGCTCTTGCATCCTTTTATGCAGTTTCCTGAATGTGGTTACTTGTGCATGTTCCTGTTGGTTTCTCGGCGCTGGATATGATGGCATGGCTGTGAATGCTCTTGCATCCTATCATGCAGTTTCGTGAATGTTGCTGCTTGTGCATGTTCCTGTTGATCCCTCGGTGCTGGATATGGTGACCGGGCTATGATTGCTCTTGCATCCTATCATGCCGTTTATTGAATGTGATTGTTTGTGCATGCTCCATTTGGTTCCTGGCCACTGGATATGAGGGCATGGCTGTGATTGCTCTTGCATCCTATCATGCCGTTTCTTGAATATGGTTGTTTGTGCATGTTCCCCTTGGTTCCTGGGCTTTGGATATGATAGCATGGATGTGAATGTTATTGCATCCTATCATGCCATCCTTTCATGCCGTTTCTTGATTGTTGTTGCTTTTGCATGTCCCCTTTGGTTCCTGGATGTTGGATATGATAGCTTTGCTCTGAATGCTCTTGCATCCTATCATGCCATTTCTTAAATGTGGTGGTTTGTGCATGTTCTCGTTGGTTCCTGGCCGTTGGATTTGATAGCATGGATGTGAATGTTATTGCATCCTATCATGACATCCTTTCATGCCGTTTCTTGAATGTGGTTGTTTGTGCATGCTCCCGTTGGTTCCTTGGGGTTGGCTATGATAACACGGCTGTGAATGTTCTTGCATCCTTTCATGCCGCTTCTTGAATATGGTTGCTTGTCCATGTTGCCTTTGGTTCTTGGGCGCTGGAAATCATGGAATGGCTGTCGAATGATATTGCCGTCTGTCATGTAATGTTTTGAACGTGACTGATGTGCTTGTTCGCAATGGTTCCTGGGTCCTGGATATGACTACATAGCCGTTGAATGTTCTTGCCAGTGTATAATGTAAACGGCAACTGGTCATCTCGAAGAACAAAGCAGCTCTGAACTTACACCGAAAGCTCCTTCCTGATTCCTTACAACATTTCTTCTGTAGAAATAATAAGGATGCTGTGCTTGTGCAATGAGGTTCACTTTCATTTTGACATCTGCGATGATCGTCTGTAGCTATGCGACGGTATTTCAAAGAATATACATCTCTTCTGACATAACTGCCCTTTTATAAAACTGTATCTTTTTTATTTTTGAACTCCAGATGCAATATTAATCTATTTTTTATGTGCAATCGTGAAAGAACATAACCCTGCCAAAAATAATTTAAATGGAATTTCTCATTATCCTGCATAGTTATAGGAAATTTAATCAGAATGATCAGGTTTTATGGGGCCATCATCCATCTTGTTTGCTTTTCTGGCCTGGAGATAAGATGGGAAAGTGGCAGTCACTCTGAGGCCTGTGTAATTTTTCTCCTTACTCTGCGAAATTCATGGTAATTAAATTATCAATACCCCAACCATAAATGACATTTCTCTACCTCGGGGGTCTCCATTGGGGGTTTCTCCATAACATACTGCAGTTTACACACGTCTGTGTGACACACACATCATTAAAACTCGCCCATTATAACCATGGTATTAAGAGGGACAGATGTAAAACCCTAGTATGCATTTGGCACTCTAAAATGTCTAATTCTTTTGATATGAGAATGCTAATGAGCGTGATAATCCATTTTAGCAGACTAATTTGCATGTAGTTCTAGAAAGAAATACCTTAGATTTGGTGTACAGTATGGGTGCACTTCCACAGAGCCCCAATGCTCCAAAAGACACTGCACACTGGCTCCCATAGTGTGTGTTGGGTCAAGATTGCAGTGCTTAATTTCATTCCTGAGTAATTTTGCTCCAAAGGTGGCACTTTTATTTCATGTTATGTATTGGTCATTTGTATGGCGACTGTACACAGGTGTTTTACAGGTGCCACAAGACACAAAAGGAGGTGGGGGAGGGCATAGGATAAAACCAAACAGTTACGGTCGTGCTAGGCCATGTGGCATTCTTACCGTGCAAGTGCAGACACAGAAGTGCATGGAAGGGTGGAAATAGGGGGCAGGGCTGGGGAGGAGGAAGCGGGATGGGGAGAAGGGGAGAAGTGCAGGAAATGAGCGGGCCTGTGGGGCAGAGCAAGTGATAGGGGGCGCCCATGGAGGGCAAGTGCAGGGGAAGAGGGGAACGGAAAAGTGAAATGGACAGGGTGGCACAGAATCAGGCTAGTCTGAGAAGAGGGCCAGAGGGCAAATGCTGGTTAGGAATGCTGCGGGGGAAGGGTCTGGTCAGGGTGGTCTGGCCACTGAAGACTGATTAGGAACCAGGCACCAGTTGCAGCAGCAGGGGAACATTAGCACAGGAGGGGGAGAAAAGTAAGGATGAGGAGAAAAGGCATGTCTTGAGGAGTTTCCGGAACTTCAGAAGATGCGTCCCAAGTCTGATGGGTGCAGGGAGGCCATTCCAGATCGAGGTTCCTGCAGAGGAAAGGGATCTACCGCCCTCTCTCTGTATGGAGAAGCATCTGACCTACAGGCAGTTGGACCTAGAGCAACAAAGAACTCGAGCAGGGAGGTATTTTGGGAGAGGAATCTGGACGTAGAGAGATCTCAGGACCCAGACAGCTTTGTGGATGATGTAAGGGGTCTTGAATTTGATCCTTGCAGTCACCGGGAGCCAGTGGAGAGATTTTAGGACTGCAGATATGTGGTTCCTGGGCTTGAGGCCAAGGATAAGTATTGCAGCCATATTCTGGATTAGTTGAAGAGAGCGGAGGGAAGACAGAGGCAGATTGAGGAACAGGTTGTTGCAGTAGTCTAGCCTAGAAAGAACCAGAGCTCTAGAAACATTGAGCTTCTGGGGGAATGTGAGCAAAGGAAGAAGGCCCCTGAGGAGGTGGAACTGAAAGTGGGACTTCTTGGCAAGGTCTGTGAAATGGGGAGAGAAGGAGAGAGAGAGAGGTCTAAGTTTTTAGCCTCGCTGGAGGTTGAGGGTAGGGGACCTAATAAGGATGGCCAGACAGTGGGGGCGGGGGCAGGAAGAAGGTGCTACAATGAGAAGGATCTCTGTCTTGCTGGGATTAAGGCGAGATCATTAGCAGAGCACCACGTCTGAATAGCAGTCAGGCAGGGATGAGAGAGTACGGAGAGGAGGTAGAGGATGGAAACTTAAAGGAAAGTTGAGTGTCATCAGCACAGCACTGGCAGTGAGGCGAGAAAGTGGAAATCAAGTGGGCCAGAGGAGCAAGGTAGATGTTTAAGAGTCATGGCGATAGGATAGAGCTCTGAGGGAAGCCACAGGTAGAGAGTGAGGTTGAGGATAGGAAAGGGTTCAATTGCACTTGGGAGGGTTGGTTTGAAAGGAAGGATATCAGCCATGCAAGTGCCCGGTCTGTGATGCTTAGGGTATCACAGAGATGATTTATGAGGATGGCATGATTGACCATGTCAAAAGCAGAAGAAACATGGAGAAGGATCAGAACAGAGGGTGAGTTAGAGTCGAGTTTTCAGAGCAAGTCTTCACAGGTGTTAAGGACAGCAGTTTCCATGAATCTGGATGCTCTGAAGCCAGAATGGTGATCGTGGAGTCAGCCAGCCAGTTCAGAGTGGTGGGTCAGTTGGAGGATGCCCAGCATCTCCATGAGTTTGACCTAGAAGGGGGTGGGAGAGTTAGGGTAACAGTTAGCCGGGCAAGAAAAGTCTGCAGATGCCTTTTTTAGGAGAGGGTGCACAAGAATGTGTTTTTGGGGTAGTGGGGAAGAGCCAGTGGCAAAGGAGTGGCCACATAGATCAGATAAGAATGGGGCGAGGGAGGAGATGTTGTCCTTGATAGATCTGGAAGAATAGAGGAGTACCTGATCGGTGGAGGCCTTCATGGAGCAGACTACTCTAGAGACCTTGTCGGTGCAATGGGAGAGAAGGATGAGATAATGGGGGGGGCAAGGGGACAAGTGAAGGGGGCAGGGGCTAGAGTAGATGACAGTGAGGACAGGATGTCCTGGATTTTGGTGCAGAGGTACATTAGAGTATTTTACTTCCAAGGGGATATTGTATCAGGGGGCATGCCTTCCTTGTCATTAGCTGTTTTTTGTTTTAATCCTTAGACAGTGTGTTCTCACATTTGAAGTGTGAGGCACCTGGGCGGGTCTCACTCACTAGTGCCTGGGGATCTGTCATCCAGTTTCCAGGACAAGGCCATTGCTATTGGATCCAGTTCCTGGGGGTGGACCAGTGAGGGAGGATCTCCTGGATGAAGGGTGTTTGGGGTGGTTGGATGTGGGACACTAAAGGGTGAGATGAGTTATCCCCTTCCTTATGACATATTTTCCTCATCCTGCCAAGTAGGAAATTTAGAAACTCTACCCTCCTCCCTTTTCCAAACCGAACACTTTCTCACACCTTGAGCAACAATGGACGAAGACCAGAGCCGTTCACCTGAAATGTCCCAACACAAGGGTCAGGCAGAGTCAGGCAATTGACGACAACTACACACACCTAATGGCCCTTTCCCTTTCCCATAGAGATAAAAGACGGCGCACGAGAGCACACTCTGAGCAAGACCGAATGCACAAAGAAGCACCTATTCCAGTACGGCAGTTCCAATGGAGGAGAAAGGTGGTGAGACCTGAAAGGATGTCACAGAGGGAGTTGCCTTGCCCATTCCAACCCAGACTCGCAAAGCCTCTGACAAAGAAAACACAAGGCCGGGACTCACAGCTGGCATATGGGGTGACGGATGTCAGTGGTACATGGAGCCCTCCTGCACGGATAGACTGTTAGCCAGGGTGGGGAGACGTGGTTGCCATGGTGATACCGTCCTTGACTCCAGCGACAAAAGAAATACCAATGAGTTCCGCACAGCCGGTTAGTCGGAAGAACCATATAGGGGACCGGACTGTGTTAGGCTCAAGGTTGCACTGGCAACATTAATAAGATTAACAGACAGAGGTTTTTGTTGAGAACGAACTTGGTACCAGAGATAGAGAGGTCAGGTTCGGTGCCACATGGGTGCTCATTCAAAGGTCTCTAGCTAGTACCCCTCTCCTGAACAAAGAGAATGTGGAATTACAAAAGGTATTGAAACAGCAAGTACCAAGAGGCCCTGGGAAGGCCAGTGTGAAGTGTCAAGGGGGTGATACAAGGGTCAGGTCAAACCCCTTGTACAATCGAAGGTCCTTGACGCATTACAGAGGTCTGACAATAGTAAAATTGTGAGCACGACTGAGAGAATTGTGAAATAGGTGTCTGCGCCCAGCTGAGGATAACGTTGTGCGAACTGTGTTTTTTGTGAAGCCTGCACTTACCATAGGCTAACAGAGTGACCCGGCAAGACGTGATTACCCTTCGGAAGTCTCTGTTTAAAATTTGGAAGTGCTATGGAAGGTCTGAACCCGGATGAGGGGTACCTAACTTAAACATTGTGAGGCTGTTTAAAAAGACATTGGGCCTCAATATGAGTATGGAGGTAGCCATGCCACTTTTAGCGGCATGGCTACCATCATACCGGGTACCGGGTACCGGGCTATTCCGACCTTGGAGGGCCCGCTAATTCCCTTTCCTAGAACCCGGACCCAGTACATCCCCATTCCCAGGGCTAAATGGGAATGGGGAGGATGCTGACAACGGGCCCGTTAATGACGGGCCCGTTGTTAGCATCCTGGTCTGCTAGCGGGTCCCGATAAGGACACCTGGTTTACCAGACGTCCTTTGCGGGACCCGCAAGCAGAGCTCGTAATGAGGCGGTAGAGGGATAGCGGGGCCGGCAGCTATACCGGCGCCGCTATCCCTCTACCACCTTCCTCGTATTGAGGCCCATTGAGAGTTTTGAAAATTATAAATGAGGAGATAACACCTTGATTTATCATTTTTTGAACACTTCTTTCTTTGATTGTGAATATCACTGCACACTATTTTCTAGCATAGAAATAAGGATTGCAAATCAGATTTTTTAGTATAGGCCCTTTTTATTTGACTAGACTTTACTAGGACTGTATTATTATTATTTGATGGCCATAGCTTGCTCCCATCTTAGATTTAGGTTTACATTAGGTGTGCATCTCATCCATTTTACAGTTTAATGAACACCCTTGAACCGTGATCACTTGTGTCTGTCTTACTTTGATACCACGCCTTCCTCACAGAAGACACAATTGGTCCGCTCAGTGACAATTATCACTGCTATTTGCAATGTCCGTGTGTAATTTAACACCACTGAACAAAACACTAGGGGCCTCATTACGACCCTGGCGGATGGACCATGGTGCTAGTAGCACCATGGTCCATGCCGGTAACTCTCCGACTCCGCCATGGCGGAATGGGGAAGTACCACCCCATTCCGAGGTTGGCGGAGTGGTAATTCCCCCTTCCGCCATGGCCCTTCCCCATTCCCATTTTTACCCCATAGGGCATAATGGGAATGGGGAAGGCGCTAAGTATGGTGCCGCAAATTGCGGCACCGTACTTAGCACCAAGGTCCCTTTGCGGCATGGTTTTTAACACCTGCAAAAAGCAGGCGTTAAAATCACCATCCCGCAAAGGGACCTTGTAATCAGGCGTTAAGGGTCGGCGCCGTTTATGGCGCCGTAAAACCCTTAACGCTTGACTCGTAATGAGGCCCTAGGTGTGTAATATTTAGCTTTGGTTCTTTGGTAGTGCTGTAAGCGCTGCCTATAAGATTAATCTATTGTCATGGAAAGTGAAGATAGGAGAGAGATGAGATGTGTGAGATGAGAGCCTATGGTTGTTGTGTGGTCATTTATGCAACCATTTTACTTCCCAGGACAATGCTATTCCTTATGGCCATTCTCACCCACTGTCTGTCCCTCCACGTCCTAAATACATACTCCTGGGATCTCTTTGAACCAACTCTGTGCTAGCAGCCTTCTGAGCAGGTAAAGGCTTAACTGTAGCTTTAAGAACGTTTCTGGTGTAATACAAATGTCTTTTCCAACTGTGTTGTCTGCTGAATCACCTGATTTTACAGAAAATAATTCCCTGACAGGCCTATTCTATCGAACGGTGGTTTATCCAGGGACTGCGCATGCGTTTACTGCCACACAGAGGCAGGAAGATGCCTTGGTAGGAAAGGTAAGGAGGGGGTTTGGGGAAGGGGTGGGGGTGTGTATATGTGTGTGGTTGGAGTGGATGTGGCTGCATGATTGGTATGCCAAGGTGGGTTAGGTCAGGGAAAAAAGACACCAAGGGTCATGGGTGTTGGGATTGGACCCACCCGACAAACGCTAGGGAATTGGGGGTGGGGGTTGAGGAGGGTACAGGGGTTTCCGGAGTTTCTCCCGCACTAGGAAAGTGAAGGGGATGGGCACTGAAATGGGAAAAAGCGATTCCCTGCAGCACAACTTTTATTGTTAGCAACAATCGTTTTGTATGCGTAGTGTTATCTTGCGACCACATCGTTAGTGTTATATTCACCCTAAACTGTTGTCATCCACTTGATTTTTTATTTTTATTATTATTATGGCATGTATTGAGCATGGACCCACCTTCGGGAAGCAATGGAGGGCTTTACAATCACAGGGGAAGAACAAGGTTAGGAAGCAGAGAAACAATGGAGTGGAGATCTAATAACAGGCCAGGGAGGGCAATTGTTAGCAATGGCCCTACAGGTTTCCAGGCGAAGAAACAGTGGGGATCAGATCACCCACTCTCAGGTATGGTGGGGAGTGGACGGTGTATGGATTTAGGTGTCAGGGAGGATCCATTCCTTGAAAAGGAGGGTCTTGACCTCCTTCCTGAACTGTCAATGCAAGGGGGTAGTCAAAAGTTTCTGCGGAGGATGTTCCATAGACTTGGGGCATGGACATAGAAGCCATGTCTTCTTTTTTTTTTTTCTCCTGAGTTCAGGTCTGCACCTGTCCTTAGTTCTGGTGGATCAATGTATAAGCAGTATGTATTTTTCTTGCACTGAATGGCTGTTAAAAGCAAGCATTTGCAAAGTCATTAGTGTTCTCTCTGGTATAGGCATTAGACATGTATTTGGCAGGCAATTCCATAATATGTACAGGTACTAACAACGTTTGTTACCAAACATATGTGAAATGATCTCAAAAAGCAATTAATTTGAGGATTTTTTATTGAGATGATCGGTTGGCCCACCGGCTCATTAACAGCAAACTCACAACTGAATTTCTCTCTGCATTTTCCCTTTTACATTCTACATTCTTTTTTCCATGTTCCACAGCATCATGGTAGAGAATTGTACTGGAAAGAACACGGAACGCAGAATGCTGAATGGTACACTCCTCCCCCTTTACACAACAATACAACAAAGCATTTCAAATACCGCTGATTAGCTAAACGGAAGAGATTTTTAGGACAATACAGATTGCACGCAACTGATATAACTAAGCAATGAAAAACCTAAATGAAAACAAAACAGGTTGAATTGAATGTCCTCTTGTCAAAATGAACCTTATTATTTAATTTTCTGTCAGAAATGTTCTTCTCAACCTTTTTAAAATCAATGACCTTCTTACAAGCTCTACCGAACCATTAACGACAAACCCTTGTGTTGGGCTTTCTGCCCCTCAACATTTCAAATGGAGAAATTCCAGTGGTGGGGTATGCGGAGTGAACCTATGTGCGACAATTGTTTCTTCAGCAGCTGTCTTCCAATCCCCATTCTGTGCAGTGGCTCCCTTAATGCTATTCGTAATGACTTTGTTAAACCTCGCAACAATTCCATTAGTCGCAGGATGATGAATGGAACTGGTTTTGTGTTCCGCACCATTCTCTTTAAGGAACTTTTTTAATTTCTTCTGAGACTAATTGGATGCCAATTGTCTGTGATAATAGTGGTGGGATAGCCTTCCCTTTTAAATATGGCATCCAAAAATGTAATGATATCCTTGGAGCATATATTCTGTACCCATTCAATTTCTACCCACCTAGATAACAAGTCAATCAAAACAATACAGAACCTCAACGTACCTTGGCTTCTCACCAGACCCACGATGTCTAAACATACATGCTCCCAAGCCATGGTGGGAAAAGACATGACTATCATGAGTTCATTTCTTGTGGTGTAACCCTTGACGGAATCCTCACATCTACAAAATCCCTAATACATCTCTCCACCTGCAAGTCCATCCCAAGCCACCAATAATCCTGCCAAATGAGTTGCTTCGCTTTTGTTATGCTTTGGTGCCCTTTGTGTGCTAACTCTAGTATCTTCCTTTGCACACCCGTAGGAAGAAACAACTTGTCACCTCTTAAAACCATACCCTTGCCCAATCTTAATTCATCAAAGACATGTTTGGCGGTCTCCAGTAAGTTTCCCTTCCTAATCTCATTTCCTTTCACATCACTCTCAAGGCGCTTTTTCCCATTTTTAAGGACTTCATCTGCTGCTGTAGCCTCTCCCCATTCTTCTTCTGATACAACCCCTTGCATGACATACAGCATTTGTTCTTCATCACATTCATTGTCATCATCACTGTACACAACATTGGTCAACGGTGATAAATAATCAGCCGATTTGTTTTTGACCCCAGGTACAAACTCTACTTCCCAGTTATACTCTTGCATGCCCGCCACCCACTTGTGAATCCTTGAAGAAACTTTATCCAAACCCTTTGTTGTCAATATCTCCTTAAGTGTTTTATGATCTGATCTTGCTACAAACTTCATACCCCAAAGAAACTAGCAAAACTTTTCAATCGCCCATTTCACAGCCAAAGGTTCTGTCTCGATTGTGGAGTAGTTGCATTCTGCCTCCCCTAAAATGCTAGATGCAAAAGCAATGGGATATTCTACCCCACCTTCCACTTGGAACAATACCGCTCCCAAACCATGATTGCTGGCATGTGTAGTGAGAATGCCTTTTTTGTTGGGATTAAAACCCTTCAAAGTGGGTGTATTTTTCAAATCCATTATTATCCTGTCTTATTCAAGTTCCCATTGATCATCCCAGCTAAACTTCACTCCCTTCTTCACCAGCTTCCTCATGTGAAAGGTTTAACTGGCCAACTCAGGTATGAACCTGGCATAATATTCAGCCATGACTAAAATCTAAATTACTTTATCTTTATTATCTGGACTGGGAAAATTGAGAATGATGTTCACTAAATCCTCCTTAGGCCGAATACCCTACATAAAAGCCAAGACTGTTAGCTTTGTCAATGATTGTTGAAATGTATGCAAGTAGATTGTTGCATGCACTTTTCTCTGTGCAGTAATTATTGTTTGCACTATGAATTGATCTGTGGTTCCATTTAATGTATGCACTTCATAAGACACATACTTGTAATTCTTCCACAATGTCAGTAAAATGAGGGGGGGCATGGGGTCAGCCAGCTTTCAACCATTGAAACAAGCTGGCAGGCTCCATGGGAAGTAGATATAAAAACTGAGGCCCAGATTTCTAACTGTAGGATTATACCTTGAATGTATCATTCAATCTCATCCAAAAGCCACGCCTGCTTGTTGAGAATGCCAGTGGAATATTGAAACAAAGTAATCATACCAAGTCAGTTTCGGGTGAATGTGGAAAGCTTATTCCTGCACCCCATGGCCAACCGCCAACTTGTCCAGAACCATAGCAAACGTCTCACCCCTCTGTGATTCGTCTGTTCACCCACCGGCACGCAATCCCTTGTGGATCCATACTCTCTCTGGATCTTCGTTACACTCACTCCACCACTGTGCTTCATACATTGCCAGTCTTACATTCACAATCTGCACAAATAGCCCAATTGATATCTATCCAGATGTGGGGAAATTCTCCTTGGATGCGTCTCAGGATATGCAGCTGGTGGCTCCATAACAGGATTCCCATCACAGCGATCATCAGCATGAGGACGAGTGCCCCTTCTCAAGCTCACTGCATGTGTTTGGAAGCAATGGCTAATACCATGTGGATGAGTGTATCACGCGTGCCAGACACCATGGTGCCGCTTCGTACCCATATGTCTTATGATGCCCTCACAAATGATATTCCTAGTGGATTGCACCAGTTATGCAGTAGCGCACATTATCCCAGACATATTTATGGTAGCTGTCAAAACCATTAACATATACAACATAGCATTTTAAGATACTGCTAGCAATGGTGGCAGACAGGGAAAGTTACATTGACCTCCTTATAGGATTAAAAGATCATCACAGGGGGAGATGGAAATCTTTATAGGCTGGCTAATAGCATGTGAAGTGTATGCTGTCCTATCAATCCCTGTGGCTTCTCCTCTCCCCCTGTCTCTGATTACGTTTTCTCTCATTCTCTTCCTATCTCCTCTGCTTTCACTTTGCTGTCAGGTGGATTCAGCTGGGAGCAAGTAACTGGCCCTCATTACGAGGTTGGCGGAATGGGTTTACCGGCACCGGTAATGGTGCCGGTGCTGGTAAACCCATTCCGCCCTATTACGAGGTCTCCTCGCGGGACCCGCAAAGGGCACCTGGTAACAGCAGGCGTCCTTTCCGGGTCCCGCAAGCAGAGCAGGGAGCTAACAACGTTGTTAGCTCCTTCCCTATTGAGCCCTATGGGGGCTCGAATGGGAATGGGGATGGACAGGGTCAGGGTTCCTCGGACGAGGAATTACCGGGTCCTCCAAGGTTCGGATGGCCCAGTAAGTCCTCATTTGGAACACGGGCCCGGTATGCGGTAAGGAGGCAATGATGCTGCTAATTGCGGCATGGTTACCACCAACCTCGTAATGAGGGCCATTGTATTGTTATTATGACCCCGTTGTTTTGTTTGGGGGCTAGATGACTTTTATATTTTTCGTTTTTATGTCTTTTGGAATTGCGTGTTTTGTTTTAGATTATGGGCCTCATTATGACCCTGGCACTGACAGAATGAAGGGGGCCGGTACAGGACCGGCCCCCTTCACACCGTCAGGGACGATTATGTGGTTCCCGTTGCGGGACCTGGATCAGACGTCTGGTAAAATCAGACGTCTTTTCTGGGTCCCGCGAGGGGAAGAGGGAGGTAACGGGACACTTGTAATGTGCCCGTTGTTACCTCCATCCCCATTCCCATTGAGCCCTATGGGGGCTCAATGGGAATGGGGAATGGTTCCTGCAATTCCTATGTCAGAATGACCTGGTTATTCCTCATTGCAGGAACCTGGTAATGGAGTCCGGTTTGGAGATAATAGCTCCATGGCTGCCTCCAAACTCGTAATGAGGCCCCATGGGCCTCATTACGAGTCTGGCGGTAACCAGGCGGTCGAGGCGGTAAAACCGCCTGGTTCCAGCCTGACTCGTATTACCATTCCGCCTCCGTGACTCCCGGAAATACCAGGGCATTACGACCCTGGTCTCCAGGGAAATTCTGGAGGCGTAATTCGGTAAATCCCCATTGAGTCCCATAGTACTCAATGGGAATGGGGAAGTGGAAACACCGGCACCATCTCGTGATGGTGCTGGTGTTTCCACGTCCGCCTGCAGGCGGGAGGTGTTCAACCCGCCAGGTCTGACCTGGCGGGTTGAACACCTCCCGCCTGCAGGATTCGGGATCGGGCGGTCCGGAATTAACAGTGGTGGCGGGTTTACCGCCACTGTTAATTCCGGACCGCCCGACCTGTAATGAGGCCCCATGTCTTGATTCTAAATTGTTAAAAATGAATTTGGATGCTAAACTGATTTTGTAACAGGGTTGAGAACCAAATCCAATTACAAAAAAAAAAAAATACATTAACAACATCTGAATGTGGTATTTCAGCATGTCCGTCGTACTTTGTGAGCAGAGCACGTGGACACTCTGGTAGCTAAGAGAATGCGTATATAGTAAGAAACAATAGGGAAAGAGAAGATTGATTGGGAATGGCACTGGGGTAAATGATATTGCAATTGTGGTTTCCATAAATACACAGTACATTAAGTAACCATTACACAAAGGTCCATATTCTGAGCTTGGGATAAGAGCAGTGTAGAAAGCTAACATTCTACATTCCATATTTCAGCCCCACCATTCTGAGGTGGGCGGAAAGGCGGGAGGGGAGATGTCATGCTTTCGAACTGTAAAAGCTGCTAAAATCCCTCGTTGTGGGTGTAGAATGCGCAGCAGTATCATTGCACACATTTTTTAAGAGTGACACTTTTCCGATTTATCCAGGCCTTGGCAACGGGTAGAAGGCCTGGATATCGGATTTTTATTAAGGTAAATTATTAAAATGATCCAGGTAATTTCGACTCTGAACCGGCTATATGCTAATCAGATTCCCCTTTCATAAACTCTGTACCTAAAGCAAATTGCACACCTGTGCTTTCTGCACCAGGAGTGCAGATTTGCAGCACCTGCTCACTTTTGGCACGGAGCAAGTTCAGAGGTAATAGGATCCCATTTGATAGCTAGAGTGACAGCCAAGTTTCTGCAGCCCACGGTATGCATTTATATTATACACCCATGTTCCAAAAACTACATAACTTTGAGTAGGTTGTCCTGGTGGCACATAACACTTGAAATATAAGCCATACCTGAGTTTCAGATATGGTGGCCAACATCACTCATAGATATACAAACCACATCAGGTTGATATTGCAGATGTGTCAGCTCTGTAAACCCCGTACAGCTGTGGAAGGGTTTTGTGTATTCTTCCTAGACGGACTGTTGATGTCGCTGATAGCAAGACTGTAGACTTGGGGGTTGCCTCACTTTATTTCTTTTGAGGGCAGGTACCATATTCCCCAGGGAGACAACTACTCCACAGGAAGATGTCTGGGAACAGGAATAAAAGGCTACACCCATTCACTAAATGATTTACTTTACACCAGGGTGCTGCAGACCAAAAGGGGCTTTGATCCGATTGAGATGGGAAGAGGATAGGGTTAGTGTAGACAGTGGGAACAATGGGAGCTCTTTACAGCTGGAGGACATTTCCACCATCTTGTTTCTCTCTCTGTCTCTATCTTTACTTCCTGTGCCCTTCACTTCTTTTAGCATAAATGATTGGAACCCTAAAGCACCAGTACGTGTTTGCCTCTAAAGAAGGGGTATCCCACTCCTTCTTTGATTAACTCTTGAACAAGAGCCTGAGGAAGACTTCATTAGATCACTGTTGGGAGAGTTGATCCCGTCCACGTCCTCCACCAGTGAGGTGAAGACTAGGCATCCAAGGCAGAGGAAAGCTCTGTCCCCTACCCATTCCCAGGGACCATTGTGGTTGAACTGCTTTTAGGAGAAGACCTGGCTCTCTGACTACTGCAATGGTACTGAGGACCTTACTGCGATAAGAGACACCTGCAGGTGTGGACTACCTCTCCTTTGTGTAGGAGCATGAGAACAATGAATTTCACATATACTTTGACCAATTTGAAAGGTGATTCATTCCAGTTTGACATCATCAAACCATAAGGACCATCTGGAGCTAGCGTTGGCACGCAGCCTATCTTTGAACCACTGAACTGCTCATTAGAACCTATACGCTGCCCCACCATGCTAGTCAAGCACATTGTTTCCCCAGCTTGAACCTGAAGCTCATAACTGCACCCACAACCTTTGAATTGCTGCTTCCATCTTCCAGCATTATCATTGTTGATCTTCAAGAGTCAACCACACCCTGGGGGAATTCTTCAAACAATGATCTTCTAACACTGCACTGTATTCGCTTGGCTGGAACTGTGCATACAGTCACCAGTCTCTTCATCATTGAACTGGCCCTCTCAATCCAAACTTCGAGCATCATCTTTGAACTGCATGAGCTCCTGTTCAACCTCTGCTTGACATCCACTGAGACAGGCTCATGTGATAGATGAAGCTTCCATTGGGCAACGGACCAACATGGCTGCCCCCACAAGGATCAACGTGGAACTGCATCAAGCAGTCCAGCATCCAGGGCGTGGTCCACCCTGAAGGCACCTGGGATACCTGCTGGCTATTTAAGCCACACCCGAGCTGAGGCACGTGCTTCGCATTGTTCTGCACTTGCAGCGTGACGTTCACCGAGACCTGCTCGCAGCATCCTTGGCCTGCATATCCAGGGAGAAGAAGAACATCGTTAATTAATTTTACCTGTTCTGCATCCAGCTCCTCGATCATTCTAGAACCTTCCCTGGAACTCGTCTTCTTCCACTAGCAATATCCTAGAGAGGAGAGACAAGAAGAGGACAATTAGTAAGCGTTGATCTTCCTATTCCACAGCCGTCAGTCACCGCTTACTTACAGAAGCTCCCCTGGAAATTCTACCGCTGCCCGGACGTTTTCCATTCGATGCTCCGCTTCCATCAGCCGCATTTTTTCCAGGAACTTCTCGGCGACCTGCAAGGAAGGATAGCACAGGTTAGCCTTATTCAAAGACGCTCACAGCGCCGCACTTCGAGCATTCTCTTACCTACTCGAGCACTGCCCTCTCCATTAGCTCTACGTCTCCATCATCTCTTCTGCATCAATGAGAGAAAGACGTACCTCAAGAGCGGAGTCGCAGCCAGCCTGGACTCCCGGGCCCACGCCAGTGAAGTAACTCAGCGGAAAGGTGCCCAGCCACGACGCGCACCTGCACAGAACGGCAGGACGGAGAGTGCACCTTATCGAAATACAAGGTGAGAGAGGCTCCAAGGGGGTTGCAAGGGGAACACTTGGGAGGCGGGCCCCGAGAGAAGGTGTTTGTGGCTAAAACTGAACTCCTGTCTTCCAGACTAAGCCCACGGCAGTGTGAGTCCCCAGGGGAGGTGAATCCGTCCCAGAAGCACTCCAGACCAGTCGGGTGGCGTCCCTGTGGATACAAGGTGAGTGTTACACCTTAGAAGTAGTTAGCTCATATCAACAGCTTACAGTCTACATTCAATAAATTAGTGCTGTAAACATTACATATTTCATCATTTTTAATAATCAATTTCATAGAAAAACACGCATTTTTAGCTTAAAAAAGCAATGGGCCAATCCCACTCACTTTGCATAAAACAATCGCACGCTGTCTAAAAAACAGACAAATTAGTCGTGACACTTAGACTTAGAAACAATCTAGTAACATCGGTCTAGTTGACAGATATTTGATTCGGTGGCCAATGTAGGGAGCAATTGCTGCCTTGTACTGATCATGGAACCTGTGTTTGGATAACTATATCATCAGTCTAGTAGTTTATCTAGGTGGAGAAATTTCGACATGTTTCAGTTCTCTGGGCATTTTGCAGAACTTTCTTCAGGAGTGGTGTCACTGTATCTAATAGTATTACAGTAAAATAATTATTATTCAGGAATTAACATATATAAGCCATTCTAGACTCAGTTCACTAATTTACTGATGGCTTTTCAATTAATGTGTCCTTTCCACGACGGCTTCATATCAAATGAATTTCGCCATATTTCAGATTGCGGTTTCATGATTACATCATTAAGACCATACGAGTGCTACACCAATGCTAGTATTTACTTCTTTAATACTTTCATGCTATGCAGCCTTTACCGTGCCCGGCCGTAGAAAGTACAATGCACAGTGTAATAATAACAAAATAAATACTACGTGTCCTATATAGCGCTCCTCATTCAAAATGGCGACCGCAATTTACACCCATACAGCGTTCAGTGGCTCTCCCGACCGGAGCGAGCAGAAACGAACAAACGGAGATATATTGAGCCAGGTAACTTCCCCCCAACACGGCCCACCTCATTATTATATGTCACAATAACTCGTTTGTTTACCTTAGACAAAAAGGATTAACAGCCCTTAGTATGTCTTTTGAATGTTCTCTCCAGAATTTAAATACTGCTACCAACCCCGTCTTCCTTATCGACGAAGACCACATTAAGAAAAGCCACGTAGACTTCTCATTGCATTGGCTACTAACCGCTAACAAAAAAGGTGAGCCTGAGCACAATGATAGTTGCTGTGTCTTAATAAAGACAATCATGAAATCGATCCTAAATTAGTAACAACAGGTGACATTCCCTTTATGCACTACAGAGCGTCTTCCTCCTCTTTGAGAATCCAGACCTCTAAGAAGGATTGACAACTCCCGAAATACTTAGAATACATCTCCAGCTAAACAACTCTTCAATGATAGAGAGCCTCTCTGAAAAGAGGTAAGTTATCAAATTTTACCTCATGCGATATTTGGGGGTCTACCTGCCCACCATGAAAGTATGTCAATTAATGAATGGAAATTAATTTTGCAGGTCCCTGTAGACTCACTTAGAAGCCAACTACGGACCTAGAGGACTACACCCTGCTTTATACAGGAATCTACCTCTTAAAGAACCACTCGCCCCGACAAGACTAGGTAATAATTTAACCTAGCACTAATTTAATGAATGTAGACTGTAAGCTGTTGATATGAGCTAACTACTTCTAACGTTCAATACTATTATTCTCCAGATAAAAGGTAGAGCTACTACCTAGGTAGTAAAATTGGGTTTCCCTCTTTATAGCGTATTGCGTCTTACACCTTCTCAGGAAAAATTGAAAAAGACAGAGATCTGATAAAAGAAGCTCAAATAACATCCAAGGACCAGGTTGACCTGCCCATTGGCAGAAAGTCATTAAATCATCAGGAAACTTTCAATTTCCATAATGTCACAACTAAGGATATGATTAAAAACGTTGTCCTCAATTAAACCGATGCCATGTGCCGAGAATGTCCTTCTTTCAAAATTAATTCTGGAGAAATTTAACATCTTCGCCCCACTACTCACAAACATTGACAATGCCTCCTTCTGTGACTGAGTAGTCCCAACAAACCTCAAAACAGTAAATATCACACCCTTGCTGAAATAAACAGAGTTAGACCAAATGGATCTGGGAAATTTGAGACCCATCACGAATTGTAATTTCATTCACAAAGTGATGGATAAGATGCCATGACTCAACTGCAGTCATATGTTGAAGGAAATGAGATCTTGCATAACCAGCAGTCTGGCTTTCGAGTTGCTCATAGCACGGAAAGAGCAAAGCTCGATTTACAGATGCATATGCTGAGCATAATAGACAAAGGGAACACAGGGCTACTCATACCTCTTGATCCGAGCGCAGCTTTTGACCTCCTAGATCATAAACAACTCCAACAGATAATAGAGAAGGGGACAAATTGTTCCAAAGAAGCAATTAGCTGGCTAACATCCTTCCTCACAGACAGGAAATCCAAGTTCCATGGGGGATAAATTCTCCCATGAGACCTCTGTATTCTGTGGGGTCCCTCAAGGTGCCAGTTTATAGCTGCTCCTTTTCAACCTTTACATCAGGTTCCTCTGCGTAGTATTAGAAAAATTGGTGCACATTTCACCAACTACACAGACGATACCCAGTTGCTGGTAAAGCTGAGTCGTAACTATTCACAGGATAGTGTCAAATTTAAAGCACTATACAAGACAATTGAAATCTGGATGGATAACCATTGGATGTGCCTAAATGACAGAAAAGAGAGATGATGGTTTTCGTATCCCACCAAGCTCGGGCCAAGTTGAACCATCAATATTAGTCATTCTACATCAACGACTCCCTCATGTAAGTAGTTGGCAAAGTGAAAACACTGGGGATGATCTTGGAAGCCACAATGAGCGCTGAAGCTCAGGTTATGCATATGAGCAAGAACTGCTCATATAACTTGCAGCTCCTCAGAGCAATCAAAACCTACTTGAATGAGGAACATTGTGCATCTATCACCAGAGCAACCATACTGTCTCGGTTGGACTTTGGTAATGCACTACTATTAGGGGCGAGTAAGTAGTGCATAGTAAAATGCCAAATGATTCAGAACAACACAGTGAGAATCATAAAAAAGAAAACTAGGAAAGAACATATAAGTAAAGACAGAAGAGACTTGCATTGATTATCTGTGGAAGACAGAATCCAGTTCAAGGCCCTGACCTTGGTTCATATGTGTCTACATGGGAAAGCCCCAGTATACCTTAAAGAAAATATCACCCGTTATGTACCAGGTTGAGCCCTAAGATCAGAAGCACAGGGCCAAATCATGGTTGCACCTCATAAGCGAACACATGGTTTGGGCAAAACCTTTCATATAAATGCTGCAACCAAATGGAACAATCTACAGCTACAATTAAGGTTAGAGTCCACATACACTGTCTTCCGGAAGAAACATAAAAGTCACCTTTTTAGGTGATACCAGATCAGAGTTAAAATCGCCTTTATCAGAGAGTTCTCTTGTATGTTCCATGTTATGTGTCCTGTTACTCTGTAAGTTTCCGTCTGTGTCTTAATGTTGGAGCACTGATGCCAGTGGTCTAACAGCGTGGCACAAGTAAATAAATAAATATGAATCGTGCTGGTAGCCAACACAATCCACAGTCCTTTGAAGGCTTCATCAAACTGATACCATAAGATCTGTGTGTTTAGTCAGCAGCTTCTTCGTATCAAGCCGGCCCTGGTGGCTTTCGCTATCCGCACTTCTTTACAAATCACCTTCTAAACACAATGAACCTGTTCTGCCCCTAGTGAACATGGCTCCTCATGTATAACAATGTGACAGCTGCACTCGAACTTCGTTAAACCGCACACACAGTACCAAGAAGCCTGGTTTGAGGCTGTCGAACCGCCATGAAACAAAGAAGGTATTATTGACTGCCTATTCCCTGTTGGTCCACCTTTGGGCCCTAGAGACTGGTTAGGTCACCTTTAATCCCTTCTTTCAGCAGAACATATCCTTCTACAAACATTGTGGTTTGTACTTGAATTAAACCCCCGATTTATTACCCAGAGTGCTACTTCTTTCTATCTGTACATATTCTGTATTCTTTCTTCAGGGGTGGTTTTTATGTGTTGTTTTTCTAGTTAGTTATTATTGTACTTGGTGTGTTTAATATATATATATATATATATATATATATAGACTGGACAGTCCTTTATTTTGGAACTGTGTACCATTGCTGTTTGGGTTGCTACTGAATCTCATTCAGACCCCTCTTAGGAGTATAGCCTTCCCTTGGCCCACGTTACGACAAACGGTGAGGGGGGCATGTCTCTAAACTGTGCTTGTTTTTCCTTTACGATTGGGAGCACCCTTCATTTGTAGAAGTTCGAGTGCGGAGAAGTTGCTTTAGCCACTGCCTTATACTCTTGCATGGTAGAGGCCATATCTTCACAATTACGTTGTCATTTCGGGTTCTTCAGAGTTCAGTAAATTAGGTACCATTCTATCGGGTAAAAATAGTGATACTTTTTCTTACAAAGCAGAGTAGCTCTAAGAATCCAGGGGCCACTGTACCATGTGGCTCAAGGAGCCTGCTGTTGGCTGAGCTCTGAGACAAGAGTCTAGACTGCCCAGACCACCTTGTACTCTGCGCAATCGCTCTGCCCTTCCACTGCCCAACTCAACCGAAACACCTAGTCCTCCACTCTCCACCTCACCCATCTCAGCACTAAAGGGAGCCCTTATCAATGCAAGATCCCTCAGGGCTCATGCCCTTGACATCGCAGACCTCATCACTGTCCAGAACCTTGACTTCTTAGCTATTACCGAAACCCGGTTACATGATGCCTATGACCCACTCCTCGCTCTATCCCTACCCAAGGGTTACACCATTATTAGAAACGACCGCCAATCCAACTTGTCGAAAGGAGGAGGAGTCGCTTTTATGCATAGCGACAAAATCGTTATGAGAGCTGCTCCCGCACACAACTTAGTTCTGCAGAATCTGTTTCAGTGAAACTATCGCTCTCTCCTACCAACACAGCAACACTCCACCTTATATACAGACCGCCAGGCCCACTGGGCTCATTCATTGATGATGTTGCCTCCACCCTGTCGACTAACACTAAGCCCAACTCTCAGATACTGCTACTAGGCGACCTCAACCTAGGCCTCTCAGATCCCAAGGACCACATGGCCACTGAAGTAGACACCACCCTCTCCAACCTAGGCTTCCAGCAGCGCATTCGTGATCCTACACACATCAAAGGTAGAACGCTCGACTGGCTAGCAGACCTTAACTGTAACACCAATGTCATCTCTAACGATGCCTGCGCCTGGTCCGACCATCATGTTAGTACCTTCCTCCTGCCAGCCACCAACCCCCAGCCCACACCTACCATAGCCCCCGCTATACCTACCAGAAATAAAAAAGATATCACCAGGGAGAATCTGCTTCCTCTTATCCTCCCTTGCTTGAACACTCTTGCTTCACAGCACAAGGACAAGGACCCCACTGTCTTAGTAGACACTTTTAACAGCCTAATGACCAATGCCATTGAGAGCATAGCTCCACTAAAGATCCGCAAAGCCAAACAACAATCCCATCTGAACTCTTGGTTCACCCCGCAGCTCAACGCCCTGCACAAGGCCGAAGCCCTCTGGAAAAGTCACCCCAGAGCAGCTAATAAAGCCTCCCTTCTGATCACCTCTCTTAATTATAAGGAGGCCATATTACAAGCCAAAAAGGAGACATACAATTCACGCATATCCCAGGCAGAATCGAACACCAGAGAATTATTTAAAATCCTCAAAGAGTTAGAATCTCCCTCACCTGCCCCGGACACGTGCACCAAGGACAGCACCTGGTGCAACAATATACAAAATGCCCTTCTTAACAAAATATCCACCTTGCAATCCAAAATCAACGCCAAACAAAATACCCTCCACACCCCTATATTTAGCAATACCAGGCCACCAAAAATAACTACCCCTGACTCCCCGGTGCCGTTCAGTTTCACACCGCTCACCGTTCTGGAGGTTGAAAAAATCATCTGTAACTTAAAACCTTCGAACTGCCAAGGGGACGCTTGTCCAGCCCCGATCATTAAGGATTCGGCTCATGACCTTGCTCATTTTATCACCACTTTTATCAACGCCTCCTTTCAATCGGGAGTGGTCCCCAATAACCTGAAGGATGCTTGGGTTATCCCTCTCCCAAATAAAAACACCTTAGACCCGGAGGTTCCAACCAATTACAGGCCCATCACAACGGTCACATTTCTGCTAAAAATCCTAGATAGAGCAGCTTATCTTCAGATACAGAACTATCTGGAATCAAACAACCTATTAGGCACGAGACAATCCGGCTTCAGACCTAAGCACGGTACGGAGACAGCCCTCCTCGATCTCAAAACCCAAATTGAGGATCTCAAAGACAAAGGTAAACTAGCCCTGTTACTACTATTAGACTTATCTGCTGCCTTTGATCTGGTTAATCACCAAATCCTCTGTCACCACCTGAAAACCGCAGCTCATTTCTCCGACATGGCCACAAACTGGATTCAATCCTTCCTGGATAACAGACAGATGAGGGTATTCTTGCCCACCTCCTCTGCTCACCACGCACCAGTCCCTTGCGGAGTCCCGCAAGGATCGTGTGTATCACCTACCCTTTATAATGTATTTACTTAACCCTTATTTGATGTGCTTGACTATCTGGGTGTCACCTACACGAATTATGCTGATGACACCCAGATACTCATCCCCATCACGGGTGATTACACAGTAGATTCAGAAGCCTTAAATGACGCTTACCATGTCATTCAAACATGGATGGCCCAACATTTGCTCTGTCTCAATGATGACAAGACAGAGCTCCACATCCTAGGTACTCAGCAAAGACTAAACAAGTTGAACCCTAAGTTCAGCTCCTTTAACATCGATGGAAATCTAATAAAAGTCTCCAAAGATACCAAAACGCTTGGAATCTACCTCGATTCCACCCTCTCCCTTCAGAGACAAACTAATGCAGTTGCGGCGGCCACCACCTATACCTGCAAGCTGATCACAGCATGTCGCCCTTTTCTTTCCACGCACAACTGTACTACCCTTGCTAGGACTCTGGTCATGTCCAAACTGGTCTACTGCAATGCATTGTACCAGGGCACTAATCAGGGTTACCTAGACAAGCTCCAGATCATACAAAATAACGCCATCAGGGCAGCCCTCAACATCCCCAGATCTGCACACATTTCGGATACCAGGAAGAACCTTCATTGGCTGTCAGTCACCCAAAGGATCTCACTAAAATCGCTTGCCCTAACCAACAAATGCATGAATAACCTGGCCCCCATTTATCTCTCCTCACGATTCACGCTGTACACCCTAGTTCACTCACTTAGATCTACCCTGAACCAGAGCCTACTGATACCTAGATACAAGCTCCAAACAGCTGGTGGATCCAGCTTCCCAGTCCTGGCAGCCAAATTGTGGAACACTGTCCCCTTGACTATCAGAAACCTCCCCTCCCTCAACATATTCAAACATAGAGGCAAATGTTGGCTAGTCACTGCCAATGCCCAAGCTACACTCTGAAAACGTGATGCGATAACCTTTGTTTGGATGTACTATTCGACAAACCATGTATCGTTGTACTTACCCATGCCTATTTCTATGCTATATTTATTGATTGATATATAATCACTGTATGCAACTTATGTAACCATTGCTTTCAAGATATGCGCCCGGTAGCCTCCGGGCCTGGTTTGCGCTTTACAAATAAAATAAATACAAATACAAATACAAATACAACTTTTAATTACAGACACTAAGAATGAAAAAGGACTAATACCACATGATAACTGAAAAGCATACAACCATAAATGAAATACATTTCATAGCTGTTTCACTCTGATTGAGCAGTTATTGATTTGTTCTTTAATATTTCATTGAAGAACCTTGTGTATAGTATCAAGGAAGATACACAATATTTGTCCAGCTCGTTGTTTTGCACCCCACACACATCTTACCTACTTACCAGAGGCACAAAAGTGCAAATAATTTATTGCTCAAGGTTACTAAAGTGGAAAAGGCAGCCTCCTGGATTCATACAACAAGAAGATCTCGGCTGTAAAGCCAGTGCTGAGGGTTGCACACCCTTGGCCCAACTACAGTAGCTAATTCGAAAATGGTTATTCACAATACTAAAACAGTTCGAGAGGTCAAACAGATTTTAATTTATATGTGGTTGAGGCAATAGCCAGTGTGACAATGCACTTTGGGCTAACAAGTCCTTCATCAGGGCTAAACCTAGCCCCACCGGGATGCGTAGCAATGATCAGCTTCACGAAAAATAGGTATCAGCCACTCTCAATTGCGATCTATTGCGACAGAGCTGTCAGCTGACCACCTGCAATCTAGGAATCGAAGACTATTCACCTCCTGACTTCAGTAACAGTTACTTAGAATGCCAATCTCTTTGTACTGGAAGCATGAAGGGTCCAGCCTTTTGGATTCAGACATCTCACGGGCACTTGCTGTAAGCTACAGAATAAAAGGAATGACACTACCCAGCAAAGTCAAAAGACAAGCTATGTTTACAAAACTAACAGCGTTTAAATTTCAGTGCCTGCATATTTTACATTAATGCACAGCACTGCTGCTTTCTATCCTAAACAATGCACAAACCTAGCACTGATAAGCATTAGCATTCTCAACAAAATATCTGTTATCAAACACTCAAGGGAACAAGTGTAGATCCTGAAGAAAAAAGAAAATCACCCAAATAACCACATCAGGCTCTCTCACCATCTCATGTGAAATCCAAATGCATTGATGCAGCACAAAAACATTGCAGGAATGATATGATGTTTTTTAAGCTACCAGAAAAAACACCGGCATATTAAAGCAGATGTTGCATTGCCAAGACAGCAAATTATAATTGGACTCATGAATAAAAATGCAGGGGCCATTTAACTATCAAGCCCTTGGGGTCCCTCAATTGAGGCCCTGAAAAGATCATTCCATGAACTTGAGATGTTTTAGGGGCGAGCCTTGGTGGCATTGCAGTGAGGAAGCGGTGAGTGCAAACCCCTTGCTGTTCCCTTTTCCTCCCTCCCTCCCCCTTGTCCTCCCTGGTCTGATGGTGATATTGTGACCGTGCCATTGAAGTTCAACACACATGCCAAGCTACACATAGACCCTCCTGGTCCTGGCACACATCCATTGGTGCAGAGTTACTGCTGGCTAGGCTTTTGAGCCTTTGTGCCAAGTCTCCTACGTGTTTTATATTTTTATTCCAGCTCTGACTGTGTTTTGTGCACTGAACTGGGCAGTGACGGTTGATAAATTGTTGTGGCTGATGGGATCCTTTTGCAAGGACACTTGGACCTTGTGAACCTACCTCAATTCATTGTATACATGGAGTGTGTAGAGGGTGATCTTGCCATAGTGGCCACGGCTGGACACTGACACTTGCAACTCGAGGAATTGTTTCCTTCTTTAATCTCTGCCTCTGCTTTTCTTATACACGACCTGCTTCTCTTTTCCCTTGCTGGGCAATCAGAGGGGCACAGTGGGAGTGTGGAATGGGCAAACTAACCCGGGACTGAGGAGTGACACAATGGGGAAACTTAAGCCCACCAAACCCGTTCCAAGCAGGGTGGTTACCCGTGCTTTAAAACAACCACCTCGCCTACATCCACTTAATAAGAACAAATCCACAAAGCAGCCGCGTGCCCTAACTAAGCATGGTATTAATAAAACCCAACAATCTTTGCAAAAATAATTACCAGCTACTTTGAATCCAAACATGCAATGCCCAAGAGTGGGAGCGAGTTGATTCTGAAACCAGCACAGCAGCTGTGTGATGTTCATCCTGTAAACCTCCTACAAAGTTCTTTCTTAACAGACAATAACCAACCACTGTTAAATCATTGTCTTAACGTGAAGAGACTTTCCATGGCACATAATAAATGCAGATAAATTATCACTGAGAACTCCAATCTATCTTACACTCCCAACTTGGAGCAACGAGTAACACCAGAATGTTCCTACTAATCGGTGAGCGAGGAGGAGGAATCAGAGCTTGCCCAAGAGGTCAACCCTAAAACGGGTGTCCCTCGCCTGCCATAGCCCTCCCATTAGTCACTATTTTGGCTAAACTGGATGCACTCTTCTCTCTCTGTCCTCTAAATTGGCAGAGGACCACCTATCGATTAAGTCTATGCTTAACAGACAATAACCAACCACTGTTAAATCATTGTCTTAACGTGAAGAGACTTTCCATGGCACATAATAAATGCAGATAAATTATCACTGAGAACTCCAATCTATCTTACACTCCCAACTTGGAGCAACGAGTAACACCAGAATGTTCCTACTAATCGGTGAGCGAGGAGGAGGAATCAGAGCTTGCCCAAGAGGTCAACCCTAAAACGGGTGTCCCTCGCCTGCCATAGCCCTCCCATTAGTCACTATTTTGGCTAAACTGGATGCACTCTTCTCTCTCTGTCCTCTAAATTGGCAGAGGACCACCTATCGATTAAGTCTATGCTGGAACAGATCCACACATTTATGTCATCCACTTTATTGGCTCGATCCTCCCTCCTCTCATCCCGCCCCCTCCCCTGATTGGTGGCTGATTCCAATTGCTGAGGCTTGTTGCCTGCCGTATACCCCTGCTCGCCATTTCTGGAGTCCTGCACGTGAGGCAAACATTGCTTTTTCTACCCTCCTGGGTCCCATTGTTTAACTTTTTTAAATCTGCTGCTAGCACTCGTAGCGCCGTTGGTCTTGTTCCCCCCTCCCCTCCTCCCAGGCATCCACTTCCTTGGCTTGATCCCTCCCTTCTCTTATCCCGGCCACTCCCCTCATTGGCAGCTAATTAGTTATCTCCACCTTCCCAGGGCAGCCCCCTGCCCGGCAGCCCCCCACGGCTAAGGGCCCCTAGGTAAAGGGTGGCTCCCATTGAGGCGGCTCCTGGCTGTGTGTGCAGGTGTCCACAGGAGAAGCCGGCCACCTGTGACCCTCCTGTTACCCTGCCCCCCCGACCACCTTCCTGAACCTCCAAATTAGCTGTATTACCCATCCTGTTCTAAATTTAAGATTTGCATTATGTAAGTCTCTAAATTGCATGAGACAGTATTTAATAATTGCATTGTGAAACCTAGGCCTTTTACCCCTGTTACAGGACTCTCAGACTTAGGTGTGTTTTTCTAGGGTTGTTCATAATTGCATTGGAGAAGTATTTAAAATTGCGTGGAGACAGTATTGCATTGGGGAAGGTTTTGGAATTGCATTGTGAAACCTAGGCCTTTTCCCCTTTTACAGGACTATCAGACTTAGATGTATTTTTTCTAGGTGTGTTTGCTTTGTGACAGTGTTTGTCTGAGTGCCTGTCGTCTTGTCAAATTGTCAACTATTGTCTCATCTCCCCCTGTCTCATCTGCTGCTCCCCTCCCTCGGTGTTCTCACCCCTCCTCTTCTCTCCTATCCCCATCTACCCTATGGTGCTCTCTGTCTCTCCTCTCTTTTCTAACTGCTTCTCTATCGACTATCCTGCTCTCCTCACTAAATCTGGTAGGAAGAATTTAAAAAAGGATATCCTGGTCTCCAACCCAGGCCTCTCTATCGCTGACACCTATACCAGTGCCTCCTCTAAGCAAACCCTCACTGACATCCTCTTTGTTGTTTCCTGGCCAGACCAATGGACTCCTCATATGGTCTTTCTCCTCACTCTTCTTCTCTCATTAATGGTGGCACCCGGTGGGATGCCCCCCTGGCCTCCTTCGACTCCTCTAAGGTCATCATTAATGTCTATCGCAATGGTACCATCCGGGTACAAGGCCCTCAGGCCAATCTTCTCCTCTTTGATAGATGCTTCCTGCACCTCATCAATTTCCTTCTTCTCCTGCTGTCCCCTCACTTTCCCCCATGGCTTACTGCCTCCCACTGCTGACTCCTCCTTGGCCGCCTTGCCCTCTCCTCCTTACTGTTCTGCACCCCCTCGAGCTCCTTCTACACCTAGGGCGTACCTCTGATCTGTACCCCTCCCCAGAAGTTTTTCAAGGATGGCAACCTTCTCCACATTGCACTCTGAACTCTGGCTCAGCTGTCAAACATTCCTCAGACATCTGCCGCCTCCTGGAAGAACTTGACCCTGATGTCCTCAGTCTCACGAGACATGGTTCACGGCCTGCTCTGTCACGAGCTTTGACACTCTCCTCCCCAACCGCTACAAGATCCTCTCTGTGCCCAGGTCCAATCGCTCTGTGGTGGAGTAGCCCTGATCTTCCCCAATTGGATTCCTGCCTCTGTCATTTCTACTCAGGTCTACTCATCTTTTGAATGCCTCGTCTGCAGACTCTCTCTCTCTCCTAGCCATTCCCTTACTGTGGCTACCATCTATCAGCCACTTGGTCAGATCTCCTCCTTCTACTCTTGAGTGGGTGGATCTCTCCTCTTCCCTCATGGTCTCGACCACTCAACTCCTCTCTCTTCGAGACTTTAACATCCACCTGGATGCTTCCTGTCCTTCCTCTGTACTCTTTCATGACCTCTGCGACTGTCTCTCACTCTCTATCCCCCCCTCTGGCCCGACTCACTCTGCAGGGCACACTCTGGATGCTCTGATCTCCACTGATCTTCCCCTTTCTGTCCCTCTCACCACTCCTCTCTCCTGGAGTGATCACTTCCTCCTTTCCTCCCAGCTCACCCTCTCCACCCCTCAGGTCAAGCCAACTGCAGTACTGCCTCCTACCTTCTTGGTTATCCGACCCATGAAGCATGTGTTAGTTGAGGCTTTCGTCGCCACCGTCTCATCCCCCCTCCTCCTTTGGCTGACTCACACCCTGACACAGCCCTATCCGTGCTCCACTCTGCTATCTCTGATACTCGTGATGTCCTTGCCCCTTGTATTAGGATCCGCTTGAAGCCCAAAGCCAAGTGCAACTCCTGGTACGACTCAGACCTTGTCACCCTTAAACGCAAGTGCAGAGTGGCTGAGAGAAACTGGCGTGCTTCTGGTATATCCTCTGACAAACTGGCCTGCCGCCTGCTCCAAAGGCAATATCGTCTCTCTGTCCGCATCAAGAAGAGAGCCCACATCCAAGTCTGTGTCTCTGCAGCATCTAACAATTCAGCCAAACTCTTAAAAATCTGCAAGGAACTGGGCAATCCTGCCACAGTCTCTACCTCTCCTGTCCCCTCCCAGGCCCTCTGCATGGCACTAGCTTCTCATTTCATCTCTAAAATGCAGGACATCCTGTCCTCCCTTGCTTCCTCTCACCCTGCCCCCTCTACTCTCAACCTTTCCTCCAGCCCTTTTTCGGCCACCTCTCCTCCCTCCTTTGCGTCCTTTCCCCTGTTCTCCCCAGATGAGGTTTCGATCTATGAAAGCCTCATCAAAACAGGTCCACCCCTGTTCCTCCAAAACCATCAAGGACCATATTGACAGCTTGGCCCCTGCTCTGGCGGACTTCTGCAATCACTCCTTTGCCCCTGAGTCTTCCGACCTCCCCTGAAGCACTCCCTTGTGCACCCTCTTCTTAAGAAACCCACTGCCGACCCATCATGCCCAGCTAACTATTGCCCAATCTCCATCACTCCTTTCCTGGGCAAGCTCCTGGAGAAACTGGCGATTTCCCAGCTTAATGTCCACACTGAATCTGTTGGTTGTCTTCATGACCATCAGTCTAGCTTCAGAGATACCAGAAGTACGGAAACAGCTCTCCTGAACATATGTGACGACCTGTTCTCCAACCTTGACTCTAACACCCCCTGCGTCCTCATCTTGCTTGATCTCTCCTCTGCCGTTGACACAATCAAACATGCCATCCTGCTCAACCGTCTCTGTGATAACCTGGGTATCACCGGTCAGGCCCTGGCGTGGCTAGCCTCCTTCCTCTCTGATCGACCCTCCCAGGTCCAACTTGGGTCCTTCCTCTGCTCCATCTTTTTCTCTACCTGTGGTGTTCCCCTGGGTCTAACCTCTCTCCCTGGCTGTTCAACCAATACCTGGCACTCCTTGCCCACCGCATTGCAGCTCTCTGCCCCAACTTCCAGTGTTATGCGGATGACACTCAGTTCATTTTCAGGCTACCCTCAGCCACCTCTTCTCCCTTACACATCTCTGACTGTCTGTCTGCTATCTAGGAGTGGTGCGCCGCCAATGATCTCTGCCTTAATGCGAGGACGACTGAGATTCTCCTCATCGGCACACCCGCTCCCTCCTTTCCTGCCACTCTCTGGCCAGCCTTGGCCCTCCTCCTACCCCCACCTGCAAGGCTAAAAACCTTGGGGTCATCTTCGACTCCACACTCTGCTTTTCTCCAAACATCACTGACGTCTCTAAGATGTCATACTACCAGATGCACCTCCTCAGAGGTATTCTTTCTTTCCTCTCCTTCCTCCAGAAGCTCATTGTCTCCAGAGCTCTGGTTCTCTCTAGGTTGGACTATTGCAACAGCCTCTTTCTAAATCTGCCTGCTTCTACTCCCCGCCCTCTGCAACTCATCCAGAACAGGACTACAAGACTTGTCTTTGGCCTCAAGCCCAGAGATCGCATCTCTCCAGGACTGAAATCTCTGCACTGGCTCCCAGTGACTGCAAGGATTAAGTTCAAAACCCTCTGCATTGTCCATAAGGTCTTCTGGGGCCGGGGGACTCAAAATCTTCTACTGTCTCTTCCTAAATATCTTCCTCCGCGAGCTCTTCGCCCATCCACCTACAACTCCCTCAGGCTCAGCCACTTCTCCAAGCAATGAGTTGGTGGTAGATCTCTCACTTCGGCGGGGGGATGGGAAAGACAAGGAAGGAGGGAGGAGAGGTGGCTGCAGAAGGGACAGAGGAAGAGCAGGCAGTAGAGGGAGGGGATAGGAGGAGAGTGAGGACAGAATGTCCTGAATTTTAGAGATGACGTAAGAAGCCAGTGCCGTTCAGCGAGTTGTTAAATGCCACAGAGATGCGGGCTTGGATATGAGCTTTCTTCTTAGTTAGGACAGAGAGCCGGTATTGCCTTTGGAGCAGGCGGCAGGCCAGTTTGTCAGAGGATGTACATGTAGCACACCATTTCCTCTCAGCCACCCCGCACTTGTATTTTAGGGTGACAAGGTCTGAGTTATACCAGGAGTTGCACTTGGCTTTGGGCTTCTGGCGGATTCTCATGACAGCGGCCAGGATATCAAGAGTATCCGATGTAGCCAAGTGGAGTGTGTAGAAGGCTGTGTCAGGGTGAGAGTCAGTCAAAGAGGTATGGGGGGTGAAAAGGTGGCGGCGAAAGCCTCAGCTGACACAGTCTTCATGGGTCGGGATGACAGAGATGGTGGGTGGCAGTGATGCAAGAGGCTTGGCCTGAGGGGTGGCAAGGGTGAGGTGGGAGGAGAGGAGAAAGTGATCACTCCAGGCGAGAGGAGTGGAGAGAGGGACCTTAGTCTGTTGTCTGTTGAATCTCCCTTAGTACATGTGATATGGTCCAATGGGGTAAGCCATACTAGATTGTATTTGATATTTGTAAACAAGGCTATTAGAAATATGGCCCCACCATTTTCTACTCAATGAGTTAATATGAGTGATCATGCCGCATTAAGGATTGACCTGTAAAAAGGGTTGATATTAATTATAGGGAGTACCTCAGGAACAATCCTCAGGTCAACTCAATGGGCAATCGATTACATTGGTCTACTGCCAATATTGACAGCTTTTTTCATGCGCTGACCATGGAAAAGTTTCCCACAGTTTTGTTCCTTGACAGATGCAATTGGGATATGGGACTGTTAAAGGATGTTTTCTGGCCACAGGGCAATAAACAATTGACTAAGCACATTAAAACCTTTAAGATGACAGCTTCTTCGTACTTGGATCTTCACTCATGATTCTATGCTGGGCACTTTTCAAGCTAATACAGAGGCACATGAAGCTTACTGTGTCGCTGAGGCTGATTGGGGTAGATACATCTATGACCTTTATTTTTGCCAAGAGGACCCGAGTGGCACACTGACACATATCCTTATGACCACAACCACTGTCTGGCATCATGTGGCCACAGCAGACTTGGAGGGAATTATTGTGTACTCCAAATCCTCTCGAGCTGTTGGCCCTGAGGGGCTATGTAATGCAGTGATGAAGCAAGCGCCCCTATTTTGAACTGATTTGTTGAAATAGCTTTTCCTTCATATTTGTGAGACTGTGATGGTCCCAGAATCTTGGCGAGACTTGATATTGGTCACCGTTTTTAAACAGGGCTTGCATGCTGACCTTTCCTGTTTTTGTTTACTAGCTATGCTAGATTGCAGCTCGAAACCTTTTGTGGGCCTATTATTAGAGTTGTTGAACGACTGGGCTGAAAGGGAAAAATGAAAAGGCCGGCATCAGTCTGGTTTCAGAAAGGGGTTTAACACCTCCATTCTATCTGGATTCTCCTGACACTCATATTGGATGCTTATAAATATCCTGGCATGCCACTGTATTTATGTTTTGTAGATTATAGTGCTACCTGTGATGATTCGATCTCGCCTCTGGGACAAATTGGTAGCATGGGACGTAGACGACATACTGTTGTATTTTATTAAACTGCTCTGTATATGGGATACCAGGGTCAGGGTTAGACTAACACCAGAGGGCGCCCTGACAGGGTCCAACCATACTAATATAGGTCTTAAGCAGGGGTTTGCCCTGACACCGCTATTATATAAACTTTATGTGTCAGACTTACAGCAGTTTTTAAAAGAGGCTCATAATTTACTGCCTCGATTTGGAGGAGAGGAAACAGTCTGCCTTATGTACGCAGATGATACAGTGGTTATGGACAGGACTGCCTTGGGGCTTCAGCGTTTATCAAATGCGCTACACGTATACAAAATTAATGGTCTGAAAATCAATCTAGCGAAGACCAAGGGCATGATCTGTAGCAAAATGCTGAAATGTCAAGGGAGCTTTCTTTGGATCCTGGATGTGGTTCGCCTCCATTGAATAAAGGACTATAAATATCTTGGCATGTAGGTTTCGGCCTCTCCGTCTCTGGTCTATTTGGAGGAAGGGATAACCACTAAAACCTGGGCCAAGTGGTTGGCTTTTAGGAAGGTCATCATTGATAATGGGGCAGATCAGTCGAAGCTTTGGTAATCGCATATAGGGTCTCAATTATACCAACCATTATAAACGCCCTGCAAGTCTTCCCCCTGAAGGCAGTGCTGTAGCTTCCTAAATTTGAAGCTAAAATCCTGCACTCAATACGTAATCTACCCACTTCTATACCAGTAGAGGCCCTGCATTTAGAGCTGGGCTTTCAATCACTCTTGCTTCAATGGAAAGTTGTGGCATCCAAGTTCTGGGTTGAAATCAAATTCATGGAGATCTACTTCCTTCTTGCTATATTTAAGTCAGGAACATGGAAATCTTCGCTCTAAAAGCACTTGGTTTCAGGAATTGGAGAACATGGTGGGCTTAATCTGCCTAGACATTAACGTGGCCTGCTCCAATATATGCGATGTCCCCTTATTTTTGAGCGAGTTTAGCTGCAAATCCTGCATTCATGATCGTATTGCATCCCTTAATACATAGGTGAAATTGAGCAGGTACGCAGTGTACTGTCAGCAGGGCCAATTTGGAGATTCTCTGCCTAGATCTCTTGTTACATTATATCTCCCGGTTCTCACTAGATTCATACTCTACCTCAGATTAGGTATACTTCCGGTTTTGGGATACACAGGGGCATGGAAGGGGATGAAAAGAGAGGAGCGCCTTTGCTGATTGTGCCACTCTCAGGTAGAAACAGCACGTCATGTACTTACTGATGGGTTCTTAGCGCTCTTTATACACGGGGCTATGCTAAATCTGTTTATCATTGTTCAGACCAGTTCTGGTGCATGCTTTATTGTGGGGATTCATATGTTATTGAAGCAGCCGCCTTTCACATATGGCTAAAGACCAAGGCAATGTACCCCTTTTTTTTATTTACCGCTCATCTGAAGAAAAATTGATGAATGGATGAATGAAGGGATGAATTTTAGTATACTGTGCAAAGTCTCTAATGAAATGTAGTTCTAGGTTGTTTCTTGATGAAATATTGTTTCTTTTAAATATCATTTAGTTTTACCATGTTATCATTTTTATGGGTTTTTATATGTGCGAAAGGATTTAATGTTCCCTAACTGCACACAATAAATAAAAAAAAAACAGTTTAGGCTCACACTCAATCACTAACCTCCTCGCTAAACACATTGATAGCACCATAACGAGTCCTAATATCAATTTGACAGAACCACTGCAACACTTTAATTTCCAGCGACCTACAGGGAAAAAAATGAAAATATCTAAATGTTCTGTAAATGACCTCACCAAGCCTTAAGTTTGTGTGCTTCATTAGTTACCTATCAACACATTAAGGATAAATATTTGCAGGCTGTAGAATCCCTCTGTTGCAAATGTCCAACAGTTTTGACAACTCTGTAAATGCAAGCAACTCTTGAAAGTAAATGGGCTGTGGAAAAAACCACAACAGAAAAACATCAATGACAATGACAATAACAACCACGGGTCAACAGCAAACCTCCAGGATTTGGCAGACTTCCAGTGCTCACCTTTTGTTTAAAAGTATGACACTCAGTGATACGAATCCATATCGATACAGGCTGTTGGATTGCAGGTAGTACTAATGGGAAATGTGTCAGTTTATCTTCTTGTACAAACTGGTGAAGATTAGCAAGGTGGATTTGAACCAGCTAAGGAATATCTTTCGGATCCCTATGCAGAAATGTAGATTATTGGTGAGTGTCTGGTGATCTGCTGTGTCAAATTCTGCTGAGAGGTCAAGAAACAAAAAGACAAAGGGATATGTACAGGACTCTTGTCACTATGGGGAGTGCCTCGTCTACCGAGTAATTAAAAAGACTGATTGCCCAGTGTCCAGGCAAAGTTTCGAAACAATAGGTTCGAATTACAAAAGTTCCGAAACAAAGGTTTCGAAAAAAAGTGTTGAAGGTACTTTTTTTTATGTTAAAGGCTTTATTTTAATTTGTATAGTAAAATAAGTGTTTTTTCCAAAAAAAGCAGGGGAATGGGGGAGAGACACCCCATTAAAAAAAATATATATATACATTAAAAACTTTTTTTTTCAGCACTTTTGTGTCTGCACTTTTGTCATTCGAAAATGTGACTGTCGAAACAGTCACTATGAACCTGATTGCCCTATATCACTCAAATAAGTCCCCTCATATTTAGAAGTACAAATATACATGTATTAACGCATCATTAAAGCCAAAGCACATTGAGCAAGACAATCCTCAATCTTCAAACAATATATCAAACATGCACAGTATCATAATATCAAAGTGCAACAATGCTCCAGACAGTTCCCATAAATGCTGAGACCAGCTTAAATCTCAAATATATAAATCCAAAGGAGGGATTCATCTCCAGCTAGGTACAAATGATGAAGACTCAACACCAGGAGATAAGGATTTGAAGTGCATCCTCAATCACCTTGATGGCTGCCATTTCTGTGCTGCATATGGTTCTGAAGCCAGATTGCTAGAACTGAAGGAGGTTGTTGGCTTCAATGTCTTTTGTTGGCTTCAATGTCTTGGGTACCGCTTTCTCAAGGTTCTTGCCTAGAAAGTAGTGATGAGGGATGGGGTGGTAGTTGCTGAGGATGTCAGAGTCCAATGCTTGTATCTTGAGAAACTTGACGATTTAGCCAGTCTTGAGGGTCAAGGAAAGGTGCCTTGAGTAGGGGATCTGATGATGATTGTCAGGTAAGGGAGGATCGCCTCAGTTGGAAGGGTCTTGAGTAGGAAGGTAGGTAATAGGTCAGAGCCTTACGATGTGCCCTTGAAGGATGCCAGGATGGCGTGAGGGTTTCCATAATGAGTATCTTGAAAGTTGTCCATGTAGTTGTGGTTTTGGAAGATGGGATGTGTAGTGTACTGTCAGTTGTGGTGTTGGTGTCCATGTTTTGGTGGATAATGCCAAACTTGTTGATGAAGAAACTGAGTTGATGGCCGTGGATTTCTAGATGAAGTGTGGTATGGATGGGTCGCACAAAGATTTGATTCAGTGCTTGATGGTTTTGAAGAGGACTCTCCTTTCAGTGTTGGCTTTGGCTATGGTGTGTTAGGAATACTTGTCCATGGCAGTGTTTATCAGTCATCCTGGAGTAGGACAAAGGCAGATGCGCAAGAGGATTTTTACCAAGTCTTTTCTTTTTTTTTTTATAAGGGTTAGTTTGTTGAAGTTGAGTTCTTGAGTGCACCAGAGTGTGGAAGGATTAGGCTTGAGGGTGGGTTGTTTCACTGGTGCATGGCGGTTGATGATGGTTGTGATGGTGGTGTTGAGCTTCAGAAGTGAGTCTCAGTCCTGGTTCATCAGAGATAAATAAGCCCATGGGAGGTGGAGTTTCCCAAGGTCCTCGGAGACAGCTTTCACTGTGAAGTTCTTGACTGATCCGAATGATCTGAAAGCCTGGTCTGCTGTGCTTGCAATGTGTATGCTTGATTTGTTCATTGTGACTAATGCCAAAGGGGATTGCCAGATGGTCTGACTAGTTGAGCTGGAATGGAGAGCTCTGATGGTGTGAGGACAGGGCAGTGATGATGAGGTCAATGAGATAACCATGGCATTTTTTGACCATACTTTTTAAAAAATGAGTTTCTATTAATTTAGAGTGGGGTATGGTAAGGGAGTATGCAATGTTCTATATATAGAGGCTAGAGATGTGTCGATCACAAAGGCAGATTGGAGTGGTTGAAAATACTTTATGATGATGTTATTTAAAAACTGCTGCAGTAGAAGACTCTCATTGGTTCCTATGTGTTGACTATTTCTCAGATAAACTACTCACCCTCGCGCCTCCCATACACAGGGGCGTCTACAGTGCCAGTACGCTTTCTGTCTGCAGTGTAATCAGAGTAGATAGAGAAAGACCACATGCACGCTTGAGGGTATCCATGGTTTCAGATTGTGCAGTTGCTTTCATTTAATTTTGGCATAGATGAGGGCCATCAAGGGAAGAAGGCAAGGTGGTTTAATTTAATTCTTTGTTATTATAGTGTGAATGGAGAAGGGCGAAGGGCCTGGCAGGGTATGTTGGTATTATTTATGAGATGTTGGTGCGAGAGGTGGAGAGGACCCAATCTGTCAAGAAATGCTGTGTCTATTGTATTAATAATGTAGTGCTAGACACCCCCTGCCAATTGAATTGCTTTACTTTATTTTGTATTGGCAGATCCTCGAACACTCCACTCCCACTCAACTGCCCACTTCAATCACAAACCCAATCACCACACACTGCCTTCCGCCCTCAGCATACCGAAACCACACACAGTAATCGGACTGCATGTACGTGTTTGTGCCTAGCTGTATGGGAGTTTGCATATGTTTGTGTCTGTATCTGAGTTTCGTTTTTGCTTTTTGTGTTTTTCTGTGTGTCTTTGCCTTCTCTAAGTATTCGTTTTCTGATAGTTCCTCTGTTTGCCCTTTTCGGCAGCAGCCGTGTGTCTGGTGTATGCAACAACACAAATACCTAAGCAGCACAGTACATACTTCGGACTCCAAATTCATTGATACTACATAATCATCCCGGGAGAATAGCTCAGCGGCAACGTGTTTGCCTTGGAAGCAAGACGACAGGAAGCAACACAGGTTTGATTCCCGGGGGCGCGCTTTTTACTAAGAAACACAATTAAAAATAATTATGCAACTAAAAAAACAAAAAACAATTCCTGTAACAGCGCCTAAATGCTTGTGGGCTGTGTGAGCGCTTTAAACATGCAAAATAAATAAAAACCCAGAAGAAACATGTCTGGGCAACAAGCACATTATCATGATGTAAACACATTACAGCTAGATAAAGCAAAATACAATTGAAAATGCCACACCTATTGGGTTTGTCATCGCGAGTTCATCGATTGCTGTAGTCCTTTGATTTACAATATTTCCATCTTCTCACTCTGATGTAGAAATGTTCATTCATGGAGATGCGTACAATGGGCTGTGATTTAGACCTTCCGGGAGCTTTGAAAATTATACTCTTTGAAACAAGCACATTCTCAGAAAAGGGTTTAAAAAAGCCGAAAATTGTATATTATTTTTACTCTGGAAGATCAAAGACCTCCCACAATTCATCCCCCGTGGCAAGCATCCGCCCTCCCCTCTCAGGCACTGACAGTCAAAGCTAGAAAACAAAAGATAAAGTTTGCACCCTGTGTTTAACCTCAGCTGCTCGCATCAACATACCATGCACAAGGGAGCAGGCAAAGCCCCGTTCAAAGACTTGCGCGGCTAGATTAATTCTGCAAACATGTGTGACAGTGAAAAAAGAGCTAAACATGCAGAAACTCGGATTATTCCGACGCACATATTTGAACAAACTCAAATAACAACTCGAGCAGTGTAGAACAGACGAGGTATATTTATGTATGTATGTATTTATTTATTTATTTATTTACACCATGTACACAGCGCACACACGCCCTCGGGCATCAGGGCGCTACGATCCAGTTACACGAGGCCCATTGGCTAGGGAAGCGCTTAGTCAACGAATGGACAGTTGTACATAGGTATTAACAGGTACAAAGAGTAGGTGTTCAAACAACACGGTGCAGATAAGGCAGTGTATATTCATAAATTAGCAAGACGGTACAGTTGCCATACCGAAACTGCTGATGCGGGTGTTGATGACTATCGTCGAATAGTTCAGGTGTACAGCAGGTTTGCTGACTCATGAGGTTTAAAACAACATTTTTAACACAAATGCATATATTCAAACAGAATTAGCTGCATTGACAACAGCGTGCAGCAAAACCTCCTGTAATAACTGTGACCTATCATTCGCACCCACAATGCACAGCACATGCTTAGAACATACAAAATGAGACAATGTGGAGGTCCATCAGTTGAAGGAATAGAGAGGTAAAAGGCTTGATGAAGACACAACGTCATGCTACCAGCATCTATGAGAGTAGAGCGGGGAAGCCCAGAGTGGCCACAACCTCAACAGATGAGGACACCCCTTCAGATCCTAAAAGCCACTTAGAAGACACCAAGAAAAGCAATCTGTCAGCTATTCCTAGAAAACCCATGGCATGTACAGGACATACAACATTCATGATTGACACTGTTCTAACAACCGAAGACCAAAATACATTTTGAGATACAACACTGGTGGCAAGCTATGTCGTTGATGAGTTAAACAATGTCTGATCTCATTAAATAAAACATGATGACACTGCCCAAAGAAGTACTTACACATGTGACAATTCTGCACCACTGCTGTAAATGAAAATGTGTGCTGCAGAAGACAACCATGCATGACCATTTTAGATACTTCTGCACAGAGATGTAGCTCACTAAGAGTGTTGTACAAATAAAAAGAAATCAAGTACAGGGATGTGCCTAGCCATAAAATATCAGATGGTGACGAGAAACACATGCGTGCCGACAGCGGGGCACTGGCATCCAGTGTTCGAGTATTTACATAGAATAGCACTACATAATTGTCAGAGGACTCACCCAAGAACAGGTCTCTGGAGTGGCAAACACCGATACAGAAGACCATGTTTGTAAGTGATTTCAATCTGGCACACACCCAAGTCTCGCCCAGCATGTAGTGTGCAAATGGAACCCTTATTTTATCTATAAGTTCAATATTCCGAATGCTATACCACTCATATCACACCCTTCTCCTGAGACCCGCCCCTGGTCACACTGAACTAGGAAACAGGCTAGTTTGCAAAGGCAAATATTTATTTATGTATTTAGGATTTAAATCACAATATATTTTAATAGGTAACAACAATCACCAATAGGGTGACAGGACACTAAATGATATCTTTAATACATTAGGAATCAAGTAAAGAGCACAAAAACAAATGCAGCAAAGACAATAATACTTTTGGATTGATTTAGAACAGATAGCACTTTGGTTAAGGGTTCTCCCTGCAACGCCCCTCAACCCACCAATAGGTGATTTAATAGATGTGAGGAGATAGCAGGTACTCAGGAATCACACAGATCACAACGGAATATCACTCCCACCTTCCCCCTTTAAACACAAGAGAAAAACCGAATTGACTTTTCAACTGTCAGGATGGCTTTGAAATTGGCTGAGCAAAAACACCAAATGTGGTAAAAAATTCTGAAATTATTATAAATTGCTATAGGAGCCACTTTGAACAGATGCAAGCAAACAAAAACAATGCTTTAATCAAAAGAAAACATTTGAAATCTCAAAGTCAAAGTGGGAAATAATTTAAAGCTAATTCACATGTGTAAACTTTTCAAAATGTCAATTCACGGCAAACTTTTCCTTATGCGATTTTCGATATAATGGTCAATACGGTTTTGGGTTCTAGACATAGCTAAGGATGTTAGGTACAAGTCGCTTCTATCTTAAAAATTGAGGAAGTTATAGAGGTTTTAGTAAGAGGTGTTTTTCGAAAATAAAGACATGAAATTTGACAAGAACTTCTGTTTAGAATCAAAAAATATGGCTTATGCTTATACTGAAGGCTAGAACATTTGGCTAGGCGACCAAGTCAGGACACAGTAAGTTCTGAAACTGATTCATGACTTCAGTAACAGATCCCCATCACTTTCCTGGCGGCACCAGACCAAAGACTCAAAGTGGGATTTATGGATCAGAGTTACACAATAAAGATGACTATGAAAATGGCGCTTTAGCAACTAGACAGAAAAAATAGCACTAAAGATGTTGATACTGTTAGATGTTATGAAAGTTGGGATAGTTCAGGGATTAGAGTAGAACAAGATAAGCAAGGTATACAATAGTTCTCTAGAGTCCTAGTAATACTCACAATCCACTGGGATTTAAGATTTTGGACAGTCACGATTCTGGTCAATGGATTGGATCTATCAAGGAAGGACAGCACATCAGGCGCGGGACTGGATCAGCTAGGCCGGTCACTGCGTTGCACAGGATCTGCCCTTCTTGTTTCTGGGTAGTTCAAATCAGCGGGATAGCGAGTTCATCATGCAAGCCTTATGGTAGCAAGCCAGATAAGTTCAGGATGCTAGTTCGGAATGATTTCCCACACCACAGCGCTCCACTGGGTTGTGCGAATAAGTTTGAGGATTGAGGCCTTGCTGAAATGGTTCAGCTTCTGCTTGGCAAGATTCTTGGCATCTGGATCTGGAAGGATGTTAAAGGCTGTATGTAGAATGCAGGAACAGATTGCTTCTCTGGAATCAGGAGAGTCGGTCAGTGAGTGAGTGAGTGAGTCCCTATGTGTTGTCAGCTGTCTCCATATATCCTTTCAAATGACATCACAAAATGGGTGTATGGGCCGGCTTAACTAAGCTTTCCCCTGTGGACTGGGATTGGATCAGGACCTCGTCTCCGGCTTGCATCTGAGTGATTGGATCAAGGACAGATGATGTCACATTTATGGTTTGGCTTTTACAGTCCTTAGAAACCTACCTTGGCCACTAATATTAAAATCGAATTTTGTCCTAGATACATATTTATACATTGGTAACCTCTACAAAATCACACACAAAGATTCCATATTTTATGTGGTAGCTGTTCCTCAAAATCCCGCAACTGTGAGATCTTGTTTTACCTTTCTGCAGAAATTTTGCCATGAACACATTTTCCAAACTTTCTGCAAATGTCCACAAAGGTGTGTGTTTACCGTAGGGATGTGTGTGTAAAGTTTAACAATTCTAGCAATAATACAGTTCACATAAAACCACATATTTTTCCATTCCTGTCCAGAATATGTTACACAGTTCCGCCGCCTCTTAAAACGTAAAGCCAGAAATTAAAATAACAAATCTGTCCTTTTTATATTTTTCACCACTTTGGATAACAAGTTATGAGTCTCTAAAAATTGTTCATTATTTGTTCTTAGCAGCAAATGGCCTGCCCTTTGTCTCTCCCTGGGGCTCAAGGAGTAGCCCCCTCCTTTGGGAAATTCCTTCAAGGTGCAGTTTACGACCCCTTCACACATCCGTTTCCTGGGCTGGAGGATCTGCCATTGTTCATTCTCTGGCTGTAGACAAAAGTCTGGCCTAACCCACAATTATCATCTATCAGTGAGTTTCTGCTGAGAGGATTTCCCTCCCCTTGGGAGAAACCTGTTTTTCCACTTCTTGCAGGCCCAGTCAGGCTAATTTATTCTTAATTTCTTAAAATCCAACAGAGACCAAACTTGTTGCATCAAATGACATAAATAAATTACTTTCTTATCTTTAAACCTGCGGGGTCAAAAACACAACTGAGATCTGCATTCCTTTTGGCAACAATCCTTTTATGTTTGCTAATCCGGCAGATGTGTAGTTTAGATACTTTGAAGTTTCATCAGGAGAGCTCATCTGAGAGGGCTGTCATTCACAGGTAGCCCAGTGTGCTGCACACAGACTTTGACAGGGGCTCTAATCCATAGGCAATCCAGTTTTTCTGAGAAATGGTTTTGCTCTTCACATTTTATGATCTTGTACATTCACAATGCTTCAAGAATACTGAATTTTAGTGGCAAGCAAGATTTTGAATGTTGAGAAGTGTTGAGTACAGGCATTTTTGGAGTTTTTAGCACAAAGTAAATGTCATTTACCGGCACATTTTTGAGTTTCATTTGCAAAGTGCTGCTTCTCTCTCTGCACTGTTTGCTTGTCATGGAGCCACTGGCACCTTTTCTGCAGGGTGTGCTCTATTCCCCCACCCATGCACCATGGGTGGCAGGTTGTGCATCCATCTTTGTGTGTGTTGAGGAACGCGGTATTGGAGGTTTTTGGTGCACACAAGAGTTTTGCCGCCATTGTTGCTGTTTCTTTCACCATAACTAGCAGAGTGATGCTGCATGGTATAGAGGAGTCGGTCAATACATCCCACATATTGTAGGGAAATCTATGTGAAGAAAAGTATGCAAAGAAAGAAAAGTGACCTTTTAAGAACAACTGTGCGAGATGTGTCCTGTGCAAGGCATCTGAAAAATGGCACATGCAAGGGAATGTACAATGTTTGCAACCCATCTATAATCAAAATGTAAGTCTGGAATAACTGACAAGGCCTCAGATAAATATTTTGCAACCTTTATTAAAATGGAAAACAGTCCAATCTGAGATGAAAAGCACACCATGTCAAAAGAAAGGCAAACAAATTGGGGCCGTGCATTGTGTTTATTTCCTTAACAGGATTAATAATCAGTGTTTTGAAACCTACAAATGCAGAAAATATGTCTTTGTGAAAGGGGTTTCATTGCAATTTATTTAATAAATAGCAGTTTTTTGTGAAGATGTAAAATCAAGGGGAAAAGAAAATGTAAATTTAAAATCTACAATTGTGAATAAAACCAACCAGATTTACGCTATGCCTAAACTGAGAAATGATATTCCAACTCACAACGCCCCAGCAACAAGATGCAGGAGGTGAGGTGCCTGGCCTTACTCAGAGATGTCTTTATTGGAGGGCACAATGGGCACATGTCCATGCCCCCAACCTGCAGCGCAGGACCCACATGACTGCCTGATTGAAAGCAGTCAGTGCCCATTATTTTCCCAAAACTAAAATAACACATAGCAGGATGTTTTTAGGTGCTCTGCTGAGGTGTCAAACCTGCTGTTGGGCTGTTGCTGACAGGTACATTCTGCGCGGGCCAATTAAATCTATAATGTTTTTGTGTTCACTGTAGTACACACACAGTTTGTCTATTCATGATAGCACAACTCGTGTAGTATTTTCACTCTTCAGTTGGCAATAACTACGTTGAAATGCTTATTGATAAATCTGAGTGCCATGATTGCTCAGAAGACAGCTCCGTTTTTTAAGCACTTGTTACAGAGATTTACATTTATATGCCAAATCATAGTACCACCTGCAATGCTGACTCACCTTTTCTATGTCTGAGGTGGATACATTTGTGATAGCAACACAGCAACACAGCAATGAAACTGCAACGCTTGGCACTAGCTATAAAATGTAACATGCATCGGTCTGGTGGAGGTCTAGAGTTTTATTTCTCCAATTGGACAACACCACTCAATGAAGAGAATAAAGTGTTAGTAAGTAGAGGGGATCAGCTAGTCAACTTCGTGACACTGGCACTAAAGTGCTGAGGATAATATTCTGGCTTTACCAGTGGGCTATGCAGTGATCCTGGACAAATCATAGTAAGTCACAGCATAGTGCTGTAATGCATTACGTGACTAGATGTGCCTTCTCACTTACTGGTGGCATTGTTAAGCCTATTGCCTGATCTTTTCTTTCCATGTAGGCCATTTGAGTGATAGGGGTTCTAGACAGAAGTGAGACAACCAAATGTCACAGACCTCTGGTGTGCATATTTTCAGGTCTGCTAATTTCTGCCAATAATAGTCTGGTTTCTTATGCAAGTTCAAGTGTACATCTCTGCACCATAAATAGCAGTCCTCAATTCTGTGTGTTGGGTGTATGTAAAGCTTTAACATACAATAGAGCATCCCAGATAAAAACGTTTAATCTTACATCAGTTAATATTGTGATGTTTTAATCCTGCCTTTGTGATATTGAAAATGAAGCTAGAATCGCTGTCCTTTTGCATAAAAGGCTCCTACAAAGTTTTCATGAAGGGTTATTATGTGATTTGTGTTTGTTCCCAAGTCAGTTTGTAAAACAATAAGGTATTGTTTCAGTTCATGAACGTGAAAAATTCACAAACAATTGCACCTTGCTCTATAATAAGAAACAATGTGCAGAAATTGCAAACATGTGTGATCCTGAGTAACTCTTTTAATCTCATTTTGCATAACTGACACATTTGCCAGTCTAAACGTAGTATAATAATAGTGACCATTGATATATTGCTCACTACAAAGTCATTTGTTGACTAATAGCAGTACCACTTGAAAACCATAGCTTCTAGTTTATATTCACAATCTATGCAATCTGTGTACATGCTTGAGCACTTTTACATTCTGTGAGACAGCTAATCTGCTTGCTGGCATATGTGTGCCCTTTTCACACAGCTACTTATCTGTGCCCTGCATCTGGACTGCACCTTTTTCGTGGCTGCTATTGTTGAAATGCGTCCTGTATCTATGCTTGAATACAATTACTCTTGTTGTGGACCGAAAATGTTGTTCTTCAAATGCTGCTTTTTTTTCTGTTACCAGCAAGTCTGAAGAGGGTAAGGGCACTGGAAGGGTGTACCATACATATTTCCATTGCTGCAAAACAGACTATCAAGCTGTGGGTTGTAATTGCGATGTCGGGGAGTGACCAGAGATTCTGGATCACATAATTTCTTTGGCTCAGAGGGGTGTTGGGATGCAAATAATATGATATGATAGGTTATTCATAAAGCACTTAATACCCATACGTTCCTAAGGGTGGACCCGGGGGTCGAACCTGTTTGGCTCTGTGTTGTCTTGCTTCCAAGGCAAGCACGTAGCTGCTGAGTGTAGTGACTAAGCTTCCCCTGGACTCTGCTTGGGATGTTGGAGTGAGTGACAGAGAATGCAGCCTGAGAGAATGTTGATGTATGAATGTGTTCTGTGAGAGTCCGTTGGAGATGTAGATCCTTGAGAGAGGATGCCAGTCCATGTTGCCCTAAGCTTAAGTGTACCTGACTTGATAGACTTAATATGATGAAGATGTCAGAGTGATCGTTAGCAGAACCCAATCTTTACAATGGCAGCGAGGATGATAGCTGTGCTGGGGGGACAGCACACAGGAAGGGACATGCGCCGCCCCCCAACCAAAGAAAAAGATCCTTTCAGGTAGGGGCAGCGCTATTTGGCTTTAAGCGCTGTATCCTGAGGCGCAGGATGTAGAGAGCAGTGCCAGGGCCTGGGGCAAGCGGGCCTGTCAGCAGGTGGGCTGGCAAAGGACAGTGAGGGCCTAGAGCCTGGCAAATTAACTTTGGCGGGGCTAAAGGCCCATTGACAACAATGCCGAGGCTTGGAGCCGAATGGCTGTGACATGGAGGGGCTTGGAGCCCATGGCAGCAGCACCTGAGGAGTCTTGGAGTACATAGCTGCACTTAGGAGGGACTTGGAGCCAAGTGCTGTGCATCAGAGGGGCTTGCAGCCCATTTAAGTTAGCCTTGGAGGGGTTTGGAGCCCAGGTGCAGCACTAAGGAGGAGCTGGAGATTCAGTACAGTGAGGTGCAAGGGACTGGCAAGTAAAGAAGCCTTACCTCTATGTGCAGTGCAGCTAGTGCAAGGAGGTCTGAGTGGAGCTATGTTGATGCCAAGCTGAGCTGGGGCGTTGAGCGGTGTGAGGCTGTGCTTCTGGAGAAGGCTCCATTGGTTACGGATCTGCGGAGCAGCTGTGGGCAGTTTGAGCGTGAAGCGGCATGTGGCTGACAGAATGTCGAATAATTAGAGGCACAGGAATCCTGGATGGCAAGGGGGTTTTGTTTGTAGTTTGGCCATTGGTACACGGAGCACAGTACTCTCCGGCGTCCCACCAGCAATGGTGACATCAGAGTGGAGGCCTGAGGAGTTGGTGATAGTTTGGAATGTTCGGTGCGTCACCACAATGAATGTTGCCTCAGGAGTTTGGAGCAAGGGAAAAGAAAAGAACCCTATGATGTTGTTCCAACGTAGCAAAGTTACGGGCAGTCGTTTGGAGTGGTCCTTTTGTTTTTGCTGTGGGTTGCGGACACAGGAAGAAGGAGACATGGGGCCTCATTACGACTTTGGCGGTAGCCATGCATGGCTGCTGCCAAAATCGAGTCCGGGTCCCCATAGGGCTGAATGGGAATGAGGGAGGGAGCAAACAACAGGCCGATTACGAGCAGCCCGTTGTTTGCTCCCTCTTCCCCTCGCGGGACCCGGTAAGGACACCTGGTTTGACCAGGCGTTACTTACCGGGTCCTGCGAGGGGAGCTTGTAATGAGGCGGAACGGGTTTAACGAGTCTGCCTCCTTTTGCGGAGCCCGTTAACCCGTTCCGCCTCACTTGTAATGAGGCCCATGGTGTTGTGAAAGGAAAGATGGTCTGCGGGTAATGAATCTTCCTGATTTGAGCTGCGGGGTAAACTAAAAGAGCGCACACAGAAAGCAAAGAATGCTCCGTAGTATGGATATTGTTATGCAGCAGTGGCGGCGCGAAAGTAAGGAAATGTGCTGCAATCTAGACACAGAAGAAGTGAAGTCAGCAGCAGTGGCAGCGGCAGAGGTATTGCGAAACACTGCGCAGCAGTCCAGACGATTATTTGGACTGCTGTGTCACAGGGAAGAGAATGCTGACCAAAAGCGGAGGTGTAGCTTGCAAGGTGATATAATGCCAGCGGAAGTATTTGGAGTGCCATGTTGTCTTATAACGGTACTGCTTTACGTAGGGATGGCAATGCACAACATTTGTGATACTGTAGAGGTTATCAATTTGAAATGACAAAGGTAATTTTGGTCGTCATGTGAGGCCTGTGTTTGTTGGGTGATTTGAATGGGAAGTGTGATGTTGTGACCTTTGTTAGAATATACATAGTAGGATGGTGATATTGGCACAGGGTTCTAACTGTCAGTATTAATGGCATCATTTTGTTTAACAGTTTTATTTCCACAGATGGACTCTTAAAAGCAAAAGACATTGTGCAGTGAATTTCGTTCAATGAAAGTTGATGGTAATAGTATGTTAATGGTTTTCTTCCCACAGATGGACTCTTAAATGCTTTAGACAGTGTGGACTGGTTATTTTTGTAGTAAATGGAGTTCAGAAACGTGTTTTGAAGTTTTGCCACACTCATGATTTTATTTGCAGGTCGGACTTTAGATCAATGTTAGTTAACTTTAGAAGTTTAATAGTAGAACAACTGTTAGTAGGAATGCAAAATATTTTATGTTGTGACATTGGAGAGAATTGTGTAGAATTTGTCAATGAGTATTGATGCAATGAGTGCGTAGTGTTGATGTGAGTTTGTTATTTGGAGCTCCAACAGAGCAAGTATATTGGCAAGGGTTGGTGGTCCAAGGGAAACAGGTGACTTTTGGGGTGGTGACACTGAGTGTTTGGTGTTGGCCATCCGGGGGTTTGGAATACCTATACTGGTTTCTAGGAGTGGAAATGAGCAGCTAGTGTGTTGTGCGGTTAGAGTGGCTGTGGGGGAGTAGAGTGAAGATAATGGTTGACTTAAGTTCTGTGGTTTATGAGTAGAGTTGTATGTGGTGTATTGAAGAGTAGCTCCCTATAGGAAGAGATGTGGTGTAGAAGTAGAAGTGGGATAGTGACACTGAGTGTTTGGTGTTGGCTTTCCGGGTATTTGGAATACCCAGCCTGGTTAAAGGAATAACAGTGGAGTGTGCAGCTAAAGAGTTGTGCGTTTGGAGTGGATGTGAGGGAGCAGAGTGAAGATGTGATGTTGTGCGCTTTGAGATGAGTAAATGTGTAGAGGGGATGGTATGCCTGAAGTAGTTGAGGAGTTTAGGAGGCATTCTTTGTTGAAGTGGATGGTGTCTCTTCTTTACTCTGTAGAAAAGAAGGGGAGAGGCATTGTTTGAAGAAGTAATTGTCCCACAGGGTGAGGATGCTTTTAGGGTTTAGGTGTCTGTAGAGTGTTTCTGTTTTGAGGTTAGAGATGCACACGCATTTGGATGGTGTGTGTTTGTGTGTGTGTATATTTTGCTGGTAGATGTTGTTTGTGATTATTAAGGGGGAGATATGTAGTGACTAAGCTTCCCGTGGACTCGGCTTGGAATGTTGGAGTGAGTGACAGAGAATGCAGCCTGAGAGAATGTTGATGTATGAATGCGTTCTGTGAAAGTCAGTTGGAGATGTAGACCCTTGAGAGAGGATGCCGGTGCATGTTGCCCTAAGCTTAAGTGTACCTGACTTGATAGACTTGATATGATGTATAATAACTTTAATAAATAAGCAACTAGTACATCAGAAGATGTCAGAGTCATCTTTAGCAGAACACAATCTTTGCACTGAGCTATCCTCCCGGGATGAAAATATCCCACCCCCTAGGTGCTTCCAGGTGAGGCAAACCCCATATGAAGTGATGTAGTGTGTAAGGGTGGAGACAGACGCACAATTAAATACCATATAGAAGTAGTATAGAGGCAACAGTAGATGCGCAGCACTAGAAAACACACTGAATGAAACTCCATTTTATAGTAGACCAAAACGCACAGGCATCTATGATTGCGCTGTACCCACTAAATTCCATGAACCCAGCTTCCTAGGAATCCGCACAGCCATTTCTCACAGAAGTTCACCTCCCCACTTGTCCCTTCCCTGTTGCAAACATTTAGTATTTTTCCGAGGAATGCGCTCTGTAAGAGCGTGAGAGAACACCAGGCTCTGCGTAACATCCATTCATCTCCACTAAACTGCCAATAGGACTCTAGCCCCCACCAGGCCAGTCCAGAGCCAGCCCCACAGCACTGGCCCAACCACCACACCTTTGTGTTCCATGATAAACAAGCGACCCTCCCATCCCAAAACAAATCAAGTGTCCATAAAAGATATAAGCATTTGCGACAGCATTTCTCCCAGCATAAAACACAGCCTTTGTAACACGAGATGCAGGGAGGGATAAATTAAAGATCAAACCCAGGGTGGAGACCTTGAGTGCGGGAAATGCGGTATCAACAAAGCCCTGAATGTGTGATTCAGCATGACTGCATTTTATTCTCCCTTCCTCCAGGCACCAGTTTCTGTGCCGCCCAAGTGCATTCCACAGAGATGGAATAGGGAGGTTTGCATGTTAGTTTAGATGAAACAATGTGTTATACGAACAACCTGACCTTCACCCAAGACTGCAATGAGCCTAGCTGTGCCACGCGGATCCTAATCGACGGCAACAGAACTAACCAATTTTAACCTGGCATCCCCTATGGAGCAGGTCCATCTATACGGTACTGTCAATCAGTAGCAACCGTTTATACTGTATATGATGACGCCACAAGGCTTTTTAAGTTTCTGCCTGTCCTTGGATTAACCAGAGCACTCTCGAGCAGCAGCGTACTTTGCTGATATTTGTATTCTGTACAATTAAACCTTGTTATACTTACAACGCTGTCTCCTGTCCTATTACCCTAGAGGGATGTCTTTATTTTGGAGGGTGCATAAAAAGGGACTTGCCTTCATTTGGGGACCCTTGCGACATGATTCCATTGTCTCCATACCTGCACGGTATCCAGGTGGCCTCTCCGGAAGGGACCTGCCCACTAACGTTGACCCGGTCTGAAAATCTATATGCTGAGCGGCCCTTGTGGGTGCCGTCTTTGCAGAAATCCTGCCTGCTCATTGGAGCAGGGTGCAAACCCATGGCAAGGCCCAGGCCTGTTGTGAATCCCCCATGAATGGAGGCTTTCAGAAGAACATGGACACGTGAGTATAGCCTGCAAGGGATAACAAAGTAGAGTTGGGTGTATAGAGCAGTGTGAAAAGGGTGAACATACAGTGATTGTAAGTGAGAGTGTATTTTGGTTTATTGATTGTAGTGAGTTTTCATGGCCATTTTTTAATAATTTTTTTAAGGACATTAAGGATATGAAAAAAGGAATACAGGAGCCCCCCCAGAGTCAGGGGGAAGGGTGGCGCAATGTGCACTGTCTCCACCAGTGTGGGAGAAAATATAGGAGCTCTGTATAATTAGAGAGCTCGGGAGAAATAGTAGATGTTATTTTAACTTGTTATTTTAGTTTGTTTTGTTGGTGTACTTTAACGTGTACGAAGGAGGCCCAGGAGGGGCATGTGTGATGTGTGTGAGCACATCAGGGGAGTGTGTAGGGATTGTATGAAGAAGCTCTGGTGGGGAACTTGGGTGAGGGAAAAGTGAAGTGATGATTTTTCTGTGAAATTATTGACAGTACTAAAGACATGATTAAGGTATATCTGCTTTAACTAGCGTGAACAAATGTCTGTTTTGACACTGGCGCAGTAGTGTAAACGTAGCACTGACACAAGACCCAAGACACCCACCTGATGCAACCATGGGGACGGACACACCCCTAGATCAAATATGTAAAGCCTTGCCCCTATACTGTGAGAACATTAAAAAGTACCACAATCAGTGGGTGACTGAGACAAAAGGGGAAGGAATGCCCCACTCCTGGCCAGATCACAAGGCTTTTGACAGATGCGCCCTGGACCATATGTCCACTTATTTGAACGCAAGGTATAAGGGGAGACCATTGCAGAATAGAAGGGAAATATTAGACCTCTGGAGAATGTTCGAAGAAACAGAGGTCTCAAAAGGGGAGGGGGCAACATCTGACATTGACAAGACGATAAGCACAGAGGAGACAGGGAAAAATGCAGAGACGAAAAAGGGAATATACCCACTAGCAATGCACACAGCAGAAGGGTACACAAATCTGACATTTGTGTCGGCAGGCACTCTGGTTGCCACACCAGGTATGGCCCCCCCACTGTACGTCTCACCCCCAGAGGTATTGGCCCACACCGGGGTGAGCGCAAGAGACCTAGAGGTAGCATTAGCCTAAATGAGCACACAACTGGCAAGGTTACAGGTAGCCTGTGAAGCAATGAGGGTGGCAGAGGTTCCAATGTTTCCCATGGGGTTCCCCAACAGACACCCAGGGACTTCCTATTCAGAATAGACAGTGCATCCATAAGAACTGTCCATGTAAAGCGGGATGGGGGAACAGACAGCTTGGGATACGAGAACATAAGGTCCCAGAGAGGGGATGAGGAATATTGGAGCAACTTTTATGACATGGAAGAAAATGGAGAGGGAGGGGCCGTTAAGGTGCCAGAGAACACACCGAGATTAGGGAGCCTATAGGAAAAGTTTGTCAGGATTTTGCTATCATGGAAAAAGGGAAGTGCAACTAAGGGTGGGAATGGAAAGCCACAAATGCAACTGCCTCTTATGCACAAGGGCTCAATCGCCATCACTATGCACCCTGGGTGAAAATGGACAAGAATAACCTCCTCAAGGCTCTCCCGCCACTGACAGCAGGGAAATGGATTTATGAAAAACACATCAGGGGTACTCTTAGCCATAGAGGCATTAAGAGCTTGTTGGTAGCAGCAGTAGGAGATCAAGCAGAGACGGTGTGGATTAAAGCTGGGTACTCAGGAGTAATGCTAAGTAACGATGGCCATGATGGCACATCATTTAACACGATCCGAGCATGTGTATGGGATGCATTGCGACACACGTTCCCGGACACCCCTGATTTACAATCTATAATACAATACACAATGGACAATGGGAGATGAAGAAGATGCTGCACAATATATTCTTAGAGTTCAAGAGATGTGGAGAGCAGAAACGGGCAGCGGCTAGGATCAATCAACGTCATTGTTTTATTTCATTGTACAAAGAAAGCTCCCCAAAGAAGTGCAGAAGGCTCTTGATATGATAGTGGTGGCCCGAGATTCAAAGCATTATAGTCCACCATTGTAGGAGGATCAAAGAGCGAGAGATAGACACTGTTCAGAGAAGGCATAGGAAGTGAAACTTATTCAAAATAAACTAGTGAGGGTAGTGGCAGTATCTACAGGGCTGCCCCCAGAGCAGACGAAGAGGAGGGTGTGCCTCTAATGCGACCTAGGCAAGGATAGCAGCCTTTTGGGCTGATGGCGGACAAGGACAGTGGTGAGGAAACCAGCACTTTTCAGGACCCCAGTGGCAAGGAGTGCAGCATCGAGGACGAGGTGTGTTTCAGGACATAGGGGAGGGGGGTGTTGAGGACCAGGACCAAGGGGTGGTTGACCAGGACAGTGCTGGTCCTGTGGGAGATGGGTGCCCTTTTTCGAGAGAATGTTGCACTAGGAAGGGAGGGGGTTATAGCTACAATCAACAACAGTATGAGTATCCCCACCGAGGTAGCCCCCAACGACCCACTTGTGGAATGTCATCAATACCATACGAGATACACCAGGCCTATACTGAGTTATCTCCCCAAATCCCTGGCCCTTACCACCCACAACACCAACAGGCATTGCAGCCACTGCAGCCCCGCCCCAACCAGCAGCCTACCGAGAGCAGACACCCTTTTGCCACTGTACCCAACGGAGCAGCAGCCCCATATGAAGGAGCAACCATGGTAGGTGAAACCCCTTTCTCGTTCCCAGGGACAGACATGTACCTCAACTAAGACAGCCCACAGACAGCACTTGCATGTCCAGTTCTGTCAATGACCTTACATCCAGAAAAGGAACCACTGGTGGGGGCAGAGACAGGGAACAAAGAATTCATCTCCATGTTTTCTCAGGGGCGGAGAAGTCGTGCATAAGTGAAGGAAACTTCCTGCTCTCAGTAAAAACTCTCCACATGCAGGGATTCTCTTGGGCTGTTTTAATGGTTCCTTACACAAAAGATCTAGACGTCAGTGGGAGGGAATGTTGTACGAGGACCCCTCCTCTAATTGTAGAGTTCTCCTGTCAACTTGCTCGTGAGGGATCTGCTTAGCAATTTGAACATGACAATTTATTTTACAGACAGAGGGCTTGTCTGTGCCACACCTGGCATGTGCTCTCTAAGCGCAATGCTGGGAATACATGCAGTGGCCAGTGAAGTGGCAAGGAGAGGTATCCCTGTCAACCCTGACATGTTTGTTTATGGCATCAATGTGCTCACCTGAGCAGTACCCCAGATTACCAGAAAAGAGTGGAGGGTACCCACTGACTTTATTTTCCAACCTGTAGTACTCCTTGAGTTGGTTTCAGGGACAATCCTATCATTAGATCTGGAAGGCCTGGTGGTATCTGCAAAATGGATTGTAGTGCTGGGTGCTGACCCTCATGGTTGCCAATGGCACACTGTGTTGTGCATGTGCCCCTAGGAAAATTGTCTAATGAAGAGCTCTTTGAGGATGGCAATAATGATGGAGAAATAATCTGCAAGATTTGTATACCGAACACATGAAAGTGCATAGTCCCCTCATTGATGTTGTTAGTGGGCCACGCCCATTCAGCGAGACAGATTTGCAATACATCCCAATACATTTATGGACCACAAACCCACATGATGTAGGCATGCTGAAAGAAGTGACACCTGTAAAAATAACACTAAAACCAGGAGCAGTACTGGGGCAGTTAGAGGATGATGCAGGATTTGCGACCCCTCAATGATATTGTACAGAAAGAGTTTCCACATGTTCCCATCCATCTTGTGCAGCATCCCCAAAGAGACTACCCATTTTACTGGGGTTGATTTGAAGAATGTATTCTTCTCAGTATCTCTCCATCCAGATTCACAGTACCTTACAGCCTTTATCCTGGACTAGAAATGCAATGAACACTGTTTTTGTCCGCAGGAGTACTGTGAGACCTCCTGTATTTTAAACAGGATATTACCTGCACTGCACTTTCCTACCTCCCCCTTCCTTTGCATTTGCGCGATCTGAATGACACTTGGCCTTGTAAGATCGGTGTCTGTCTTCCCTATGTTCCCCCTCCCTTGCCTTGTCGCGCTTTGACACACTTGTGTATAGGCACATTATAAATGCCACATCATACCATATCATATCATATCATACCTGAAGACCTCAGGATCATCCAAGTACCCAGCATGATAATTCAATAAAGAGTCTGTGCCCTGAACCCCCAAATTCCTTAAGATGGCCTGGACATCACTAAGAGAAACATGTGAAACTCAAAGCTTTACAAACGGGACCATGAAAACTGATGATTGCCTGAAGTTGATTCTCGGGAAGCCATACTTAGCAATGAGAACAAATGGTACCCATTGTACAACTTACAACTGTTTCTGTGCTTGGACTAATACCTTAATACATGGGATTCATTCTGAGCAGGAGTCAGTAGTGGTTCCTTCTCATCTAATCTGATATCGAAATCAGCAATGACTTTCCTGAAGGAAGGAATATAACACTGTTCAGGATCTGACTTCTGCCTCAGAGGAGCAGACAAATCGTGGAATCACCCAGGAGGGATTAAAGGCAATAGACATGTCACCTAAGCTACAAATGCATTTTAACATGACAGAGCAGTTACAGGAGTAGTAAAATGTCTCAGCTCTGAACTAATAAGGATCAGACACCAGATATTCTGTTGCTTGGTAGCTTAACTGGAGATGGCATGTAATATTTGTAAAACAAAAAAAAATGGCACCAGTTAAAATTACATTGGTTTCACTTTATTGCTTATACATTTAGAACAGAATGTCACAGAAACTTAATTCTTGAAAAAAGTGTTCAAGTTGAAAAGTTGTATTGGTTGTAAAATATTGTTTTTGTGACTTTTGTATTTGTTATGTAAATTAGGTGAATGTGGATATCAGCTGCACAAAAATGGCCAGTGCAGTGGTTTATATATCCTTGTACCCATGATTGAAAGCCTATTATGCTGACTTGTGTGTAAAAGTATCAGAGCAACAAAGACATAAATGTGTGGTGCAGAGATCACATGTCATGATGAGATCAGACTAGCATCATTTAATTTGTATAAGTTAGAGAAATCTGATTAACTGATTAGTACTTTGAATACATGTTTGGAGTATTCTATTTCAGAAAGTTACTATTGTTTAATATCAAAATCTCCACGATGAGATCACATCAAATGGTGGGGGTCTTGGTTTTTAAGTCACTCCCATTAGACTGTCTTCTTTATTATTATGCCAAATAACCACAGAGGGGTTGGTTCAATGTGATGTCACTTTTGGAACCCTGTCAAATCACATACATTAATCAATTAAATACAATAAATGATACACAACTTTAATGGGAGTGTTTTCTGCTCTATTCAAGTTCAAAACAATCGACTGTGGGAGCCTCACTCACTTACTTACTGATGGGCCTCACCCACTTACTCACTGACTCATGGAGATGAAGAAGGAGAGAAAGGAGAATTGATGACAAATTAAAGGACAAAGGAATATATTTTCTGCCATTTTAGACCAATTTTAAAAAATACCAGAAGAGCACTGTAAGAGAGACCTATATGGAGTTGAAGACTCAGGCCTACTTTGGTGGAAGAGACAGCAGACATGCCCCAATACAGAAAGAGGGAGACCAGGTTGTGGCGGGAATCTGACTCCATCTTGCTGACTGATGCCCACCTGTTCCTAGAGGGGGAGACTTGAACCAGTCTTGTAGAAGGCGCTCACCTGTTATGAGATAGCCAAAAGAAACTCAGAAATACATATAATATAAAGGTGAAGAAATCCTGATGAGAGTAAACATCTAAATGGAAATAGATTCAACTCCGGCCTCAGCCATTTGTATGAACTGTGGCCAAGGGTTGTATACATTGACTTTACATCCTGTGAAATAAGTTCATAACTAATTATTTCAGAAGTGTACATGCTTCTGGCATTATCGATATGAATACATAGATCCTATGGTGTGTATTTTGGAGATCCCTTGACTCCATTATGTGCTGTTTAAAAGCACAGAAGAGCAAAGAATATCTCACTGATGTGACAGAAGTCACTTCCTGGTTACATCACCAGGCAGAGTTCTGTTACTATTGCTGATCATTTCAAGAAAAGTAAGAAATGTTTATTAACTGCCACATAATTTCCTGCATTTAATTTACTCAATAAAAATTACAAATGAACATGTTCACACAGTAATGCAATAGAAACACCATCTTGCAAGGGATTCACATGCAGGAATGTTAAGTAGCTTGTTTTGCAATTGAGCTTTCTAGAACGTGGTTTGAATTTCTGACATCAAGTTGGGGAGGATGTTTATTTGCAATGAATAAGAAGTAGAGCGAGTTAGATAGTAAGGATGTTCTGATTTAATTTAATTTTGTATAAAATGATCATTTTAAGCCAAGCACTCATTGCCTGTTCAACACATGGGGGTCACCTCAGAGTAATTCAAATGCACATATGGTGATGTGTTTGTTTCAAAAGTACACTTTCATAATAATGCCATTTTAACCTCTGTAGTTGGCATTTCAGAGAAGCATAATTTGTGTACAATTAAATGGATTCAAATATTTCTATTTCATTGATAAATAAAGGTTCTGTGCAACACTAAATGTTTCTTGTCCGAAAGGGGATAGAGACTATAGTGAATCAATACAGTTAAATTGCAGTCCCAGGTTCATAAAAAGACTGTTATTAAATAATTGAAAATTGTGTGCCTCTGCTTTAGAGTTGGTGGAAAAGAACTCTGAACTAGATGTCACCAATTTGGCACATCCTACCATATGATTTCCCCTTGATGGGGTTGAATGACAAAGAATTGCGAGAGTGGGGTAGAGAATATCATTAAAACATAAGAGAATGAGGTCAGTGTGAGCTACAGGCAGGAAACCTTAGATGTAATACCTGAAGGTGAGTGTCATCGGCAATTAATCAAGCCCTTCAGAAAACTCTGTGCTGCTCACACATTACATTTCCATGATGTTATGTGCTTTTGCACAGGTCACTATGTTCAGTGAAGGAGATGTAGCCACACAGTTTCCTAACACATTACTAAGTGCAGGGACAGAAGAGTATGTTAGGCATAATGAACATTCAAACCCTTGTCAGAATTTTACATGCTGCTTTTGGCATACATTGTGCAGGGGGGTTATGGACACATATAGCTGCTTAAATGAAAATACCTCCAGTTAATACGTATGTTGGTCAAAAAGCAAATACGTCCTCTTACTGTTGTGCAAGACATTTACAATGCATAACTTCTCCCTTACCCACTCAGAATCATCATCACATCCCACTGCTGTTCTTTGCAGGTATGGTGAGTGGCAATATTCCAAGCAGCAACGGAGTGTAGGCCACTGGTACAGAAAACGTGAACAATGCATTCTGAATACCATGGGAGAGCATAATGTCACCACCGGATCTGCTGCTCCTGTGGTGACTGGGTCATTGGGGACCGGCACAGGATTACACCACAGAGGTGTGGTAATAAGCTCAGAAAGAGGCCCATGTGATGATGTCAATATTGCCGAGTATCCCCAACCAATAAAGTGGTGAATGTTGTGAACCAGGGTAATGAGGCACAGATGCTAAAAAAAGCCATGGAGGTGGAAGATAATGAAGGTGACATTGATTCCATTAGTGGAGGGGGAATTGTCAAGGGCATGAGATGAGTAATGAGTGAGTTGGAGAACCTCATGAGTACATTACCTGGGAAAGGATAGGGAGATATGTCAACAGACCTGTCACACTGGCAAAGGAGGCAGCAGATTAGTAAAGGGAAGAACAATGCAGGGCCCATCAGGAACTCAGGGAGGTGATTGCCCATACATGGCAGATGATCACAACTAACACAGAGGACATTTCAGACTGCTTGCCTCTACAAAAGGAAGGTTTGTCTATGTTTAAATATGTGAGGAACGTATTGTGTGCACAACCAACATCATCTGGTTCTTGTTTCTATGGGGTGGGAACAATATGGGTGCCTGGGCACTATTTATATCCTCTGAGGAGGGTGGGTATGCTAGGGTAGCGTAAGTTAAGGTAAGTCAAGGTGCACTTTTACAGAAGCTTATGGCCAATAATATTGGACCTGCTATGTGTGGCTCTGTAAGAAAAACAGGGACTGGGATGTTCAATAGATAGTAGGTAGGCAGATGCAGAAACCTGTGCTGTTACTGAGTGCAGGTTTGAAGTACATGTTATCTCTGTGCAAATGTAAAAGGCTCTGTTCTTTGGTGAGGGTTATGAAAGGTTGCAGGTTATTCACAAAGGTCACCCCATTGTTTTGAAGCAGTGATCGAAGTAATCGTTGAGTGATTGTTGAAAGAATGAGCAAGGGTATGAGTCTGTTAGGAATGCCAGACCTAGTAGGTCCTGTGAATGGACTGAGTGAGGTGCAAAAGTTGCAAGAATGTATCAATGAAAATTAAGTTTTGGGTTGGTGCGATTGGGAAGAAGTGATATTGTAGAATTTGTCATTTCTGGGTGGAATTAAATTTTGAGACTGAGAAGACGTCTAAAAAATATTCAGCAGAAGGTCATGAACCAACAGGGTTTTAGTGAGTGGCTGTTTCCAGTGGTTTGTGTCACATGATGTAGAGAGGTCAAGATTCAAAACATCATTATCATTATCTTTAAGATTCAAATATGCTTCTCAATTCAAGTTCTAAAGGCTCTACTCTTTTAAGGTATTACTTTCTCCCAGACTATCACCTATTCATGATAGGGGTTAGTAGATTGGGTATGAGTGAACTGCTCTAAACGTGGATGTGGAGGTAGTACTCACACCATAGCATGTATGCAGAATAAGTTGGATGCCTTGTTTCTTTATTTGGCCTGGACCCAGGGTAAGACAGATGAACTCATTACTATTTCATCTGATATGGTTTGCTGGAAAGCCATGTCTTCAGCTGTTCTCTGAGGGCCACGTGGTTAATTCCTGGCAAAGATGCACAGTTTGGTTGTTCCAAGATTTTGGGCCAGTTTGTAGCTGTTTGATCTGGCATGGTTGGCTGAAGAGCCAGGGCTTGAGCTACCCTATGGATGTCAGGTTATTGCCAGATGAAGATGTATAGGTACAGTGTTTCAAAGATTTGTGGCCAGTACAGAGATTAAGGCGCCTCCATGTTGTTTTAAATTAACTCATCTTGTATTTATTTATTTATTTATTTATTTATGTATTTATTTATTTATTTATTTATTTATCTGTTTATATTGCGCCGAACACCCCCGCAGGCTTCAGGGTGCAGCAAGAAGACACCAACACATTAAGACAAACATTAACAAGACAATGTAAAAGAGCAGAACTGGACCAATATACTGCATGATATATTTCAATCAATTACTTGAATACATGTTTTTTTAATTTTTTCCGGAAGCTTATGAGGCTAGGATCTAATCTCACATTGGATGGTAAGCTATTACACTTCCTAGCGGCTACTGTAGGAACGGCACTGCCCAATCCATTCACTCTCTTGAACATAGGTGCCGTAATCTGGCCTGTTGTTTTAGATCAGGCTTGTCCAACCTTTTTGAATGTGGGGCCGAAGCATTCACTTTTTGTCACCCGGAGGGCCGGCGAGCCAAAAGTGAACACCCTGACCCAAAGCAGTATATTCAAAAGCGATGGTGTGTGACCTTTCACACAATAGCATCAAAGGCATAGCCATGCAGTCCCAAAGATAGCTTTTGGTGTCAGGGGCAGTGATGAAAGGTTAGTTTCTTTCGATTTCTTCCAGTGTGTATGTGTTGATATTTCTCGGAAATAGTGGGGGCGACCGAGCGTAGCGAGGGAGCTATAACAATATAGGGAGCGTTTGGGGGTGGGGGGTCTCCCCCCCCAAGATTTTCTTTCCAAATATGGGGCTTAAATTGTGCATTTTACAGCAGGAAAAGTGACCAAAAAGCCATACGTTTACAATCAATTCTAAAGGGGAACATGTACATTCCATGTCACTAACAGCAGACAAGAACATTGTAGAACACAACACATTTTAATGATCAATGTGTCCACAGTGTAAGACAGCACTGTCCCTGATGTAACACATTGACATGCTGGTTGTGCCCAAAATATGCCTCTGTAGCCACATGTCTATGCTGGCTGTTACCAATTTAGGCCAGCATTGTCCTCTACAAAGCATGATTGATGCTGCCTGAGCATGTGCAGTGTGCCCAATACATATGCCATCTTATCTCTGTAATACACATTTAATACTTCTGTGGTAATGAAAGAAGCATAATCCAATTCCAGGGGGCACCTGAGGCAGTAAAAGTCCTCCGCCACGGCCCGGTTTATTGGTCGGACCCAACTTTGCAGAAATCAATTAATTAATCGTGTCCACAGACCCGACAAACATTGAACAAATAAATAAATCGGGCAGGGGAGCCGACTTATGAATTTCCCGGGTGGTGCCCAAATATAGGAAGTGTCATAACCAGCACTTATATGACCGCATTTGCACGTAGTCGCCAACTTGGTGCACGGGGGGGTGCAGAACAGTGGAAACATTGGCTAGCATGTATTGCATATACTAAAGGCAAGTAAGAAGGAGGTTTAAGCCTTCCAGTTGCATCCCAGTAGGCCAATACCGCCCCTACTCCACCCCTCTATAATCATCCAGGTTGTAGTAGCCCTCAAAAGGCAGAGCAACACAACTAGGATAGGAGAACGAAATGCCATCCCATCCTGTGAGTGTGTCAAACCTCAGAGCAAAGACTGTGCGTGTGCCTTGGAGCACAATCTCACTAATTTGGTGCATTTTGCGCAAGTGGGTGCATGGGAATGCCATGCGTGTGTGTGGGCTGCATACCCCGGATCACTTGCTCACTTCTTCACTGTGAAACTCTGTCCAAGGCACTACTGTCCCAATGGTAAGAAGTGTCATATTTTCACATTAACTATGCTTAAGCACTTTGGGTTATTGAATAGTGCTGCTACATTCAGAGTAATTCCATCCCTTTAAATATATTATCTCTTGTATAACCACAACAGTGTTGATTTATTCTGATGATGATGAAGATGATGTTAGACTTGCTCCATAGTTCTGGTTCTGTATCATTAAATGTACTTCAGATCTTCGGAGTCTCGGGAGGATAGCTCAGGAGCAACACAGGTTCGATCCCGCTGGGTACATTATACCTCTACATCTGTGCACCCCTCTTACCAAGAGGGGTGCACAGAGGGGTGCACAGATGTACAAATACACCCAACCCAAAACGATTTTTAGAAATTGAGGGACAGACTTGCTTTGCATCTGTACCTCCATTTCTAAAAATCCTTTTGGGTTGGGTGTACCTCTACATCTGTGCACCCCTCTTGCCAAGCGGGGTGCACAGATGTACAAATACATCCAACCCAAAACGATTTTTTAGAAATTGAGGGACAGACTTGCTTTGCATCTGTGCCTCAATTTCTAAAAATCCTTTTGGGTTGGGTTACTTCTACATCCGTGCACCCCTCTTGCCAAGCAGGGTGCACAGATGTACAAATACATCCAACCCAAAACGATTTTTAGAAATTGAGGGACAGACTTGCTTTGCATCTGTGCCTCCATTTCTAAAAATCGTTTTGGGTTGGGTTATTTCTACATCCGTGCACCCCTCTTGCCAAGCGGGGTGCACAGATGTACAAATACACCCAACCCAAAACTATTTTTTAGAAATTGGGGGACAGACTTGCTTTGCATCTGTGCCTCCATTTCTAAAAATCGTTTTGGGTTGGGTGTACCTCTACATCCGTGCACCCCTCTTTCCAAGAGGGGTGCACAGATGTACAAATACACCCAACCCAAAACTATTTTTAGAAATTGGGGGACAGACTTGCTTTGCATCTGTGCCTCCATTTCTAAAAATCGTTTTGGGTTGGGTGTACCTCTACATCTGTGCACACAGATGTAGAAGTATACCCGAACCAAAACGATTCTTAGAAATTGAGGGACAGATGCAAAACAAGAGCATCTTGCTTTGCATCCGTCCCACAATTTTTAAACATTGTTTTTTACCCGGCTTTTACCCGGGCCGCCAGAGAGAGACACAGTATGGATGGAACAAAGGACCATCCATACTGCGCCTCTTCTCTCCGGCCTGGGGGGCCGGAGCACCCGCATACTCTGCGCCCCTGAAACTGGGCCGTGGCCTGTAACTGCCTCTGGTGCCCCTAGCACCAGAGGCAGTTACAGACCACGGCCCGGTTTATTTATTTATTTGTTCAATGTTTGTCGGGTCCGTGGACCCGATTAATATATTTATGCAGAAATAAATAAATTAATCGGGTCCACGGACCCGACAAACATTGAACAAATAAATAAATAAACCGGGCCGTGGCAGAGGCAGTAACAGTCCTCCGCCACGGCCTGGTTTATTTATATATTTGTTCAATGTTTGCCGGGTCCGTGGACCCGATTAATTAATTTATTTCTGCATTGCAGAATTGAACGTTGAACGCAATTGGCGCACCATAAGGGAGTCGAAGTGTTAATTATTGGGGATGACGTGGTTATGTACTGTCAGGTTATTTAATGTAACTGAAACATGCCTGCACTAAATATGATGTATTGTGCATAGCGTTTTCACCTCTATATTGAGCCCCTCACAGACATTTTACTTAATCAAAATGTTTCCTTCTGCACAATTATGTAACTGGGCGAGCCCAGGGAGAAGAGGAGGGCACGCCAGGGTTGGAGGGAGTGGGAGGCGGGAAGAGGGGCAACAGAGGAGAATTCATTCAGGGAATAGAGAAGAATAAAGCAAGGTTACAAGAACAATGGCTCCATGTGGTTTGTGAGAGCGTGAGTGCCGGAACAGGGCCAACAACTGGCAACGAGGCCGCCGTGTCCACGGCGTGCAGCAGGTCGGGCTGTGTGCCCAGCAGCAGACGAGGTACTCGAGGTGCAGGCACAGCTGCCTGCGGCAGAGGAGGGTCATCGGACCCTGCAGTGTGAAGGAGGGCCGTTTTTCAAACAAGCCCAGCAGTGGAGGTGCAGCAGGTCTACTACGTCCAGGAGAGCCCCGTCCGGTGAGGAAAGGAGCCCAGCAGCCTGAGGTGCACGGAGACCAGTATGCCCAGAAGGGGAGCCAGTCACCCACGGTCCACAAGGTGAAACACACGCAGCAAAGAAGGACTGGAGGGGTGAGGACCACCGCTGAGGAAAGCAGTAGCCAGAAGAAGGACAGAGGTGCCCGAATGCCAACAGGAGACCGCAGCGGCCCGGGAGCAGAGACAACAGGAAAGGGTAAGAAGACAACGCCCCTCCCCTCCCACGGCCACACATTGAACAAAGGACAGCGCCGGCACCATGAGGAAGCCTGCGTCACTCCCCCCCCGGCCGCATAGTGAACAAAGGACAGTGCCGGTACCACGAGGTGGCCTGCGTCCCTTCCCCACCGCTGCCACCAAGCAAAATTCTAAATTAATTAAACAGACATCTCGGAAACGACCCGCAAGGCCTAAGACGTGAACACTGCGCTGAGCTGACACCATTCGCCCTGACACCAAAAGCGCCCATACCACCAGCCGAGTAGAGGACCAGTGCCATGTCGGAACAGGCACAAGCGGCTGCGGACACAGCAGCCCCAACCCTGCTCAACATGGGTCTCCCATCTCATGCTGGCCTCATGAGACGCCCTAACCGGTTTAACCTCAACCTAGACCATGACCAAGGACAAAGGTGGGAAGAATGGGTTGAAGAGTTTGAAGACTTCATAGGGGCCATAGGAAACCAGGACCCCCCAAACAAAATCAATATATTCACAAATGTGGCCGGAAGTGAAATAAAAAACATAATCAGGACAATACCACCTCAAGAGAGGAGCACATACCAGAGCCTTCTCGCCGCCATCAAAAATAAACTGGTCATAGCCCCCAACAGAGACTACGAACGCTATGCCTTCAATCAATGTGCCCAGCTAGACCACAAAACCATTGGCGAGTTCGTCATCCGTCTACAAAGAAAGATCCTAAAGTGTGAATTCGACAGATTCAACGACGATGAGGAAATAAGGTTACGCGTCATCGAAGGATGCATCTCATCCCTATTCTGGAAGCACCTCTTGAAAAACCCACTGTCCATTCAGGACATCTTAGACCTGGCACAGGTGTATGAACGAGTGGATATCCAGGCAGCCATTGAAAACCCCAAGAAAGCATATGTGATCGCAGCAATGGCACCATACACCCGATACCCTGCCCCGCCGGGAAGACAAACATTCAGAGGGCCCCAACACCAGACCCAAAGCGACAGACAATGCCACTGATGCAGGTTCAAATTCCCCCATAGGGGCCCATGCCCAGCGATTGGCCAACGTTGCATGCGCTGCAGCCAAGAAAACCGTTTCCAAGCCATGTGCAGAGAGAAACTACCTGACACAGGATCACACCGGTCACCACCCATACCATAACCTACCCGGCACCCGGAAAAACTCATGGAACAGTATGCCCGGCGACCCTTCGAAAGAGGGATGTCCTACCCCTCGGTGCACTCTCGCACAAACACTGTCAAGGCTCTAGAAAGCCTCCACATTGAACCAGACAGGAAGCAACACAAAAGGTACAACTACCTGCACCACAGTGAAATACAGCCCCTTCATGACGACGCCTACACCCGAGGGTACACAGGCACCAGAGAACAAGAGGGGTTTCCAACAGGCCCCACTGCAGCCTATGACCTATACAACAACTCACCACCCAGGACACTGAGTACGGCCAATCAACATCCGCCATACCTGCGAGATGGCTACGACAAAGAATAGGTCAGGCTCCTCTCTGTATCCGTAGACGACACACCAGCCCCCAGAGTAACAATCCAAATGGGCGACACACAAAACCTCTTCATTGTTTACACAGGAGCCACCGTCAATGTAATGAATGAAGAGCTGTACCACAACATTACGGATCTCTACCCCCTCTACAAGTCAAGTACCCACATCCTCCAATGGGGAGCAGCACTCCCACTGACATCCAAGGGCCAGTTCCTCTGCGACCTGTCCCACAGAGGACTCACCACACCAACAACCATCCACATCGTACAGAGCCCATCAATTGGTTGATGCCTCCTCAGCTACCAAACAGCGCGAGCACTGGCACTCATCGATCTCTGCTACGACCCAGCAGAGATAATACAAGGGCATCCACGGGACAGACAGGAAGTAAGGTCGATAATGCCCCTATCCATCAGCTTGGAGACCCTCAAAACCAGCTTCCGCGAACTCTTCGAGGGTGTAGGGATGCTTAAAGACACAGTCATCAAGTTACACATTGACCCCCAGGTCACACCCGTCCCCCAACACCCATGCAGAGTGGGATTCCACCTCCAAGCACAGGTGACCAGGGAACTCCACCTCCTGCTACATAACGACATTGTCGAAAAGGTAGAGGGGCCCTGGGTATCCCCCCTCGTAGTTGTCCCCAAAGATAACAGCCGGCTGCACCTGTGCATCGACATGCGCATCTCCAACACAGCTATACAACAAGAGAGACACTCAGGACCGAGCATAGAAGACATGCTCATCAGGCTAAACCAAGCCACCCATTTCTCCAAACTGGACCTCAACCAAGGATACCACCAGCTGGTCATAGACCCCACCTCCAGACCAATAACCACCTTCATCACCCATGAAGGTCTATTCAGATACAAGCGCCTCAACTTCGGAATTTCCTCGGTGGCAGAAATCTTCCAAGAGACCATTAGGAGACTAGTATCGCCAGAGGTAAATGCCCTAAATTACAGCAACGATATCCACATCTTTGGAAAAACACAGGAACAACATGGCAAAGCACTCCTCACGGTCTGCAAAATCCTACACGACGCAGGCCTAATCCTCAATGGGCCGAAGTGCGAAGTCAACAAAAGCAGTCTACAGTTCTTCGGGCATATCTTTTCTAGCAAGGGCATTATGGCTGACCCGGAAAAAATAACGGCCATCACCAACTTACACGCCCCCACAAACATGGCCGAACTGAGGTCATTTCTAGGAATGGCATGGTACTGCGCCCGATATCTTCCAAACTACGCCACCACCACTGACCACCTCAGGGCCCTACTCAAGAAGGACTTCCCCTTCACGTGGGACACACAATGCCAATCGGCGTTCCATGCGATGAAAGAGAGCCTAGCCAAACAACGACAACTGGCCTACTTTAACCCAAGGTGGGACCGGGTTAAACCAGGTTATCACCGTCAACGCCAGCCCGGACGGTCTAGGTGCCATCCTCGCCTAAACCAACCCCAAAGACAACACTCGGCATGCAGTCATTGGGTATGCCAGCAGAGCCCTGTCCCCCACAGAAAAAGCCTATTTGCAAGGAGAACGGGAGAGCTTAGCAGCCGTATGGGTGTGCGAGAAATTCCACCATGTCGTGATTGGCAGAGGATTCACACTGGTCACGGACCATCAAGCGCTACTATCCCTGCTCGGCAACACTAAGACAAAAATGGCACCCAGAATTTAGAGGTGGGGCATAAGGCTCCAAGAATATGACTACACCATCATACATAAACCGGGTGGAGATGTCAACCCAGCCGACTACCTGTCGCGACACTGCACCGCCAACTCTGATGACTCATTAGCTTGGGACGTGGAAGATTACATTGCATACTTATCCACCAATACCATGCCCACCACCATCTTGGAGGAGGAGTTTGCTGCCAGAAGCAAGGCTGACCCCACCATCAAAGCAGCAATAGACCTCACCAACAGGAGCAAGTGGAAGCACTTACCCAGAAAAGGAGGAGAAAGGGAGGGAGTTGACAAGAAATAACTATCCCGTCTAGCCAAGGTACAAACAGAACTGGTGGCCACAGAACACGAAATACTACTGAGAGGCAACCAACTAGTTACACCTCCCGAAGAAATGCTGATCTGACCAATATCATTGCCTAACTAGAGGCCCACCAGGTACAGGCCGAAAATAGACTCCAGGAGAATTTAACCAAACTAATTTAATTACAGGTGAGACCTTCCCTTTCCCACGGCGTACTTGAACCATATCTTGAAGGCAAAGATTTGGGAAATATTTTCTAAACATCGAGCGCTTAGCTGACAAATTAGGTTGGTAGGAGAACCTTAAAAGATGTTATCTGGGACCTCTACTAAATGAGAAACTCCAAACCTCCTACCAATTGCTCAATCTTGCACAAGGAGCTTCCTTCCTATTCATCAAGGAAGGCTTACTGAAACAGTAGGGCAACCTTGCAAATTTTATCGGGAGAAATTACGAGCCATCAGGTTAAACACAGGAGAAACCCAGTTAGAGATGGGCAAATTAATTAAAAAGACTGTGGCCCTATGGACTAGTAATAAGACTCTAGATGAACTGACAGAGATGATCACCCTACAATAATTTATCGAATTCTTAACCCCTTTTTTTGCAAAAAGCTGTCCTTCAATTAAATCGGCCTACTCTAGCTATGGCCATCGATACGGCGCAAAACCACTCGGATGCGGCTAAACATTTTCACCTAGCCCATCAGTGGTAGGATCGAAGAGATCATAAACCCATCCATCGACCTCAATACCAAGTAATAGACAAATCAGGAGGATCCTACAAAAACAAGGAAGGGATATAGAGAGAAAGAATAGAAATCAGGAATATTGACCAGAGGCCCAAAGAGGAAGAGAAGAAGTTAAAGGAAGTAAATCATCCTCTCTGGTCTGATCTTTCTGTAGAGAAATCGGACATCTAGCTAGGCAATGTCACAAAAACATAAAGGAGGAACCTATGGAGATAGGATGTTTGAAAGGAGAAGAGTAGGAGGAAGCCAAGGAAGAATTAGAAACCTTTAGTATATGTTAATGTCAAACCCCTGCAGAGTTTATATATGAAAAGGCTTGGGTAAATGGGAAACAGTTACGGGTCCTAATCGACTCCGATAGTAAACAGACCGCTATAGGGCCGGTTTAGTTACAACAAGCGAACTAGATCACGCGGCCTCGGCCCGAGTGACTTGTGTACATGGAGATAATGAGGTATACCCAAAAATTCCAGTGAGCATTGAAATCAGGGGTTAATCCTGTGAAATACCATCAGCCATCATTCCAGGGCTCCCTGGAGAAGTTATCCTTGGACAAGAGATTCCCATCTTCAATACACTCTTACAAGGGCCTCAGCCTCCGTTTTCTACCCCAAAGATCTTGACAAGAAACCTGCATATCCCCAAACTTGCCTGTATGGGACTGGGAAAATCTAGAACCTGCAGAATCCAAAATAATCCCTGACACCCAGGTCATGGGTTATTGCAAGGAGAGTGATATAATCACTATCCCTCTACCTACGAAACCCAATCAGTGGAATATGCGAGAGTGCATGGACCTCTCTCATCCCTGTGCTCTGCCCCATCCTAACCATGGAAGACCTGACCAGAGAACTGGCATATCCACCTCGCAGAGGGGAAGAATATGTGAGAAACCTGAAGGTGTCTCCCTGCCTAAACCTTGAGGATCTGTCATCCAGGTGGCCAGGACACGGCCATCGCTATTGGATCCAGTTCCTGGAGGTGGACCAGTGATGGAGGATAACCTGGATGGGGGGTTCTCGGGAGTGGGAGTGGGACACCGATGGGTGAGACGTGGTATTCCACTTCATTTAGCACCTTTTCCCCATCCTCTCATGTAGGATATTCCAAACCACAACCCCCCTTTTCTGACTTTAACACTTTTGCACAACACAAAAGCCAACAGACTAATACCCGCGCCATTTCCATGACAGCTCCCAATACAAGGGTCTGTCAAAGTCAGGCAATTGATCAGAATCACACACACCTGATGGCCCTTTCCCTTCCCCACAGGTATAAAAGGTGGAGCCAGAGAACACAGGGCAGTACAGCAGACAGCACGACAAGACAGCTACCATGCAGGAGTTCAAATGAAGGCGAACGGCAGCAGGGATTGAGAGGGAGGCAAGGAAAGAAGTAATCTTGCCCTTATCATTCCAGTCCCGCAGAAACTTTGTGGAAGGGAGCCTAAGACTGTGAACATTTGCACAAGTGTCCCGCAGAAGATGTCAACAGTACACGGGGCAATTCTATGCCGATAAGCAGGAGCGAGGGAAGCTCCCACGACTGTGGCACCAGCCTTGACTCCAGAGAAGCTAAAATCCAGGCGGTTCATCAGTCGAGAGGGAAACCAATAAGAACCAGGCTGTGTTGAGTGAAAATCGCAAGAGCGGAAAGTTTGAATTATGTTACAAGAAACTTTAAGTGAACTGTTAAAAGCCTGAAAGGGAGCCAGCTATGTAGGGAAAGCTGCACCGCGTGGGTGCTATCTCAGGAGACTCTGGTCAATCCCCATATGAGAGAACCTACACCTACCAGAAGGCCGTAAGAGGGCCAGCGAAATAGGTCAAGGTGGTCATACAGAGGGTCAAGCTAAATCTCAGTACAATCAAAAGACTTTGATCTATAAGTATTGTGGAGAAAGGGAAGTGAATCCCGAAACCTTTGAATGTGTAAAAAGAGAATATGACAAGTAAAGAGGGTGAGCCACTATCACCCTGCTCGAAAGCCATAGTAAACCCAGTGAACAAAGGCTAAGAATCGAGAGGGGTCAGAGCCTGGCATGAGGGTGATCCAAGGGAGAAAAGTAGTTACCCCGACATTAAGAAAAGAAAAAGCAGAAGTTAAAGAGACGGCAAAAGGGACCCCAAAGTAGGGATGCCAGAGATGAAGCCAACAACCAAGTACTAGCAGTCAAGCGGGGTCTGAGCCTGGCGGAGGGAGATACAGGGGTGAAACAATCACACAAGTGCTGATAGTCAAGAGAGGTCCGAGCCCCACGTAGGGAGATCCATGGGTAAAGCTATCATCCTAATCCATATTAAACTTTGCAAACAAACTTTAATTTCTTAAAGGAACTTTTGTTTTTGTTATCTGAACACTTTAGGCCCAAAGGCAAGAGACTTTCTAAGGAAACAAGACTTGGCCATTAATGGTCCTGAGAACTGCCATTGGAACTGTCATCTCTTGCTTGAGAAGCCCGATACTGTACTGTGCTCCAAGCTCCCATTTTACCCTGTGTCCAAAACGTGGGGAAGGAAGACCCAGGCTACCGCATTCTGACATATTATTTGAGAACACTTCTTTCTTTTCTTGAGAACTGTCCCACTACCCTTTTTGTATTAGTTGTGAGGTTTGGCAATAGGTTTCTTAGTAAAGGCCCTTTTGATTTGACACAACCCTACTAGGACTTCCTTATTTTTCATTTGATGGTTGACACTGGTTCCCATCTTAGAGTTCCTACTAACTGAAGGGCCTACGCAGGTTTGAGCTGGATAATTGGTGTTCCCAAGAAAACAGGGAATGTGTCCTCGTGGGATGCGGGCTCAGTAACTTGTCGCTTTTTTTTAGGATGTGTTACACTTAACTCAGGGCTCTTCATCTTTGAGACTGGTACTTGATTTATTTGAAGGATGACATTTTTTCTTTTACTGTATTGTTTTTATGATTGTTCGTAAACTCTAGTTGTACATACTCTGTTTCATGAGCCGGTATTATGTTTGTTTGTTTTGTTTGTTGTGTGTTAGCGCTCTGAGGCCTCCAGGCGTGTCCAAAAGTGTAAAGTAAATAAATAAATAAATGTGAAGCATCCCATTGGTTACCAGATAGGTTTGTGCTTTTTAAATACCATATACACAGATGTAAATAAATACATATTAGAAACCATACACAATGCTATCAGTGTGGTGTATTTACATGAAACATGCCCCCATGCAAATGAGTGATTTCCCTTTGATGAATGGGCAGCTGCAAAGGTATCGGTTATGCATTTAATATTAGGAAGATGATTTTTGGGAATAATACAAATAAACCTACTGCACAAACTGCACAATGTGCTCTTTGCGCAGAGGACAGTCTTTTGTGAATGAGGCTTCATGTGCCCTCTGCATGCTCTGTTCTAGATGCCTATAGCATGCAGCCTTAAACTCTGATGCTCCCTGTCACTGTGGCATGCTGTGGGGTCCCTTAATGTTTTCCCCGACCTCCTGCTTGTGTGTTTAAAGCACATGCTCTGCTTGGCATTAGTGTTTCTGCATCAATCTCCAGCCAGCGTGGGATATGAAATGGGATATGAAACCATTGCTTATGCCAAAGGAGTCCTTGGGGATCAGATGTCAAGAAGTAAATTATGATTGCAATGTGCATGCGAATTGAAGTATAGGTGTTGGGGGACAGATTTCTCATTATGCAGTCATCGGCCATTATTCATATTTCTTTAATATTGCCTGTTAGTGAATCAGATTCCCCTGCAGCCCTATGTGTGAGCAAGTGGTTGCCTTTGTGCCTGAGCAGAAAGAATGATTTATTTGTACAGATTACTTACACTGTGAGTGTTGCAGCTGCTGTGGTTGCATTGTTCACGTGTGTTTGTGCTGCACCAAAGACATCCGTATGTACAGGTTTCGATTATATAAAGTGAACCTATCTAGCAAGCAGGAGTGCTGTACAAAGAGCAGGATTTAAGGCGGTAATTCATAGAATTCAGCGCACAAGTGGCGCACACGGCTGGCGCACAGTGTGCGCTTGCGGCAGTCTGCGCCAGCCGTGTGCGCCAAAATCCATTTCCGCTCACAGCGTATTCATGGATTAAAACATCTATAACTAGCCGTGGCACAGAGTGGCGCAGCGAACCTGCAGCAGTGCCAGTTACGTCCCCAACCCCTCCCCGTGTCCCATGAACAGTGCACAAATCCTGTGCCTGGCGCACAAACCAGTTGACCAGCATATAGCCCCCCAACCACGAATGCGAGTGGGGTACGTGTATTCTGGGGGTGCGTGGGAACTATTACCCGTGATTGGCCTTGTGCGAGCGGGGTATGTATATTACGGAGGTGCACGGGGAGAATCACACGCGATTGGCCTTGTGCGAGCGCGGTACATGTATTTCGGGGGTGCGCTGGAAGTTTTACCCGCAATTGGCCCTCTGCGAGCGGGGTACATGTATTTCGGGGGTGCGCAGGAAGTTTTACCCGCGATTGGCCTTGTGCGAGCGGGGTACATGTATCACGGGGGTGTGCAGCGAGAATCACACACGATTGGCCCTGTGCAAGTGCGGTACATGTATTTGGGGGGTGCACGGGAAGTTTTACCCGCGATTGGGCTTGTGCGAGCGGGGTACATGTATTACGGGGGTGCGCAGGGAGAATCACATGCAATTGGCCCTGTGCGAGCGGGGTACGTGTATTATGGGGGTGCGCGGGGAGAATCACATGCAATTGGCCCTGTGCAAGTGGGGTACGTGTATTTGGGGGAGCATGGGAAGTTTTACCCATGATTGGCCTTGTGCGAGCGGGGTATGTGTATTACGGGGGTGCGCGGGGAGAATCACTCTCGATTGGCCCTGTGTGAGCGGTACGTGTATTTCAGGGGTGCGTGGGAAGTTTTACCCCTGATTGGCCTTGTGCGAGTGGGGTACGTGTATTATGGGGGTGCGTGGGGAGAATCACACGCGATTGGCCCTGTGCGAGCAGGGTATGTGTATTTCGGGGGTGCCTGGGAAGTTTTACACGTGATTGTCCTTGTACGAGCAGAGTACATGTATTAGGGAGTGCATAGGGAGAATCACACGCGATTGGCCCTGTGCAAGCAGGGTATGTGTATTTCGGGGGTGCGTGGGAAGTTCTACACGTGATTGGCCCTGTGCGAACTGGGTACGTGTATTACGGGAGTGCACAGGGAGAATCACACGTGATTGGCCCTGTGCGAGCGGGGTACATGTATTTCGGGGGTGCGCGGGAAGTTCTACATGCGATTGGCCCTGTGGTGCGAGCGGGGTATGTGTATTTCGGGGGCACGCAGGAAGTTTTACCTGTGATTGGCCTTGTGCGAGCATATCACGAGGGTGCGTGGGGAGAATCACATGCGATTGGCCCTGTGCAAGCGGGGTACGTGCATTTCGGGGGTGCCCCAACGAATTGTAAGTGTGTGTCCTCCCAGGTGTGCCCTCTCCCCACTCCTCAGGGCCTGCAGGCAGACCACAACACAGGGGAACACACTGCACCCCTGGCCATGCCCCACAGGCAGCCCGTCCACCCTGGCGAAGCCCCCCAGCCAGCCCACATGTCACCACGCACAAGTGAGCACCGACACATGACCCCCAGCACCCCCATCCACTCAGCATTGAGGGTCAGACCCCGACTCATGTCCCCCAGTACCCTCATCCACCCAGCATTGAGGGGCACCTGCCAGCAGGCCCCGACTCATGTTCCCCAGCACCCCCATCCACCCTGCATTGAGGGTCAGGCCCCGACTCATGTCCCCCAGCACCCCTATCCACCCAGCATTGATGGGCACCTGCCAGCAGGCCCCGACCCATGTTTCACAGCACCCCCATCCACCCTGAATTGAGGGTCAGGCCCCGACTCATGTTCCCCAGCACCCTCATCCACTCAGCATTGAGGGTCAGGCCCCGACTCAGGTCCCCACCCAACATGTCATGAAGATGCATATTCATGGCCCTCATGTCCACCAAAATCCCACTGCACGCCGCCCCAGTCTTTAGACACAATCAAGTTTCCCATCCACCCTACACTGAAAGGCCTATTACTTGTCACTAACCAAAAGTCAAATATGCACATCAACACATGTCCGTCACACACACACACTTGGTGCGAGCGATTGCGTAAACCCACATTGTGACATGCAGTAAAACAAAGAGCAAATACCACACATGGGGCCTCATTATACGGTAGGCAGTAACCATGGAGCTATTAGCGCCATGGTTGCCGCCGGTATTTTACTGTGTCCGCCTTGGTGGATGGCGGAATTACCGCCCTACTCCAAGGTGAGCAGGGCCGGTAATTCCCCATTCAGCAAGGCACTTCCCCATTCCCATTTTTGCTCCCATAGGGCTCAATGGGAATGGGGAAGGAGCTAATTACGGTACCGCAAATTGCGGTACCGTAATTAGCACCAAGGTCCCTTTGCGGGCCCGTTCCTTAACGGCTGGTAAAACCAGCTGTTAAAGTCGGGTCCCGCAAAGGGACCTCGTAGTAAGGCGGTAAGGGTTTACCGGTACCGGTGCCCTTACCGGTACCGGTAAACCCTTACCGCCTACTGTGTAATGAGGCCCATGGAATTAAGCAATCAAAATGTATTATGCACAAAAATAATAAAAATGATTCAAAGCATGTAAATAATAATAAACAAGAAAAAAAGCAATGTCCAAATAAAAAATAATAATAATGATGACACAATACAAATGAATCCTTAATAAAGTTTGCTGGAAAAATCCATTGAACCATGGTGAGGGTAAATGATTTTAAAAAAAAAATCCACTGTCCAACTATGTACAAATATTGCAACAAGGGTCCATGATCCCAACAAATGAAAAGAAACCTATATTCAAAACCCTCCCTAATTTACAACTATATACAAAAACGTGGGGCATTGTCCAAGAGCCCCAAAATAATAAAGAAAAGAAAGGAAACCTATCACTAACTAACTATATACAATGGCGGCGGGCAAGTCCTGCGGTTCACTCTGTGATGTTGCGGGCCAGGGCATCATCGAACTCCATGTCTACCTCCTGCAGGCGGGACTCTGTCCTAGCCCGAGGTCTCGCAGGGATGCACTCATGGCCTGTTCCAACTCCCTGCGAGTTGCCTCGAGGCACTCAGCCCTCCTCAATGCCCGACGCATGGAGAACTCCGCCCTGACCATGGTGAGCCGCGCCTCTTCCTTCCACCGCCGCTCTGCATCTATACGCTGGCCCAAACGAAGCCACACGGAAGACACTCCCATTCCAGGGTTCTCCTGCCCTCTGGCCAATGCCTGCCCCTCTGATGTTGATGGCCCTGAGCCATCATCGCTCCCACCTAGAGCCTGATGCTGCTAATGATGTCCATGTGCCCTGTCCGATGATGCCTGCACATCCTCCATCTGCTGGTGTCCAATTGTTGGGGTGTCCACCCCTGCTGGACCTCCGACTCCCGACTGTGGCAGGGATGGGATCTCCACCAAGCTGGCTGTGTTGGTCGGGCCAGGTCCACAGAGCGCCCTGGTGGAATCTGGGCCGGAAGATGGCAGGGAGAACGATTGGAGCATAGTCCCCACAGAGGAGGAGAGGTCCGCCAGAGTGCGCGACACATGTAGGAACCCACCGACCAGGGCCCCTCCCAACAGTATCACGTTGCCACGCAGCTCTTCGTGATGGCGTGCATGCTCCCCCCAGGAAGAAGGCACGTCATCACGAATGTCACGCGTGTGCAATGCGACACCAATCAGGACAGAGCTCATACGGTCATGGGACTCCAGGTCCGCAGGTAGTGGAGAGCCAGATGACGTGGGCCTCCCCCCACCTGCAGACGGGCCTGGGACGGGGCATCCCTGCTGGTGCATGGTGGTGCACTCACAGGGTCAGGGACAGCGACATGCACAGGCCCCTCCGCGGTGACCTGTGCTGCCTCCTGACCCTGGACTGCACCACTTGCACCAGTGGTACTACCCCCACCAGGCCCCATGTGCGTCTAAGTAGCAGGCTCCTCGTCCTCTGTGGAGACCACTAACCTGGATGTCTCTGCACCGTCTTCCGCCATTGCAAGCCCCTGTGGGGGCTCACCCGGCCCTTCCGCTACCGCCGTAGGGGCAGACGCGGCACCAGTCCCCTCGCTCCTGGATGATGGCAATTCCTGGGAGTGTGGCTGGGCCTTGCGTCCGGTGGAGGCATCCCCGCTGCTTGGCTCCACAGGGCCGTCTCTGCCCTCTTCCTCACTCAACGCTGCGTAGAGGGAGACATAGAACACAAGCATCAGGGCACTGTACAATAGTCCCGTAGACAGGAAGCAATAACACATGCGTGGCACTGTCAAACGTCACTTCCATCCTGTCCCTCCAGAACACATGGGTCAATGCATGCAACACACATGCAGAAACAGGCACGGCGCATGCAATCAACATCAGCATCCATGTACAAGGACCTCCATGGACATAAATGTTGCCTTCAAACTCACATGCATCATGGCTCATACTGATCTCATGCACACACATCACTGGAGGGTCGTGCATCATGGCTCGTACACCACAGACACAGTGGATACAACGGTGACCAGACTGCATGAGTGAATCTACACATCGTCACGGACATGTGTCATACATCCATGGCATTTCAAAGTCACACACATGCTTCTCAGACACACAGACATGCACACCATACATGTACATGAGAGCAGCACCCATCTCTCACCCCCCACCCATGTCCAAGAACAGGGACTGGCATGCATACAAGTTTGCATTCCGCATGTAGCTCCCCATGTCTCATTGGAACACATGCACCATCCATGTGGTTCACGCATTACTGGTCTCACATGCATTTCCATGATGTCCCGGCGCACACACATCCATACATGGCCTATGTTACACATACAGGCAAGTAGCTGACTACCAGCACACTGCAGCATGCTCTGTTTCACACAGCAATGCATGGCCACTTACTGCTCAACTCCAGACGGGTCTTCCTCCGAAGGATCTGGGGGTGGAGCGCTGGGCTTAGGCGTTCCAGGTCCCTCATCTGGATGTTGCTCAGGTGGACCCGGCACCCCTCTGCATCCTCTGCCTCCGCGAGGCGCCGGGTCCTGTTGAGGGTCCTGGACCTGAAGTCCTCCCAGCACTTCCGGACGTGCTTGCTGTCGCGGGTTGCCACCCCCTCTGCGTTGATGGCAACCACGACGTCCTCCCAGATCCTCTCCCGTCCTTCCTTGTCGGCACGCAATGGTGTGAAGAGGGCATCATAATGCCCCAGGACATGCTCCACCAGGACACCAACTTCCTTCTCACTGAAGCAGGTGGCCCTCTGCCTCTCTGGCTGCGGGTCGCCAGTGGTCTCGGATGGTGTTTGCCCTGACATGGCGACCCCCGAGGCAGGCGTGGGTGGGAAACTGGGTCCTGGGGCTGGGCTGTGAGCGATGGTATCCCAGTCTGGAGTCTTCTGTTCCAGCAGGGCTGGACACAGCAGATGGCTGACATGCAGGCACCAAAGAGCAGGGCACGTGGCCAGCAGGCAGGCAGCAGCAGATGGCAGGTGAGAGCGTGCTCGGGGCTCTTGGGGGCAGAAAAATGGCCTATTGGGCAGGAGCGTGGTCTTCCATGTGTTTTCACGTGGCCAGCTTGATACGGAGTGATTTGGCACGTGAAAAAATTGCAGGTCAGCGTGTAATTCGAGGAAAGGCCCTTAGCGCGTAAGCGCATCTGTGACGTAGCGCGCACAGGCGTTTCCCCCAACACGGGTGCATAGTGGATCAGCATGTGAAAAAACCACACGTCCGTGTGTGAATGCGTGTAATTCAAGGAAAGGGCCTAAGCGCGTAAGTGACGTGATGTGCGCGGGCGTTTCCCTCAGCACGGGTTAAATGTGAGCGGGGCCAGCAGTTCGCTATACATGCCTTTCGTGGAGACCAATGTGTGTGTGGCTACTTCGTGTTGTTTCGCGCGCCTTCACAACTTCACAGCGGATCAAGGACGTAGCTCTTCTTTTGGCGGGCATATTGGCTACGTGTGTTTTTCATCATCGCGCTAGTCTGACAGTGAGACGCGCACGCTATTTTTCCCACTGTGGGTGCCCCTGTGTATTGCGTATCCATTTTCGAGGTTATAGTAGCCTGCATGTCCCACGTGTTCGCGTTTTTCGTGTTCCTGGGTGCCACTGCGTACTGCGGGAGGTTAATTCCACGCACGTAGGCTGCAGGTGTTGCATGCATGGTTTTACTGCAGTTTTGGTGTGCCTAAGCGTTGCGTGACCCGTCACTTCATCACCGGGGTCACATACAGCCTTGCAGGTGCAGGGGTGTTGTTAACATCTTGCATCCCACCCCCTTCACCCCAATTGCCCAGGACAATTGTGGTGTACACCTCCCATTGGCACTCCTCCATCTGTGCCGGCACTACTTCATCTGTGCCATGGTTGGGAGGCCAGCAAAGGTGAGGGGCGCCTCAGCTGAGTGTACTCCTCATGGTGGGTGTGGTCAGGGACGTGGCCGGGGTGACCAGGGAGTTGGGGGACTCCAGGGTTTCCAGGGTGGCCGCAGAGGGGGAAGAGGCAGGGGTGCGCCACTTGGGCATGATGTTGTGCCATGTGTCAGTGCAGTGATGCCACCACCCCATGTGGTTCCGGTAGATGCAGTTCTTGCATCTGGCACTGGCGCCCGTGTGACCCAGCAGTCCGTTGGATACCAAGGATTGTGGTAGCTGCAGGTGCAGCTCTGGACACCACCACCCAGGGTCAGGGTCTGCCAGCGCAGGCTGCGTTGGCACTTGAAGAGTCACTGGAAGATTTCCAGCAGGTCAGGAGGAACACCGTAGGTGCATGCAGGGCTGCCCTGACCGAGACACGTGTCCCTGGGGCAGCAATGTGATCTGCTGCTCGACCAGCCGGGTGTTGGCAAGTGCAGGGGCAGATGCAGCCAACAACACCGTGGTTGTGAGTCTACCAACCAAGACAGTCGTGGTCAATGACCCTGGCACAGCGGATGTTGCTGCGCAGGGTCCATTCCAGGGCACCCAGCAGCCACTGACACAAGTCAGGCCTTCGGTTGTCCTTCAACCTGCCACTCCCTTGGTTCAATCCACCGGTCCCACTGGCCATACTGATCAGGGCAGCATTCACCAGCCAGGGTCCGCGCCACTATACAAGAGGATGAAGGTTGCATCTGCAACACAGGCTGGGACCACAGACACTGCCACAGCCTCCTGCACGTCAAGGAAGAAGCCTTTGTGCGAACAGGAACTGGACTCCCTTGCGGACTACGTGCAGGCCCACAGACGTAACATGCTAGTGGGGCCGAATTGTCAAACTACGGCTGCCCATCGGAATACCCACTGGAAGCATGTAGCGGATAATTTGAGTGCATTCGGCCATGAGGTGCGCACAGCTGCCGAGTGCAAGAAGCATTGGAATAACCTCAAACGCAATGCTAAGGCCAAGAGTGCATCTAATTACAGCATGACTCTGGTGACTGGCGGTGGGCCACCACCTGAGGAGGATCACCTCACTCCGCACGAGGCACTCATTGCGGAGTTCATACCACAAGAATTGCTCGAAGGAGTGGGAGAGATGCAGGACTTTGATGCCCAGTCTAGTGAGTGTTGTTGCGTGTATGTCCAGACCATGTGTGTTTTGATTGTGTGATGTGTTGTGCTTGACTGCCACTACATGCTATGTGTACATGGTTTTCATGTGCTAGTCATGCAATGCTTCACTGATGTGTGCTTGATGTGCAGGATGGTGGACATGCAAAGCAGATGGGGACTGTCCTCATCACCACACTTGCACCCTACTCACATGTTTGTCACCTAGATGCCCCTCCAGTCCATGTTCATGCTCTCTGGCCCTTCTGCATGTAGCCAGGGGTGGTTTTCCTTTCAGCACTGGGACTATGTCATTGCATGACTGACGTGCATGTGTCATCTGCCTGCATGTGGGTACTCCACGTAGGCATGCCCTCTTGCCCCTCCACCCCCCCCTGCACCCCAATTACACCATTGCACTATTGTGCATCATTTTGGCATACTGCAATGGCCTATTCAACCCTCCTGTGTACATGCTAACTTCCACCAGCCAACCTGCCAGACACATGTAGTGGGGTACATCCTCTGCCCTTCATGCAGGGTGTATCACTTGGACTGTGCAGATGGCAGATGCTCTGCAGGGACATGAGTGCCCATTCATGCTCCATGTGCATTCCATGCATGCCCCTATGTGTCCTTGCCTAGATGATCATTGTAGTACATGTCTTGTATGAGCAATATTTCATGGGATTTCTACAGCCATCCCATGCCCACTCTGGCCCTGTCCTGTATCACACACATGTTTAGGGTGTCACAGTCTGTGTGGGGCACAGTCCTTCCCCTGTTTCAGGCCCACTGACTGTCCAACTGGTGTAGTGGCTTTTGCACACTTGGTTGTACTACTGAGGGTTCGTCATGTGTCCTGCTTACTGTCCCATCAACATCTACTGTGTTGTCAGTTGACTCAGATGATGCCATTGATGCTAGTCAACACTGTCTGCAAATACACAGGTCTCTGTTCAGCCTTTTGCTACCAAGCAAGGCATCCCTGCATTTTCACTGGGGGGTGGGGGTTTTGCTTGTAGCCATGCAACCCATTGCATGCACATTGCACGTGATGCCTGAACTAGCCCTTCCACTCGCTTCATGATTTTTGATACATATCATGAAGTACATGTTCATGTAGATAAAGAGTAACGTACACATGTTCTGCACTGCATCAACCTGCTTCTGAGCTGTGTAGCACCGTTCTACATGCCTACTCACTGATGCAATGTCAAATTGACCAGGCATGCATGGCAGGTTCTGTTTTGTGTGTGACATGTCTGCTTCATATGTTGGCTATCTGTGTGATGTCTATGTGTATGTGTGTCATGTGCTTCTGACATGTGTACTAATTTGTTTTTCTCTCCACTTTTCAGGTGATGATGCAATGGAGCCAGAGGATGGTGTTGTCATGCCAGGCACAGGGTTGTCATCACAACCACAACCCGGCACAAGTGGGGGTCATGGGGTGGTAGACCACGAGAACCCACATGTTCTTCAGTCCATCTTGTCTTTGGCTGGCTATGAGTCCAGCCCAGATGACCACTCTGACAGCCATGTTGAGTTGGATGTGCATCAGGTCCATACGTCCGGGGTGAGTGATTCTGATGGGGACACTTCTCTGTCCGCGACACATGCACTGAGGGGCCAGACAGTGGTGGGACCTCCGCCTGTGGTGGACCGGGACGCAGGGTCACCCTCCACACCAGTCGCTGATGTGCCTGGGGCATCACGTAGACGGGGGCATGTAGTCGTGCAGCCTCGGGCGGTACCAACCCAATGAGGACACACAGTCCTTGGGTCCTGCAGGTGTCAAGCCCAGCAACGCGGTGGCCGCGGGCCACTGAGGTATACTGAGTGGGAGCAAGACATGACTGCCAGTTCAGAACATCAGGGGGTAGCACTTGATGACATCGCTGCGAGCATCGAACGTGAGGCCCAATCCATGCTCCCCCCTGCTAGGCAGGTGCTTCTCCAGGGGAAGCCGGTTCAGTCCACAGCCCGCTCGCTCAGGCTGGGCATGGCGGCCTCTGACAGGGCACGCCAGGCTGAAATGTTGTCTCTGCGTCAAGCAATTACTGCTCACGCAGAGGCACTCATGGTGGCCCTGAGGGCTGAGTCTCAGTCCCTCAGATCCACTCTTGCTGCCCTCTTGACATCCCAGAGGATGCGGTCAGAGGAGAGGTTTGAGCAGCTTCAGCGTACCATCTCAGCTGAGCTACATGCTTGCCGGGAGGTGCATCGGTTGTCCAGCCAGACCACGCAGGAAGAACGCTGTCCTACACGTGTTATCTTTCAAGAGGAAGCACGTGTATCATGGGAGGTTCTGCATGCAGACCTGCGTGTCATTGCCGCACAGAACCAAGCTCACCCATCCGGCAGACTTGCTGCTGACGAGGGGCAAGCTGGGCCTAGGCGTGGTCAGGCTCCTGTGCCACGTCGTCCTTTACAGGATGAGGCAGACTCGGCCGATTTATCTTCCACACAGGTCGTGGTGTGCAGGCGTTGAGCCCATGGAGGGTTTTTTTTGTCTCAATATCATCACATGTGAGTGTTGAGGTGCACCCTGTACCGCCCCACTACTGGGTGCCCCCCCCCGAGTCGTATGTGGCCATTTTTGATTTTTCCTTTTAGTTTAGTTAGTTAATATTGACTATTTGATAGTAATTTTAATTAGGTTATGTAGGTTGTTCATTGTTAGTTTAATTAGTTAATATAGTTTAATATTGTTTGTCTATTGTGCATTCATGTGATGGTGTGGTGCTTTGTGGCTTTTGAAAGCATCCACTGTCTGTACCAGCTGGGCCCTTCAAGCTTGTCTTGTGTATGTGTTTGCAGCTTGGGGTCCTGACTCACATAGGCCACTCCTGCTTCCCTTATCCATAGGCTCGCTAGGATGGTTCGGTGTTACAAAACATTTCACAAGGGCTTTGGTCTTCCTTAATTACTGTGGCCTGTCTGCTGCTGTTCTACTTGTGTTAACACCCCTAGTGGGGATTGGTTGCGTTTCATCCACCCCATGTCTGTAATGAATTTGGGTGAGTATGTGATTGATTTCTCCATTAATTGATGTTGATTGTGATGTATGTTATTTTCTTGCCTGTATATGTGCTTGATTCACTTTATGCAGTAGACAGTAGCCTGCAACCTTGGCCTGTCAAAGTGACACTGATGGTGGGAGGAGTTTTGGTGTAGCTCTGTAACCTGGCCCAGTGACAACCAGCATGTAGACACACACACACAGCAAACTGTCAAGCCTCATTAATTTATTTCATGCCCTTTCTGCAGGAAGATGAGCCCCCAGACTACCTTTGCCAGCAGACACAGGGACGACTAATACCGAAATCTGGGCACATTCGGTGGTGCAGACGTGTTGATGTGTGCGCAAGCAGATGCACAGGGCTTGTGCTCAGACGTCCGACAGAAGCAGACGTGTTTCCAGGAGCTCCTGGCAAGGTGAGCAACACAAGGCCCACACCGCAGACTACCTTCCACCAGTCCACTTGCATATGGATGCTAAGTGGCACCAGAGCTGTGGAGCATTGCCAGGCATTGTTGGAGAAGCACACAGTACATCTGACATGCGTTGAGGGCCAAATGCCAAGTGCGTTTACTAGTTGTCAGGGGCACACGCAGGGGCCATCAAACATATCCTCGAGTACCCCCTGCTCCATTGAAGCAGAGTAATTAGGGTAGTAGCAATACTGGCCAGAAACTGATACAGCGCACAGGGACAACCAGCGAGGCTCAGACTTGTGGTGAGTGCATGTCATTTTCATGTGCAAATTGCGCCGTGCACTACCTACTTAAATCTGCGGCGACCAGAACGCAACTCGTACTGAAGTTGCACCTTGCTATACGCATCTAGCAGCTCACCCAGGGACCATTGTATCATGTCTGATTCTTGACCCATTGGTCTTCCATTTACTGCGCGGCCACATGCGCCGGCATTACTGCATTGACAGTGTATGTCCCATCGGTGGGCCAAGCTAACGTATGGGTATATAGCAGCAGACAGGGGAGTTTGTTTGTGGAGATGTCACTTACTTGGGGCATGCAAGGGGTTGTGTGTGTGTGTTGTAAACACACATTGAGATTAGTAACTCACGCTCTCTTTGCAACATTGAAGTGCTCCTGTTACAGGAGGCCAGCACTCACCCCAGAGATAAGTGTCTCTTTGGCTTTCATTTGACTAATTTGGTACAATGTGCATGATGAACATGTTTTCTCTGATTGAGTATGTGTTTTTGTGATTAGTTGTATTTTGCCTACTTTACCTTGCAATTCCACATCCACTCTCCTGCCCCTCTTTCCGGTTATCCTGAATACCAATGCCTGTCCATGCAACATATCCCTGACCCTCCTTCCCTGCCGGGATCTCAGAGGCCTGTGTTAGTTTGACCTTGCAGGCACCCAGACCACTGCGCCTGGACACCGGAGCTGTGACAGTACCCATCAGTTGTTGCATCATCATTGTATGTTATGTACCGTGAATGGTACCCATCCGGTTGGACCATTGTTCAACTGTGCTACCTTGGTTGTTCTATCATTGTGCTTGTACATGTGCTTTGACATTTCCTGCTACCTCAAGTCATCTACTGGAGACTCTTCCAGGGATTTTCGGTGCCTACAGCCATTTTCACTGGTTTGTGGGTTTGCCTACTTGGAGTTCTATGCGATTTGGCATTTTTGCCTGTCAAGGTGGCCTCTGGACCCAATTTACACGCAAGCTGGAACATGGAGCCCAAGGGGTATGGTGATCCTGTAGCCAGGTAGATTGAAGGAAGAAGGCTACATTCCGCAGAGACAGTTGTTCAGAAGGTCATAGTGATGTGTAAGTGAGGGCATTTTGTTGTTGGACAGTTGGCTTGGCCTACAGTGTTTTGGGCACTCTGACATTGTAATTGTGGGGTACTATGTACATGATGTGTTGTGCTGCTCAATGCCTGTTTCTGTTTTGTCTTTACTTTTCAGGTGTCAGGGGATTGGTGTGGTTTGACATGCTGGGGTGTTCACATGGCCAATGTTCACTTGTGTTGTGTACAGAACACTGATGGTCACTTTATTTCACGTGCATATATTGAGTGCATGTCCCTAATGACACACACAGTTGCACAATGATCCACCACAGGTACATCCACCCTTCCATGGCCACAGGTGCACACAGATTGCATTTTCAGGCCTGCGGTGTCCATGCAGCACATGATCTATTGCCATTTGGGTACCCTGTACATGCGTCATTTGGTTGTAGATTTCATTAGTTTTTATCATGTGATGCTCAAGGTGTATCTGCAACACAATGGCTGCTCAAAGTGCTGTGTGCTGTGCAGTGTGTTAAAGGAGACACACACAACACACAGGTTCGGGAGTTTGGATTTTGCCATGCCCAATGTGCATGTGAACGGGCATTCAGTGTTGTGTTCATGCTACTACTGTTGGAAAGCATTTGTGTCTGACTTTGTATGTGGGGGAGGTTGTTGGTCAGTCATTTCATCTGATTCCATGTCAGGCATCATTGTCTCATGCCAGCTTTCATTTTTGTGAAGCATGGTGTAGCAGACAAGGGTGATGTGGTTTGGGAGGGTTTAGGTGACATACCAGGGATTGTGATGGACTGTTTTGCAGGGGTGTGTGATACACACCTTGCATGTGTTCCTTTTGGTCACACAGGATTGGTTATTTTTAAGTAGCTAGGGATACACACAATGAGGCACTTACGGGGGGGACATTCTCAGGGTGGTAAGGTTGTGACAGTTGACTGTCTCTTTGTCATCATCGATTGTCACCTGGTATGTGCCAGGACTGTCTGCACTCCGCAGGGGTGGGAGTTTAGGTGAAAAATGTGGCCACAAGTTGGGTCCGGGCTGCCTCGCCACGTGCCCTGTCTCCTCCCATGGCCAGTGCCTGTGCCTGTGGTTGGGGATTTAGGGGCACCACCATGTCCACATGCTGCCACAATGATCCTACACACTACTGGGGGTGCATATAGTAGCTGCCCACCAGAGCGGTCACGGGAGCGGAAGCGTGACTTGAGCACTCCGAATGTGCGCTCCACTATGCCCCTGGTTGCAATATGGGCATCGTTGTATCTTACCTGGGGTGGTGTGGTGGGGTTCCGGATAGGCATCATCATGTGGTTGCTCAGAGGGTAGGCACTGTCCCCTGGGGATGTGATAATAGTTGAGATTATTAGGGTGTGGGTATTTGTCTGTGTGTGACTTTAATGCCTGTGCACAGGCATTTGTACTCAACTAGGAGCCATGTGTCGCCATGCTGCCCAGCTTCCAGGGCCCGGCTCAGGGCGGACATTCTGTATATGAAAGTGTCATGGGTGAAGCCAGGGTAGTTTGCGTAGACAGAGGTGATGATTCCTTTAGCATCGCATACAACCTGCACGTTGCTGGATTGCCAGTTCTTGCAGTTTCGATAGATGTGCTCAATGGCCCTAGGTGGACGTAGGGCCACATGGGTGCAATCTATGGCACCGAGCACTTTGTGGAAGTGTGCCACCCTGTAAAAGTCCTGGACCACGGCCTGCCTTTCTGCGGGTGTTCTGGGCATGTATATGTGCTTGCGGACTGAGGGGCGTGCAGTGATGATTGCCAACACCTGGTGTAGGCAGAGTGACTGCGTGGCCTGTGAGACCCCCCCACTATGGTAGTGGTCCGCTGAAAAGACCCACTGGCCAAAAAATGCATTACATTGAGCACCTTCTCCAAGGGGCTCAATGCTTGGGAACACAGGGTGGGGGAAGTAAGGTCATCTTCCCGCTCCCTGACGAGGTCTAGGATGATATGAGGTGGAAACCTATACCTGCCATAGACGTGATCGCCAGGCATCCCAAAAAGGTTGGTCTGGGGTAAATAAATGTGGGCACTGGCTATTCTCCTCCTCAGGCGGTGTACCACGATCAGTGCTGCGACAATTGGGGCACTCATCATAGCTGTATATACGTGTTTGTTGTTTGCGCGCACTTTTATACTGTGCGCGGGGACGCTTCCGCCTGCCTTCATGTGGCGGACGTGTTGACGCCTATGTGCGTCTTTTGCCATGTGCGGGTTTTCCATATTAGAATCCATGAATACGGGTTGTTCACGTGCGTGTGGGCTTTCCGTGCATTTCCCTGCAGTACTTCCCCAGTAACGCCTTCTTTTTCATGCGTTGTTCCCCATTCCGCGTGTTACACCCCGTGTCCCGCCCCCTTTTTGGTGTGTGCACGGATGTTGTGCGCTTTCCCTGTGTGCGTCCCGCATGGCGTTTGGGAAGTTGCAATGACATGTGCGCCCGTGTGCGCCACGCACGGGTTTGGCGCACATCCCGAGAAAAACACACACAGGGACTTCCATGAATCGCACACGTGCGTGTGCGCTTCCTCTTTCACGCTTGCGCCTGCTTGCGCTTGCTTGCACCAGCTTGCGCCACTTTTTTTGGTGCACGTTTGTTCCATGAATCGGCCCCTAAGTTCCTTCCTGAAATGCAGGAGAGAGGAGGCCAATCTGCTGTGTCATATTATGTTAACCCAGACTTTGGGTGAATTGGTGGGGACTGTTTTTTTTTTATTCTTTCTTTCTTGCATCTCCTAGATTCTAAATCTGAAGATTGTTCCGCACCTCGTGCTGAAGATGCCTCCAGAGATGGCAGATTGTTCAGACAGATACACCATCTTGTATGGCCGGCAGCGCGTGCAATTACATTTTAATGCTGTCTGGCATGCATGTGTGTAATTGTAACTGTGAACACGGCTTACCATGCGTGCATGGCATGCAGCATTCACAAGTTCAAATTAAACGCTATCCGACATTTCTCTCAGCACTTCATTTACTTCATTGTAATTTTGAAAACTGTTTACCATGTGTGCATGGTAACCAGCATTCACAGTTACAATTAAACAATTCCCAACATGCATGCATGCTAGGCAGTATTTACTCACTTTGCATGGCACAGCGCAAAGGTATAAGCCCGTACAATTGATGACAATTTGGTGGCAGGGCCCTGTTTATGGGCCTCATTATTATAAGTTGTGTGTCCGGAAACAAGGCTACCGACATCCTTGTTTATGGACCGGCAAACTACGTGTCAGCCTGCCATGGCTGCTGTGCCAGACAGGTCTGACCCTTCTGAGTGCTGCGGCCACGGTAGGCAGACTGTTCACCGAAGCACCGGCACCGTTAGTAACAGTGTGGTGCTTCCATGTCACCACCCCCATAGACTATGGGATTGGGGACTTACATTTTACCGGCGCCTGACTTCCCGGGCCACTGGACTAGCCCAGTGGCACCCGGAAGTAAGGCACCAGTAAAATATCATGACTCCGGCGGCAACACACTGTATCACCGGCAGAGAAAAAGCCGTACTCGTAATGTAGCCCTACGTCTGAGTGTAAAAGTACTAGGTGCGCGCTGTCAAATGATGTGGTGGCGCAACATGAGCGCCTCTGTGCTTTCTCTCTTTTGGAGTATTTCCTTTGTGATTCCTCCACTTCTGCTATGGTGACCTTGACTGTCCAGCTTCCTGGCCATACTTTCCTTTGCTTAAAGCTTAGTTTCTGAGTTGCGCTTTTGCTCAATTTCCCTTTATTATTCTGGTAATGTTTTTAGACTCCTGAAATTCTAGTGGCGTAGCTCTGGAATAAAATAAAAATCTCTTTGTTCAGTGGGTCCACAGAGGACAGATTACCTAAATTGCACGGGTGGGAGATGATTTTACTCCGGGCAAGGACTTTTTGTAGCAAAATAAAGGTGCATTGATCTGTGCAACAATTATATTTACACCAACAAACAAGCCCTGATATAACATTGTCACCAGTCGGCTGGCGAAAATGTTAATGCAAATTGACAGGCAACAGTGCAAAATTGTTTATTTCATATATTTATCCCATTTTATCATTTTTCATTCTCAGTAATTTGGCGGTATTTCATGTTATTTTATTTTCCTTATTTAATTATAATTTACTATTGTCCTGCTGTTGGTGTGCGAGGCGGCGTTCAATTTTTTATTTATTTATTTTTTTTCTTTTTTTCTTTTCGTTTCTTTTTCTTTTTCTTTTCTTTTCCTCTTCTCTTTTTTTTTTTTATCCAGGTTTATGCTACTTGAGAAGTAGCAACAGTTGAAACATTTGTGCATTGAGTAATTGATTTATTTATTTATTTGCTCACTAATTTATTTGGCTGTTCACTGTAATTTATTATTGTATTAGCCCAGCTTCTGAATGACCCATTATACTCTGACCACCAGCATGCCACCTATTTTAGAGTTACGAGCAAAACTGGATGGTCAAGGTTGCGATAATACATCTAGAAAAGCACCCCTACAGAGTCGTTTAACAACTTTATTACCAAGTGCTGGTCGCCCCATTTCTAAGCGTTCAGCCTCAGTGTCTGATGACATTAGATTATGCTCAAGTGAGAGAGCAGTTTTTGAGGATGAGGGCAATGTTGACAGTGTGTCCCATACCGCACAGTCTGTCCCTGTAGTGGCTAGTCTGGTAGATCAACCACCTTGTAGCATGAGTTCTGACTCCTTACAGGCAAGTATATCAGGACCTACAAATCTTGAAGGCAGTTCGAATGGTGCTCCTACAAACACCACGATAATGGCCGCCTGTCTGTCTGAAGACACGTGAACATTATCATTTGATTAACCGGGTGATAAAATGCCACAACCTGTACTATGCTCTGTTCTGGCCCAACATAAATTGAGGAAAGTTCATGCCCACTTGACAATGATAGGGGAAATTGAAGAGGAGGACACTGAATTTTTTGAACCTCACAAATAAAACTGAGGAATATACTAATGAAGTGTTATATATCTGCTCGTATACTGGTGACCTAATCCAGCTCGAAGCAGGTGATAAAAGTTGCTCCTGCACAAATATAGAAGCCTTATCGCCTGTGCTGCTCCAGGGCGAAGAGCATGTAGTGGAGCCAATAAACGCACATATAAATAATGCAAACCCCCCTATTGATTCTGCTGATGAAACAGTCTCATTCATAGCACCCACACCGAGGCAACCACGTTTTGATCAGGGTGCACGGGTCTCTGATTTCTTTCTGAATCCAGTTCAGAAATATAGGAGTTCTTTCCCAGAGGCTCCAGCCTTGAACAATACTCTTGCGGCCATGAACACGGCTTTACTGGCCGTTGCGAAACTATATGAGGTCTTGGACCTGAAAGTTACTAAACAGACCGCCTATATTGAACAATTACTTCTAATAAATTCAAAGATTGAGCTTCAATCCAAAACGGTCGCGCAGGTTCCTAAACTGAAGAGTGATAAATTCTCACAGTCAGCTTTTACGCAAACACTTGAGACTGATTGCACTTCCTCCATGGCCATGCAACCGACCATCGAGTCAAATGAGCATGGCTTAATGGCTCAAGGGCAAAGAACAGCGCTCAATTTAAACATCGTGGGGAAGCCGACTCAATTGCCAATGCCCCCAAGGTACCAGAGGCTATAATATCTGCCTCATTAGTGGCCAAAACATGTTCTACAGTTATCGCTACTCCTGCTGCCATGTTACAGGCTGAGCAAGATCAGCCTCCGCAAGCCCCAACCACCACAAACATATTCGAAGTATTTAGCACGGTAGCCTCCAAATCCAGCAGCTCACGAGCAAGTAAAAAACGTAAAGTGCTAGTGGCTAATACTCAGAAACCTAGCTCAAAGATGCCCAGCAGAATTAAACAGAAGAACCTAATGGATATGCACAGATCAGTCTTGTATGATTCCTTTCGAGTCCAACACTCACGCTCAGGTTGTAGAGCAGAGAGTGGTCTCAGAGTTATCACACAAAATATTAGATGATCTGGCGCAGATGGTGACAAGCCTTGAAAATCAGCGAGCCTCTCAGACAACTTGTCGGAGGCACCCCAACCAATGTCTTCTGCTGTGACTGCGATAGCCGTAAATGAGCCCCACGAACAAGAATCCATTGTCCCGAGCCTGCCTGTATTGGCAGCAATTCAGAATCAGATCCAAACTTCAATTGAATCTTATTTAAAGTTAAGGCCTAGTCAGTCATTGCAGATGACAATGGGTGAGCAATGTAGTTTACAACGACCAATAATTTCAGTACCTGATGCCACAGCCCAGAACTCTAAATCAAATACTGTGCCAAATACAAATATTAATGATCTCACAGTACAGTCAGTCTCATTTTCCGAAGCTCTTCAGAAAGCTGACTGTCATACAAATCTACAAGAAGAGATTAGGGCTTCGGTTGAGGCATATTGGCATATTTGGCACTGAATTCCAACATAAACTCAGCCGAAAATCAGGAACATCACCCGTTGCATATATTCCCGGCCCCAATTTCGGCCCCAATTTCAAATCTGGTGCCAGTCTCACGACAAGAGATACGGGATGAAACCAAAGCGTCCATTGAAGCCTATGTCCAGCAGTCCAAGGACATTAACCAAAATGTTATGATGGAAAAAGGATTTCCTATACTCATGCCCTTACCAAAGGGGCCCCAACCGGCCTCTTCTAACCATCAGGAGAGGTGGGCACGGTCCCCAGCAAGATTGCCAAACCAGACAAGAGATCGATCTGCCCACATTAAGGAAAAAAAAGATCAGACTTACCATCGATTTATTATCAAGTGCCGGGACACGCCATCTAAAACATATGATTTAAACCAGTCCAGTGTTCTCAACATCTGTGCGGAAATTCCGGCCTTATCCGCTATATCATCAGTGGACATTGAGCAGATCGAATTTATAAACCACACCGATTTGTCCTCTGCCCGGTTATACATAGGATCATCTTTGGTGGCAGAGACATTTTGGCAGGCTAGAATGTTCTTATTTGATTTGGGATTTAGTCTAACACAAGAAACCCTATCTGATCCTCCCATGTTGCAAGGCCATATGTCCCGAATCTTTACCTCAACTCGTATCAGTCTACCCCAGCAAGGTTTTACAGATCAAACAAGGCCAGCATTACTATGCATAGATACGAAAACTTTAAGTGTGATCTCCTGGAACACCAGAGGGCATTGTCACCTTAATTCCATTTCCACTGGGGAACTAAATGACATCGATATTATAGCCCTTCAGGAAACTTGGCTTTTACTGCCTCCTATCTGGGACTCACATGTAATTCTGTTGTCGCCGGCTGAAAAGGGTTTTCTGGGTAGACCTAAAGGAGGTTTATTATTAGCGGTCAAAAAAACAAGTGGTTTCCAACTGAAACTTTGTCAGTCTCCTTCACCATCCTTTCAAGTGGTTACATGTTTTACTAGTCATCAAAAACTAGCAATAGTCAATATTTATTGGTGCTCAATATGTTAAAATCTGATTACTTTTTTGGCCAGCTTGTGAAAATATTAGATTTCCTATCCCTAGAGGCTGGATTGATGTATATTGTAATACTAGGTGACCTTAATCTTCATCTCATACCAGACGGGGATGTAGAATTAACAGGTGATGAGCTGATTTGGTCTACAATCATGGCAGAGCGCAATTTTCTTATGATAAATGGTAATGTGAAGGGTGACACTCCCGCCCAGGCAACTTGGCAAAGAGGCACTCAGCGTGCCATAATAGACTATGTACACATCAATACAAATGTATTAAATTGTGTGCAAAAGCTGGAGGTGTTGCAGACTGAACTAAGTGACCATAACAAGCTAAAGCTATCACTTCAGATCAGAACACCCCAATCAATGCTGTCGATGAATGCAAACATATCAGATGTTGTAGTTAACAACGGGGGCAACAGACTGAAATGGGATCGAGCAAAATTACAAAGCCTTGACCAAAACCTTGAAAAAATGTATCAAAGCTCCAGTTTGACGGTAAAAGATTATACACTTGCCATGCAGATGTTTAAACGAATTGACAGTGGTAACGGATTAATTAAGCATCAACATATTCATTTTTTTGATTTGGATATCAAGTATAAAAAAGCTGAGTTAAGACGCAAAATTCGGCAGTTAATGAAGTCGAATAATGCAGATTCTGCAATTAAAACTAGATCACTAAAGCAGCAATACAAAAAGTGGCTCAAAACTAGAAGAGCCAAGCAATATGAATTGGATGGAGTGGCCCTGCTGAAGCAACTTGTACCTAAATCCACTGCCGGCATTTGGGCCCTGCTTAATCACACCTCAGATAACCCCCAAATCGTTACCCAGACTAATTCGATATTGGCTGAGACATGGCAGATGTATTTTCATAACCTATATCTTTCACCCTATCCTGATATGCGACTATGCCTTCATTCAGACATAGTAGCCCATCAGTTTTTATTTGACATTGATGACATAAAACTTTGTATCACGAAACTGAGCACTTCTCGAGCGGTAGGTCCTGATGGTCTGCATAATGCTATGTTAAAAATGTTTGTCAATGAGTGGGCAGGAATCTTATATCGTATTTTTGCTCAAGTCTTTAAGTCTGGCCTCATTCCCGAGACTTGGAAAAAGTCCATCATCTTCCCTATTTTTAAAAAGGGTGATCGAGAGGATCCCAAGTCTTACAGACCAATAGCATTACTGGACTGCCCGGGCAAATTGTTTGCCAGGTTGCTACTAAATGCATTTAATACTTGGCTGAATTGTAAGAATCTTCGAGAACCATTCCAGACAGGGTTCTTGCAGGGTATAGGCACTGCAATTAATATTATTACTCTTTCAAGCATCATTCAGAAAGCCTACCAATACAAACAGCCTCTGTATTTTCCATTAATTGATTTTAAAATGGCTTTTGATGCTGTACCCTAAGAGCTCCTATACAAAAACTGGCTGACGCTAATTGTCCGTGGGAAATTCTGAAATGGATCATCCAATTGCATACAAACACTACGGTCCAGGTCAGATTGACAAAGGGCGGATTGTTAACTGCCCCTATTGAAACCGCAAGAGGCCTGAGCAGGGATGTTTGCTGGCATCAGCTTCATTTAATTTCTTTATTTCAGATGTCCATCAAACCTTTGCCAAACTGATCACTGATTCTCCAAAAAATCATGGGGGTACACATTCAGTGGCTATTATATGCCGATGATATGGTATTAATGTCACACACCCCCAAAGGTTTGCGGAACTTACTGGGTGCCCTGGATCAATATACCCAAGTAAACGGTATAACCATTAACATTGCCAAAACAAAAATAATTCAATTTGGCACAAGAAAACAAAGTCTAGCCCGGCTTCAATGGCCAATACAAAATAGTCAAATTTCTGTTATTAATGATTATGTGTACCTGGGCATGACTATATCAAATCAGCATGTGCATGACCAGTATACCAAACAAGGGCTGCTTAAATTGCAAATGTCGATTTCACAAGCCCGCACTATTAAGGCCAGATATTGTAAATTTTCCATCTCACCGATAATAACCTACTTCAAACTAAAAGTTGTTCCTGTTATTCTGTATGGTGCCGAGACCCAGAAAATAATGACCTATTCATATTGGGCCCTGAGAGAAGGTCGATTCTGGAGGCAGGTGTTAATTCTCAACCACTCCCACTTTTGAGATATGAACTGGGCTTAATTTCGGTTTATGCAATTTATAAATGGAAATTATGTGCTCTATATCGTAAATGTTTAATGAATCAACTGACAAAAGGAATCACCAACATTATTTCTACTTATCTACTGAATTCATTGGATAATTTGCCAAAAGTGTGGTGTTTAAAAATCCAGTCTATTCTAGAAAAAGCACAAGTAGATGCAATCTTGTTAATGGAGAACCCAAATAGAGCCAAAACAAAAATTTGGGAAGCTGACTGGATATATACTCGTATGGCTTGTGCAAATTACAGAAACTTTTTGGAATATCCATTTGAATTAAAATGCTATAATAATGTGCCAAATTACATGGTAAGGTCACCCAGCCCAAGCCATCGTGATGGCTTTATGAGATTTAGGCTGAATTTATGGTTGACAAATGATGTGTTGAACAGACGTAGCAATGATGGCACTGTTTTGCATTGTCGATTTTGTAATCAGTATGCAGAAACTCTTAAGCATATGTTCTGAATGTGAAGAATTGCTATTAATCCATTGTATTCATTTTAAGCATCTATTTACAGAATATCGGGACATGACAACAGAGAGGTTATGGGATCTATTGTTTTATACTAAGAGAAAAGCAGTGAGATATGCTGTTGTAAATTACCTCCATCAACTGAAACTAGCAATGTATGCACCTCCGAATTGAATTTATAGAGCTTAGCTCAATTATCGAGGAGGATACTTGAAAAAAAAATTGATTGTCTCATTTTAGCCTTCTTATTTTTCTTTCTGTTTTTTCTTGGTTTTTCTTGGTTTTTCTGTTGTCGTAAACGTCTTGATGTTCTTGTACTTGATTTTAATTTATGAAATTAATGTGTTTCTTTTTATCTTTCCTTTTCTTTTGCCATTTTACTATTGTATCTTTTCTTTGATGTATTATTAAGTTGAAATGTCTTGAGTTTCTCATGACCAAAACAACGAATACAAAAAAATAAATAAAAAAAGATTGGTAATTTAGCGTACCATTCTCTTCTGAGATAAAAAATCATGTTCTTGGTGACAAAATGCATGGTATCAATATGCATTTACACCATGGCGATAGAAGGTCCAGTGCACATGCCAGGGCAAAATTGCTCTGGACTTGTAAAACGTTTCTGTAGTACAGATCCTGGTGTTTCAAGTACTTACCAGAGCTTTTGTTTCCCAATCTCACCATACCATGTTATGGTATGTTATGTTAACAGAACTTGGATAGCGCACGTTCACCATAAGGCATCTTGGCGCTGGTAGCGTGATAGGAAGTCTTAATGCAGGAGCTAGATTTTTTTTAAATAGAGCCGTTTTTAATAACTGTCGAAACGTGAAATGATCAGCAGTACCACGTAGTGCAAGCAGGATGTCATTCCAAGCTTTGGCAGCTGCCACTGAGAAGGCCCGTCCTCCTGTATGAGAAAGTCGATAGCGGGGAACCACTACCAGGAGAGCTGAGTTGCAGCGCAAGGATCAAATAGGCACATAGCGTGGGGATTTGGTTTGAAGGTATTCCGCTCCGAGGCCATAAAAGGCTCGGTGGAATATGCACATGGATTTGAAAGAAACACAATCTGCTACAGGGAGCCAGTGCAGCTTCTTGAGCAATGAGATATACGCGCTCCAAATGGGGGGTGAAAAATAGCTCTGCCCGCCGCATTCTGCAGTAGCTGTAACCACTTAATCAAGTAGCAGGCTATGTAGAGTGAGTTGCAATAGTCCAACACACTGAGGACTAATGCTGCAACCACTGGGGCCTGGCATGCTCCTGGAATAAAAGCGAGAACATTTTGAAGGATACAGAGCTTAAAGTGGCCGGATTTACACACCGCTGCCATCTGCTCATCCATGGAGAGGGATGCAGAGAATTTATCCCCAGATTTCTGACCGACATTACAGGAGTGGGAAGTGGGCCAAGAGAGGAGGGCCATAACTCAGTGGTCCAGAATCGATGGGGAGCTGTAGTACCCACAACTAAGACCTCCGTCTTACTAACGTTCAACTTTAACCAGTTTGTCCCCATCCAGGCCCCCAAGTCTTCGAGACATCTTTTGAGATGGCTAGCTGTCTCAGATTGAGTGAGGTCGAGGCAGACAAGGATTTGGGTGTAATCCGTGTATGAGTAATAGCAGAAACCGTACAATTGGATGAGACACAAAAGGGTTCTGATTTAAACGTTGAACTTGATAGGGGAATAGTGCCAAACCCTGTGGAACCCCACAAAATAGAGGAACTGCATCAGAGCGAAAGCGGGGCAGGGAAACAGATTGGGATCTATCGGAGAGAAAGGCCTTAAACCAGTCTAGAACTTGGCAAGAGCAGCCGGCCGCAGATAAACAGTAGATCAGGGTAGCATGGTCAACTGTATCAAAAGCAGCTGAAAGATCTAACAAAAGGACTGCTCCAACACCATCCTGATCCACCAGGCGCAGCAGGTCATCAAGTACTGAATTCAGAACATATTCGGTCTCTCTCCCGGGTCGAAACCCGGACTGAAATAGATCAAAATAACTGGAAGACTCCAGGAAATTGGATAGAAGGTGAGAATCAAGAGTTTCCAAGACCTTCAACAAGAAAGGTAAGAGGGAAATGGGGCGATAGTTGGTCAAAACCTGGGATCTAAAGAAGGCTTTCTGAACAAAGTGATGACCAATTCATGCTTCAAGGAAGAGGAATTCATGCTTCAGTGACAAAGGAAGCATTAACTGCAGTAGTAATATGACCAATCAGATCAGTGGATGCTTTTTGTAGGATGGCCAAAGGTATAGCATCAGCCGGGGATGCTGATTTGAGATGATGGATTGCAGCCACTATATCAAAGTTAGAGAAGAGGGGAAACGTAAACCACACTTTGTTAGCAGTGAGAGGCTCACAACAGTCCTTGATGGCTGAAGGCGCTAATGCCTCGGCTTTTATGTTGTCACGGATGGTAGATATTTTATTTACAAAGAACAGCAAAGGGAGTTACAAAGGTCCTGTGAGGGAGACACCGAGGCATGTCCTTTCTCAGGGTTGAATAGCCACTGCTCCAGGTCAATTAGGATCTTAAGTTTATTCAATGCCCCCTCCACCATGTGACCATTGATAACAGCTTTATGATAGGCAGTGAGAGAGTGTCGAAAACAAAGGTTTTAGCTTCATAGAAATAGCTCAGGTGCCATTTCCTTTCAGCCTGCCTACAACCATCAATTACCAGCTATATGGATTGCATAATATCCTTTAATTTGGTGATATGTTGATACATTTTCAGGACTACTCTATTGCGACACATTTATTAGACTGCATCGTGGTTACTCATTATGTGGCGGATGTTTTGGACTTGAGCTTCCATAATCCCTGGCTAGCAGTCCCTGATGGGGGACTATGGGAGGTATATGTCTAAGCACCTCTTCTTTTGCACCTTTTCTCCCACTGTCCTTCTTTTCTGCATTTATCTCTGATTAAGCAAACTTTCACCTGATAGACATGTGATATGTCCTGTGCAGGCTGTTAATGACTCGAACACTGATTAACTCATTAGGGAAACCTGAAATGACTCTGATGTAGGGCTCTCATTATTGGAGTATGTGTACTGACCACTTACCTCTAGTTTCCAAAGTAGTCAGATCATCATGGCGCCATTGTTTTTATTTTTTAAACACTATTAGCATTTTTAATAACACCCCAGAATCCCCAACTCCCCCTCCTCAACCCCCCAATACCACCCCCTCCAACACTTTTAAAACTTTAATTTTTAACAACATCAATCAGACCCCAAATCCTCCTAACCTCCTTCCACCTCCGCCCCCTTCCAATGTCCTGATTAGCCCACCAGGCTTCCGATCTCTTCCTCAGTCACAGCCAGCAATCCTTCCTCATCTACAGTTCGCATAAAAATCGGACGGGACCGCTACCAGTTCCCAAAGTCATACATTTCCCGGTCCTCTTCTCCCTCCTACCCCTCCACCCCTACCCGTACTGTGTCACGGTGGTGCATCATGGCACCATTGTTTGAGCACTTTACCAATTTATCACTGCTCTCGACCATCGACGTGGGAGGGCAGGAGCCCTCTCATCATCACCAACACCGCCCTGCATGCTGAAATCGGAAAGCTACAACAATCCAATCCTGCCAGCTCCCGCCCATCCTGCTGCACTTCGGGCATTATTGGGCAGTCCAGATAGAAGGGAATCCGTCGCAGCTCCCCTCCTGCTGCCAACACGAGGACCGCCGCAGCAGCGCTGCATTTTTCTGCTCAGTAAAGGTACCGCCACCATTAGCAGCCACGAGATCCTCCTAAAATGGCCAATGTTCTTATTGTGCTTGTTGCCTAGCAACAAGCCGACCAACGCTTCACTCTGATTGGGCCCGCCTCCCAACTTCCATCCGGCATCATTGCCGGGAGGCGTGAGCCAGCCTGACTTCCTAAGGCACGCAGTATAAGGCGCTTGCCTGTATCTAGCCTTCCACTGCACTCGACCATCGATGTGGCAGGGCAGGAGGACAGGAGCCCTCTCATCATCACCAACACCGCCTTGCATGCTGAAATCGGAAAGCTACAGCAATCCGATCCTGCCAGCTCCCGCCCATCCTGCTACACTTCGGGCATTATTGGGCAGTCCAGATAGAAGGGAATCCGTCGCAGCTCCCCTCCTGCTGCCAACACGAGGACCCACGCAGCAGCACTGCATTTTTCTGCTCGGTAAAGGTACCGCCGCCATTAGCAGCCACGAGATCCTCCTAAAATGGCCAATGTTATTATTGTTCTTGTTGCCTAGCAACAAGCCGCCCAACTTCTCGTATAAGGCGCTTGCCTGTCTCTGGCCTGTCTACGGCCGCATCAAGGCCACAAAGATCCCCCTGCACCCGGACTCTCCTTTGGCGACCTCTGGGACTCCCATACAAGCCCATCTGCAACCTACTCAAGAGTCTGAAGCTAGCCAGCGAAGCGAGACTCACAGTTTTCATGCTGCACTCCCGTGGTGATCACATTCTCCTCTCCAAAGAAGGCTAACTACCAGCTGCTCCTTCTTCCTTTCTGTCCCTGCTCCCTGCACTTGGTTCCCTGCTCTCTGGTTTAGACACGTGTTCTCTGTTTTGTTATGTTATGTTATTTTGCATTTATATAGCGCCTTATATACCATTGGTATGGTCTGAAGGCGCTGGTAGGTTGAACGCCCTTGTGAACCGAAGTTCGGGTCAGTAGAGAGAGTAGAGCGAGTCCAAAAAGTGTGTGTGCGCACCAGGTATCTGTGCAGCTGGTCTAGAATTCATGTGGTTGCTGCTTCTTAGTGGTAGGTGTGGTGGTTGAGAGATCAGGAGTATGTGTTCGCTCTGGCCGGAATTATCCAGACCGATTGTGGCTGCGTTAGGCCTGAGGAGAACGCCTGACTGGGGGTGTGAAACGGGCAATGTTTACTTAGAGTGATGTGGAGTGAGCGGGAGATGTTGATATGAGAACAGTTATACCGAATGGTGTCATAGTATCTCTGTGTTCTAGTTCAGTGGTGGTGTAAAGGAGAGAGTAAGCGTGGGGTGTGGTATGATGTATGCCCTTTCAAATGTTCCCTGCATTCCAAAGCATATTATGTACATCACTTCATTCCATGCGGACAGGTCCGTTCTATGCATTTCTGTTCAGCTTTTCTCAGAGAGGCTATTGGTCACAACTTCTAAATGCAATTGGGTACACTCCCAAATGCAATTGGGTACACTTCTAAATTCAGCTTTTCTCAGAGAGGCTATTGGTTATAACTTCTAGATTCCATTGGGTACACTTCTCAAATTCAAATTTTCTCAGAGAGGCTATTGGTCACAACTTCTAAATGCAATTGGGTACACTCCTAAATGCTATTGGGTACACTTCTAAATTCAACTTTTCTCAGGGAGGCTATTGGGCGCAACTTCTAAATGCAATTGGGTACACTCCTAAATGCTATTGGGTGCACTTCTAAATTCAACTTTCCTCAGGGAGGCTATTGGGCACAACTTCTAAATGCAATTGGGTGCACTTCTAGATTCAACTTTTCTCAGAGAGGCTATTGGTCACAACTTCTAAATGCAATTGGGTACACTCCTGAATGCTATTGGGTACACTTCTAAATTCAACTTTCCTCAGGGAGGCTATTGGGCGCAACTTCTAAATGCAATTGGGTGCACTTCTAGATTCAACTTTTCTCAGAGAGGCAATTGGTCACAACTTCTAAATGCAATTGGGTACACTCCTAAATGCTATTGGGTACACTTCTAAATTCAACTTTCCTCAGGGAGGCTATTGGGCGCAACTTCTAAATGCATTTGGCTGCACTTCTAGATTCAACGTTTCTCAGAGAGGCTATTGGTCACAACTTCTAAATGCAATTGGGTACACTCCTAAATGCTATTGGGTACACTTCTAAATTCAACTTTCCTCAGGGAGGCTATTGGGCGCAACTTCTAAATGCAATTGGGTGCACTTCTAGATTCAACTTTTCTCAGAGAGGCTATTGGTCACAACTTCTAAATGCAATTGGGTACACTCCTAAATGCAATTGGGTACACTTCTAAATTCAACTTTCCTCAGGGAGGCTATTGGGCGCAACTTCTAAATGCAATTGGGTGCACTTCTAGATTCAACTTTTCTCAGAGAGGCTATTGGTCACAACTTCTAAATGCAATTGGGTACACTCCTAAATGCTATTGGGTACACTTCTAAATTCAACTTTCCTCAGGGAGGCTATTGGGCGCAACTTCTAAATGCAATTGGGTGCACTTCTAGATTCAACTTTTCTCAGAGAGGCTATTGGTCACAACTTCTAAATGCAATTGGGTACACTCCTAAATGCTATTGGGTACACTTCTAAATTCAACTTTCCTCAGGGAGGCTATTGGGCGCAACTTCTAAATGCAATTGGGTGCACTTCTAGATTCAATTTTTCTCAGAGAGGCTATTGGTCACAAATTCTAAATGCAATTGGGTACACTCCTAGATGCAATTGGGTACACTTCTAAATGCAATTGGGTACACTTCTAAATGCGATTGGGTACAATTCTATATTCAACTTTCCTCAGAGAGGCTATTGGTCATAACTTCTAAATGCAATTGGGTACACTTCTAAATTCAGCTTTCTCAAAGAGGCTATTGGGCGCAACTTCTAAATGCAATTGAGTACAATTCTATATCCAACTTTCCTCAGAGAGGCTATTGGTCATAACTTCTAAATGCAATTGGGTACACTCCTAGATGCAATTGGGTACACTTCTAAATGCAATTGGGTACACTTCTAAATTCAACTTTCCCTAAAGAGGCTATTGGGCGCAACTTCTAAAAGCAATTGGGTACACTCCTAGATGCAATTGGGTACACTTCTAAATGGAATTGGGTACACTTCTGAATGCAATTGGGTACACTTCTGAATTCAGCTTTCTCAAAGAGGCTATAGGGCGCAACTTCTAAATGCAATTGAGTACAATTCTATATTCAACTTTCCTCAGAGAGGCTATTGGTCATAACTTCTAAATGCAATTGGGTACACTCCTAGATGCAATTGGGTACACTTCTAAGCGCAATTGGGTACACTTCTAAATGCAAATGGGTACACTTCTAAATTCAACTTTCCTCAAAAAGGCTTCTTCTAAATGAAATTGGGTAAACTCCTAGATGCAATTGGGTACACTTCTAAATGGAATTGGGTCCACTTCTGAATGCAATTGGGTACACTTCTGAATGCAATTGAGTACACTTCTAAATGCAATTGGGTACACTTCTAAATGTAATTGGGTACACTCCTAGATGGAATTGGGTACACTTCTGAATGCAATTGGGTACACTTCTGAATGCAATTGAGTACACTTCTAAATGCAATTGGGTACACTTCTAAATGGAATTGGGTACACTTCTGAATGCAATTGGGTACACTTCTGAATGCAATTGAGTACACTTTTAAATGCAATTGGGTACACTTCTAAATGCAATTGGGTACACTTCTAAATGCATTTGGGTACACTCCTAGATGGAATTGGGTACACTTCTGAATGCAATTGGGTACACTTCTGAATGCAATTGAGTACACTTCTAAATGCAATTGGGTACACTTCTAAATGCAATTGGGTACACTCCTAGATGCAATTGGGTACATTTCTAAATGGAATTGGGTACACTTCTGAATGCAATTGGGTACACTTCTAAATGCAATTGGGTACACTTCTAAATGCAAATTGGGTACACATCTAAATGCAATTGGGTACACTTCCACGTTCAACTTTCCTCAGGGAGGCTATTGGTCACAACTCCTGGATGCAATTGGGTACACTTCTAAATTTAGCTTTCCTCAGAGAGGCAATTGGTCACAACTTCTAAATGCAATTCGGTACACACCTAAATGCAATTGGGTACAATCTAGGTGTGCTACATGCTAACATTCACATTTCTATCTAGATGTGACGTAAGCCAAAATTGAGAATCCCAGCTAAGTGTGGTACATGCTAACATTGTCAGACTTTTTTAAAGGTGATGCAGGCTAATCATGACATTTCTCTACCGACATGGCGCTAGTTGACATTGGCCCTCATTACGACCCTGGCGGAAAGTGACTGACCGGACCGCCACAGCGTAAATAGCGTTTCCGCCATTGCACGATGGAGCAAAGTGCGGCCCATTCCGACCCATCGGGCACGAGCACCACGGCATGGCGGAAGTGCAAAGTCCGCGATGGCGGAAATGACCCCAAAACGGCCCACACCGCCGCCGTACGGCGCCCTAGGTGCAATACCGCCACCCATCTTAGCGGACACCGCAGTGAGCGCCAACCGGAAAGTACGGTGACCGTAAATATACGGAAACGGAAGTAAAAACATGGGCCCGGAACAGGAAACATCCCGCCGTACACCTATAAAACCACAAAATCCACACAACCACTAAAAACACTACCCTGAAACACACCCCAACCCGTCATCCACCCTAGCGAAACCAAGAAAAATGGGAAAAGTAGCGAAGAAAGCGGGCGACCGCAAGCGGCAGGTCCACTTCTCCCGTGAGGAACTCACCGTGCTAACAGAGACCCTCCAGGAGAATGCTGCCGTCGTCTTCTCCACGCAAATGACCAGGACGGCACTTGCGAACAAGAAGGCCATATGGGCTCTGGTGGCACAGCAGGTAAGTGCGGTGGGGACCGCACCCCGCAACCCACAGCAATGCAGAAAGCGATGGGACGACCTGCGGATACGCGTCCGTAGCATACTTTCTGCCAACCGCAACATTGCCACAGCCACCGGGGGAGGTCCTGAATCACCCATCAAGTTGACCCCCTGGGAAGAAATCTGTGCCTCCACCATTGGAATGGAGAGCATAGAGGGAGTCGGAGGGATGGAGAAAGGAGTGCAGACATCCGAAGAATCAGGTAGGTGGCCCAAATAAAACAATGCTAAATCCACAATTTCCAATCATGTGAAGTACCATGTGTCCCCATAGTGCAACAGGAACACATGTCCAGGAGAACGTCCACACACATTGGCCTGATAGCGCACTTTAAAACTCACAATAAATACATAAATAATTAAAAACCCCAAAAACACCCACTACACGTGCAGCAGGCACACCCTAACTGCAGGCTGCCAAACAACTGCACCCTCACTCCACACACAAATGAAAGCACCTCCAAGGCCCCGACCCAAATCACCCTCAGGTACCACCCCAATACATGTGATACAATGCCATTCCAATTCCCACAGACCCATTAATAACCCTCGCCCTCCTTTACTCCACCACAGGGTCCGATCCAAACGACGAGCATCAGGACACCCCTACCAGCACACCTGCAAAGAGGGCCAAGACCAACGGCCAAAGACCCTCCACCTCAGCTGCACGCATCAAGACACGGCAGCAGCACAAATCAGGTGGCAGCACAGAGGAGGGAACATCAACAGGCACCCCAGCAGCCAGCATGCCCACAACACCACCACCACAGGTCCCCCCAATGGATGCCACAGAAGGCACTGCCTCTGGTGGCAGCAGCACCAAAGGTGACACCCCATTGATGGCAGCATGCTCCGACACAGAAGACGGGGATGTCGAAGTCAGATCCATCCATGACCTGTCCCAATCCCCCTGTCTGTCCCATCCCGTACAACATGAGGATACCACGCAGGGGCACCCACAAGACGACGACTGGCCATCCCCCACAAGCCCTGTGGCAAGGCAACATGAGGTCACCAGCCCCTCTGTGACACCACCGCAAATGGCCATGGCCCAGCAGAGGCAACAGTCCCTCGACCAGTTAATCGTGCAACAGCAGCAACTGGCCACGCTCCTCAAAGACCATGCCGATGAATGTGGGGGCACTAAGGCAGACATAGAAACATCAACTGAGACACTGAGGGCAGAAATGGAGAGAAGTACAGAGACACTAATGGCACAAATGGAGAGTAGCACCGAGAGCCTGAGAGTACAAATGGAGAGTAGCACCGAGAGCCTGAGAGTACAAATGGAGAGTAGCACCGAGAGCCTGAGAGTACAAATGGAGAGAAGCACCGAGAGCCTGAGGGGGGAACTGCATGCGACGTCCAAAGACGTATGTGCCGAACTTGCCGCAGTGCGCCGTGTGCTCACTGAGCTCTCACAAACCCTTAGGGACATGCATGGACGTGAGCAGGCAGAGACATCATCCGTTGCAAGTTCCGTCCAGGGCAGCCCCCAACGTAGATCTGGGAGGAACCTGCGCTCCACAGGCAGGGGTGCCCCTGATACCCGCAGAGGGGGCTTGCAATAGCGACTGCCCACTGACAATGAGCATCTTTGGACACTGGTGTTCGGGGGGGAGGTAGGAGGGTGGAGGGGGTGTTTTGGGCTCACTTGGGTGGCGGGTCGATAGGGTGTTCAACATGATATCACATATGCCATAAACAATGCACGATCAACCAATGAGATGTGTGGACAATGATCTTTGTGTACTAGGCCATCATAGGCGTACAGTCCATATTGTGCATGTACCAGACACACACAGTGCCACGAGTACCGTGTCCATGTATCAGCCACCAGGCGTGAGTGCTAGAAGCATGCATCAATGAGATGCTGACGAATGTCACGGCCCTCCGGTGCCTCGCAGACTCCTTGAGGTGCTGCCACATCCCCACCCTCATCATGACCATCTTCAGGTGCTTGCAGTTCTGCGTCAGGGGGCATGGGCACATTTCTACGTACGCACATGTTGTGGAGCATGACACATGCCATGACCATCTTTGCAACCTTCTCATGGCGGTACAGGAGTGCCCCGCCAGACCTGCTGAGGCAGCGGAAACGAGTCTTCAGTAGGCCGAATGCCTGTTCAATGACTACACGGGTACGTGAGTGGGCATGGTTGTAGTCCTCCTCATGCTGGTCCCGTGGGTTCCGGACTGGTGTGAGGAGCCATCTCTTCAGTGGATATCCAGCATCACCTGTATGTGGACGATAAACGTATGATGTGGAATGCCATTGCTACGTACGCACACCCCCCCCCTTCCTGCCAGGTCATTGCCGAATCACATACCCCACATCATCATGCATGAAATGAGACTCACCGAGTAGTCAGGATCTGTTCCCTGCGTGTCGCTCCATGTAGCGTGGTATTGTAGAGTTCCTCAAGACCATAGAATCATGGGTTGATCCAGGGAATCGGGCACAACAATGTGGAATGATCCTGTTGGAGTCACACACCATTTGTACATTCAGGGAATGAAATTGTTTTCGGTTGCGGTACTGGGCCTCCATGGCATGTGGGACGACCAATTCCACATGGGTGCAGTCGATGGCACCAATGCAACCCGGTATGCCGGCAAGTGCATGGAATCCCACTTTTGTGTTGGTAATTTCCTGCTCCGAGCGTGGTAGAGAGATGTAGTCGTCTGCGTGCTGCAGGAGGGCATTGAGCACTTGCAATAGTGTCCGTGAGAACAGTGGCTGAGAAATGCCATGCAACTGTCCGACTGTGTGCTGCTAGGTGCCTGTGGCCAGGAAGTGGAGTACAGACACCACCTTCAGTAGGGGTGGGATGGCGGTTGGGCTATCTATCATGCTGACAAGGTCAGCCTGTGTCATGTCCACAATGGCGGCTATGGTGTCCCGGTCCAAACGGTAGAGGGTGTGGATCTGCTCATCAGTGAGGTTGAACGGATGTGCTCGGAGGCGTGGGATTGCGGGCTGCCTGCGTGGTGGTAGTGGCTGTGCTGGCGGCCCTTGCTGGCCCTGCCTTGGCCTCCTCCTCCTCCTGCGTCTCCTCCGTGCGGCCGGTTGTAGTTGGTGTTCGTCTTCTTCTTGGAGTTGGAGTACTTGCAGTGCTATCAGGTCCCCCAGGGCCAACATCGCCAGTCCTGCCGGTAGCATTTCGGAGTGGGTGTGGTTGTGGGAGGAGACTGGGTGTGCAATTTATGTGTTTTCAGGCTGTATGGCCTCCACCTGTGGTGATTCATTCCACCTATGCAAGCTGCTCTCCCCTTTGGCCGAGCACGTCCCGCACACAACGCTGCAATTCGAGTAATGGCATCTTGCTATTGCAATCATGTATTTGTACCCGATGGCCGTGTAACATTGGTTGATATGTACATTCGGCTATGGTCCCATTGTTTCACATACAATCTTTGCAGTCGCGAACAGACTTGTGAAGGGTCAGTGGAACGTAGTACTCGAGTAACGGTGGGCCCTCATGCATCACTGTACCGAGTTGCACCGACGGGCGGGGCGTCCCATTTGTGGGTGAAGGCAGTTGCCATTTTCACACACAGCCGCACTAGATGGATTAATTTGTGATTTCAAACGGCCACAGATGCCTTTTCGACGTGATGTTGCAAATGAGGAATTCGAAGGGCGGCGCTTTCGGTTTTCAGCTAGCGGCGAGGAGATGCCCACAGGTCTGACTGCAAATATAACGTTCTATTGTTCAATGTCCTTGAGACAGGGGCCATGGCGAGGATGCAATGATTGATATGAATAGTTTGGGATGCGCAATAGCGACGTGGGCGATGAGGCCGGACGTTCCCAAATACATGTTACTTCACAACACTGGAATTACGGGCTGGGGCACTGTGGATTTTGCAGGCTGCATAACGCACAGACTCAATGGATATTTCTAATGTTATGTGAGTAAATATTCAGGCGTTTTTATACCGGGATGAGGGAATGATGAATGGATGCATGGGCAGATGATTTGATACAGAGTTTGCCATGTACAGGGCTTCTTGGAATCTGTCCGCCTCCCCTGCGCTATGTGATGCAGGGCTGCCATAGTGGGACCATCGTCTATCTGGCCTTGTTGAGCCCTCCCTGTCTCGACGCGCCTTCAGACACTTGTGTCCATGCACGTTAACATTCCCATCTGATGGATTCTGTTTTCACAGACGCATGCACAGGTACACTCGTTTGTGATGGTGTTTACACCTCGATATAGATGGTTATGAGTCGCAAGTGGTTTTGGGGTGGTGATGATCCTTTGGAGTGGGCTAGCATGCATATGGCTGTGGATTTAGTGTGATCATTGAAGTGAGTTGTTCGAATGTAGTTCTGATGGCCATTCTGTTCTTTTTCTTTTCTTTTGGTTGACAGGTATCTCCTCCCCTTTTGCCACTGCCATCTGTATGCCACTCCTGCAGATGGCTTTTACTCCCGACACCTGCTGCTTCGTGTTAATCAGTGGAGCAGCATTACGATCTTATGGGACTATCGCCAATGGGCCACATGCCCTTACGCAGTACTAGTGGCTCGGAGCAACATTTCGGCCTTTCAGCTGGACTAGTGCCTCCCCATTGGGACGGCCCTGCGGTTCTGTGCGCTTCCATGTTGCCTTTTCGTACGTGAATGTGGCTCTGTGTACCATGATGGAACAGGGCGTCACACAAGTAGTAGCTGGTCATTTCTTGCGGATGCAGCCCACAATGGTGAAATGTGTTTTGGAGTTCATGGCCTAATGGCTGTATGGCCTTGTTGATTTTGTTGTGCATTAAATTTCTATTCTGATATGGGCCGTGTAGCGTTCTTCTTTGCAAGTGATGTGGCATATTCCTATTTGGGGAGCGATGTATTGTGAGGAGATCTGCATTGGGTTCCAGCTTCAGAGTTTAGTTGCGTGGTACTGTGCTGGGCGCGTTTGCCTACGAAGCCCAGTGAGGTCAGGGATGGGGGCTGCCAATATGACTGTTTGAATGTTGTCATGCTCAGGGGCGGGGGATTGGGTTTTGTGTAACAGATGCCGGTCAGCCAGGTGGACTGGTGGAATGATGTGATTTTCGGAATATTGCTGGTCACAGGTGCCTGTGTTTGCGTGCGTTTCTTGGTGGGGGACTGTGGTCATGTCCATTGGAATGGCTTCTGTATTCGTGCCATCTGTGCCCTGCAGCTCCCATTGGCCCCTCTTGTGATTCTTTTGTTCGTTGGCATGCATGGGTGACTTGTACATTTCACTGGTTGCATTGTGACTTCATTGCACCTACGGGGAGTTGTACTTTGTGGGCAGGGAGCGGTGTACAGGCACTCAGTGGGGCCGTTTACGGTTGATTCGCGATGCCGTACTTCTCACCATGGCGGAATGGTACTTTCCGCCGTGCTTGATGGCGTTAGGTACATGTCCGCTAGGGTCGGAATTCGCGTACCGTTGCGCCATGGTGGTATTTACGGTTTGGCATGGCGCGCGCGCGCGTACTTGGTGCAGTTAGCGTTGGCGTTCACTACGGTGTCGCTAATGGCATCGTACTTTGCGGTGACGGGTCATAGTCGCACCGAGCGCTATTCGATGGCGGTATTGCATTTCCGCCATCGTTTTTCGATTTCCGCCAGGGTCGTAATGAGACCCATTGACTATTGTGTTAGTGCGAAATGCGTTCCAACATTGAGTGAGGCTGGGGATGACAAATCTCTCTAGGTATGCATGGTGTGAATCTATGGCAGTATGCGTTCAGGAGAGGTAAGGTAGAGTGCCGAGGGCTTTCTGGAGTTGAGTGATTGCTCAACTCCCCACCCATGCCACACTTACAGTTTAGTTGGTGTCTGTTTGCTTCTTTTGCTCCCCCTGCGGACACCTGCAGACACTTCGTGTAGCGGTCCTTCGCCTCGGGGTCCTTAGCCGCAGGGGCTGCTGGGCAGGGGCTGCCCTGGGAAGGTGGGTTAAAAACCTTGATGGACCAATTGGGGTGAGGGGGTGGGCAGGGAGGCGGGAGGAGGAAGGGAAGCCGCATGAGAGCATGGGCTTGCCGAGGCCACTGCTGGCCAACTGGAGGCAGCCTTCATATTTACCACCGCTTGATAGGTCAAGAGATGAATAAATGAGCTCCAAAAGATACACAGTGCTCAGTATGCTTTATAACACCCATTATTTAACATATAGCTGTAACCCGCTAGACGTATTGAAATGTTCTAAAAACCAGGAAAAACTGCTTCAAAAGGTACTTTGCTCGCGCTTTGGTAAATGCATATTCTGGTGGATTCCCATTTTGTGCTCTGTGTCCGTGCGTTTGTTCAGTCGGATCCTGATGTTTTTAACCACTCTTCTCCCATACAAGGGAGGATCAAAATGTACTCAATTGGTCACATGTACCTATCTATTGGTACACATAGACAGCCAAGTAGCACCCTGCTAACATGTGTATCCCCACTGTTGTCTTTTTCCTGCCTTAGCGAACTTCCACGTAGGGTGCCTGCACATGTATAACAGTTATCCTCCAATGTCTAGCTAAACCCGCCTGCATTAGTAAATGTGCATTTAAGCTGACTACAAATGCCCATTAGCTACCAGCCAATGCTCAGCTACTCCTGCCTGTTCTCAGATTCTGTATTCAGGTTGTTTATATTTTCCCACTAGCTACCAGCCCACCTATCCCTGCCTGTCTCAGTAAACTTGCATTTAGATTGCCTGTTGCAGTAAATTTGCATTTAGCCTGCCTGTATTTTTGCCTATTCCAGTAACTTCGCATTTAGGTTTCCTGTATTTTTGCCTATTCTAGTAAATTCGCATTTAGGTTGCCTGTATCTGTCCACTAGCCACTAGCCCACCTATTCTTGCCTGTCTTAGCAAATTCGCACTTAGGTTGCCTGTACATGCCCACCAGTTACCAGCCAATACTTACCCATTCTTGCCTATCTTAGCAAACCTGCATTTAGGTTGCCTATACATGCCCATCAGCCATCAGACAGTACTCACCTATCTTCACCTGTACTATCAAAGTGGCATTTAGGTTGCTAGCATTCTAGCCACCTACACAAGCTTACCATGTACCTACCACTATTTTACACAGTTCTACTCAGAACCATCCTCTATTTGACCACCCTTCACAACATGAAGTTATCCCAGCCATAGAACCAGCTACCTCACGGAAGTGTACCCCTGGAGCTAGCCAACATGACCAATAAACCTTGCAGCCTCCAACAGCGAAACCTAAGACTCTGCGCTAGACTCCCAAGAATGTATGACCCTCTATCTAACACCCAACCTGCTTCCAATCAAAATAGGCACACCTTGTATACCACCAACACTCCGCCACACTCAGATAACATTGGCCAACACCGACTACAACTCAACAGTCGAATCTTTAGAGAATCCACCTCCCCCCAAAATGCCAACACAAAATCCAGCCACCCTCTGCCCCAACTACCCTACCTGGAATAAAAGGCACCCTAATAAACGCCCGTTCTATGGTAGCCCATGTCACTGAAATAGCGGACATAATCCAAAATGAAAACTTATATCTCCTGGCCATCATGGAACCTTGGCTTCATCCTGCAGCAGGACCTGCCATCATGCTAGCCATCCCAGATAACTACACTCTTATACGCATGGATCGCACCACGTCTAGAGGTGGCAGCCTTGCCATAATTGTCAAAAATCACCTAGCCCTAAGACTTTCCTCACCACATAATACCAACTCCTTTGAATCCCTCACAGCTAAACTTAGCATTGCCAGCAATCAAACTATCACCATCCACCTGATATACCGACCACCAGGCCCCCTAGGTTCCTTTGAGGAACACCTCATGAACCTACTATCTGACAATTTAAAAAACTCTGCTCAATTTCTCATCCTAGGTGATTTCAACCTTGGATTCAATGACTCTGGTGACTCCAATGCCCTACAAATTAACAGCACTCTTGAGGAACTAGGATTTACCCAAAAGATTACAGTTCCTACACATATCAAAGGAAGGACCCTCGATTGGCTCACCGAACACAACTGCCCAACCACTATCACCTCTATAATGCCTCAGCCATGGTCCGATCACCACATGGTATCCTTCACCCTAGAAGCCACCACACCCATGAACAACAGTATCCTAGCTCCCACCGCACCGACCAGAAACAAAAAAAACATTACCCCTGAAAATCTGATCCCCCTCATTCTCCCCACCTTAAACTCCATCTCCGATCAGTCTGACCCAGCCTCCTTGGAAGAAAAGTACAATGATGTGATGCTTGCCTCTCTGGACGCTATAGCACCACTGAAAATTAGGACGAGCAAACCCCGCCAACACCTAAATACCTGGTTCACACCCCTACTGAAAGACATCAGACAAAAGAAACGCCTAAGTGAAAAAACGTGGAGATCAGAAACCTCAGACATCAATAAAAATAACCTGAATAAATTAGCTACCCTCTACAAAAAAGAAATCATCCTCGCGAAACAAACATCTTACAACACCCGTATCACTCAAGCCAAATCCAACACCAAAGAATTGTTTGCCATCCTAAAGCAAGTAGAATCCCCTATTCAAGCTCCCGACTCTTGCCTCAAGGACAAGAAATGGTGCACAGGCATACAAAACGCCCTTGCCAATAAGATAACAATGCTTCAGGTGAAGATCAACAACAAAAAAGCTTCCATAACAGTCCCTAACACTGTCAACATAGGCTCCCCCTCCAAGGCTACTACGAACCCTCTACCAACTCAGAAATCCACTCCTTCTCCACCCACACTGGACACCCCTCCCTTCTACTTTTGCAAGGTCTCCACTAGAGAAGTCGAGAAAGTCATCCTCACTCTCAAACCCTCCAATTGCCAGGGCGACCCATGTCCAGCCCAAATCATAAACGACGCTGCCCGTGAACTTTCACCCTTCATTACTAAACTCATAAACGCTTCTTTCACATCAGGCACCATACCTAGCAACCTGAAACACTCCTGTGTCCTCCCCCTCCTCAAGAAGCAAACCTTGGACCCCTCCATGCCAACCAACTACCGCCCCATAACCATTGTGCCGTTCCTACTGAAAATCCTAGACAAAGTAGCTTACCTACAAATTCAGCACCACCTGGAACTAAACCACCTCCTAGGAGTTCGACAGTCCAGCTTCAGACCACAGCATGGTACTGAGACTGCGCTCCTAGACCTTAAGGCACAAATAGACTCACTAAGAGATAAAGGTACGACCTCACTCCTATTACTCCTCAACCTCTCTGCCGCATTCGACCTGGTAGACCATGCAATACTTTGTAATCATCTGGTCACAGCAGCCTGCTTCTCCCTGTCACGATTCCTGCCCCCAGCCCCATGGCATATCAGGCTGGAGCCAGGTCATGGCCACCTAGTCGGCCTCTAAGAGCCTCTCCATCTCCCCAGACACCTACTTGGACTCAGACTTGGCACCAAGCTCACACACAGTCCTGAGATCCACTGAGTATTGGACTTGCAATGTATTTAATCCTTACCTGAACTCCCGTCGATCAGACAACTTTTGCTCTGGAGCATCCGCCGATCTGAAAAAGGGGAAAAGACACATCAGGTTAGCGCAAAACATTTAAGAGGCGCCGCACATCGCGCTTTCTCACCGCAGCTCATCTCCTCAGCTCGCTTCCATGCTGGGTTACTGCGGCACCTAAAAGAACACAGAAAAGACAAACATTGGTTAGTGCTAAGGAAGCCAATAAGCATCACGCTCCGCATTCCTACTTACTTCAGCAGTGCATCACCATCCTCAAGACCTTCATCACCTAAGGAAAGAAGGACACAGTATTAAAGGGACTAGAGCCATCAGAACTTTTGTAAGACTCATTCCAAATACCGGTCGGCTGAAGCAGCAGCAAGCCCCCTCCACTGGGCCCGTGCCAGTGAAGCAACTAGGCACCCTCCAGCCTGCATCACCCAACGCACCCCTGCATCGAAGGCAGGACAGAGAGCGCCCCACATCAAACAACAAGGTGAGGAGAGGTACGGGGGAAGGTTGGGACCCAGGGAAGAAAAGGAGGGCCAGACAAGCATGACCAATAGGGAATTGACCTCTGATAATACTGTGTTTCAGGCCCAGTGCTTGGTTGAGCAAGTCCTGGGAAGGGTTCGAAGTGGTCGGAAGTCCGGACCGGCTGAGTGGCGTCCCTGTGGATATCAGGTGAGCATTACACTCCCATGAAGAAGTCGCATGGATCCAGTCCTTCTTAGATAACAGGACAATGCGAGTTTTCTCTCCTCTAGCAGACGCACCTATTTCATGCGGCGTTCCCCAAGGATCATGTGTTTCTCCTACCCTTTACAATATTTTCACAAGGCCCCTTTTCGATGATCTAGACGGTCTGGGTATCACCTACACTAACTATGCAGATGATACAGAGATCCTCATCCCGTTGACGGGAGATTATGACAAGGATTTGGCCTTTGTGAATACAGTTTACCTCATCATCCAGACATGGATGGCCTCCCATGGTCTATGCCTGAATGATGACAAAACTGAACTCCTCATTCTAGGCACTTCCTCTGTCAGGAAAGGTCAGTGGAAGATCTGGAATCGCTGGAGGCATTAGTTGCTCAGTGTGCATTCTAGTCCTCTTCCAATATGGCGGTCGTCCTTTTAAATATCGACTCCGTCCACAATCCGGCGCGTTGTATCTGCAAACTCTCTTCAGCTTCAGCGCCTCGGATTGTATTTTCCATCCGTTCCTGTCCATTCCCTTTTGTTAATCGACTGAACAGTACTTCCCTCGTTGTGTCCTTCGGTGACTGCTTTCCTTACACTTTTTTCCCGTGTTCCGCTGCTCTGGCGTACACGTAGCTCTTACATTTTACTTTCTCTTTCGTTCCGTTCCCGGCTTCTGCCCTAATACTTCTTCCGCGGTTTGCTCTTCTAGCCGTACTCTTTCTTTCACTTACCTTTTTTCCTTTTCACTCCTCTTCCTGCGTTTCGGCGCCTGGTCCCTTCGGTGTCTGTTTTCGACTTGGTCAGCTACGAGCGGCATTCTGGCTCTGCTGCACTTTTCAGTTCCTCCATCTGCAGCATCTGCCGTCTCGTACGCTAGCTGAGCCTTCTATCACTCGACAAGTATACTTCCTGTTCCTATCTGAACGCTGACTCATATCTTTGCAGGGCATTTACGGGCATTTTTCTCTTAATACGTCTGTGTTATTCTTCTTTCATCCGCATTTCCCTTCTCTCTTTTTCCTGGAACTTTTCTCTTATCTGTTATCTTTTTCCATCCCTTTTTGCCCAAGCCATCCAAAGCTTACAGCATACCTTGGATTCTAAGGGAATTGGAGTCATTTACTTAGTCTTTTCCGGAACTTTTGAACTGATCTTCCTGAACTTTTTCAGCTAATGAATTACTCAGCTTGGAGCCCGACACCACCGTCTGTACACATCTTGAACCAGGGTTATTTCCGCCTCTGCCAAGTTGGCCTCCGGAGGGCCCAGACCCTATTTACACGAACGGAAGGTGAGAACACCCAAGGACAAGTCTTCTAAGAAGAAGAAGGACAATAAGAAGACGGAGGCTGCTCCTCGGGAGTTCACCTCCAAGAACTCAGGTGAGGAGGAGGGGGAGGAAGATCTGATGCCTGACAGCATACAACGCCCTATTACTACTATGGCTTCCTTGGAGCAGTATCAAGAGTTGGTAGCAGCTATGCAGAACCTTACTGTTGAGTTACAGGCATTGAAAACGGAGAATATTGCACTCCGACAACAAGTAGTATTGCGCCGAGATGATCACGGCGATCTGGCGAAGGTGCCACTCTCCTTTGGCAAATATGATGGGCACCTGGGAGGACTGAAAGAATTTCTTGATGCCTGCCATGTATATTTTGCCTTCTGGCGCCATGCTTACGAGACTGGCAGATCTAAGGTTGGTTTAATTATTGCCAATCTCACGGGAAACGCTCTTTCTTGGGCAACACCCTTTGTCACTAGGAATGACAACGCCTTAAATGACTATGATCAATTTGTAGAAGTATTTAAAAAAAGATTCGACAGACCTGAAGTATTCTACTCCTCTCTGGAAGCAATCTTGGATGTCAGACAGGGAAACACCGATGTCCAAACGTATCTATCCCATTTCCAGAGGCTAGCAGCCAAGGCAGATTAGCCTGATTCAGCTCAACAGACCATCTATAGATGAGGTCTTCATGATGAGATGAAAGACGAACTTGCACGAGTGGCCCGACCTTCTTCTTTCCAGGATTTGGTAACATTGTCCCTCCAGATAGAGTTTCGTTTGCAGGAACGTCGTTCTGAAAGAAGAAGACTCAGAGGTACCATTCAGGCTATCAGCCTACCCTCTCCTTCACCACTCATTAGATCTTCCACTCCGATGGAAGAACCTATACAGATTGGAGCTACCAGAGGTCCCCTTACTCCAGGAGAAAGAAGAAGGAGAAGAGATGCGGGATTATGTATGTACTGTGGCTCTTCAAAGCACTTATTAAAAGACTGCCCAGAAGTGCCTCCCCGGCGGAAGGGAAACTTCAGCCCCGGTCTACTGCGAGGGAAGTCTCGGGGGAATTGCCAAACACCCTTGCAACTACTCAAGAACAGTAAGCTCTTCAGAGGAAAACAGTTTGATGGTGTTCCGAGTCTACCTGTGGTTGACCGAGTCCGGTCCCACAGAGGTCTACGCCATGTTGGACTGCGGAGCAGCAGGCAATTTCATCGACTCAAAATGGGCCACAGAATGACTTGTGTCCACCAGAACCAAGGTTACTCCAATCCCTGTAGAAGGGGTGGATGGTAGGCCTCTGTCTTCCGGTCCTATCATCAAGAAGACGGTACCCTTGAAGATGAGGCTTGGTCATCATGAAGAAGATCTGGTATTCGATCTAATTAGAGCAGCACACATTCCTCTGGTGATAGGAATTCCTTGGCTAAGGAGGCACAACCCTCACATCGACTGGGCTAACAACAGAGTGAACTTCAATTTGCTGTTTTGTAAATCTCACTGCATGAATCTGCCTTCTATCTCCATCCACCAGGAAACACCCCAAACCAGAACACCAGAACCATTAATAGTAGCCTCAGTTCCTCTTCATTATCAAGAATTTTCGGAGGTATTCCTGGACACTGTTCCCCGACAGCTACCTCCTCACCGTGCAGAAGACTGCGGAATTGATTTGATACCTGATGCTGTGGTTCCTTTTGGGCAGATGTACCCCTTGTCTCTCCCAGGAAGGAAAGCCCTGAGAGAATACCTCGACGCCAATCTCCAAAACGGACTAATTCAAGAGTCCAAATCGGCGTGTGGGGCTTCCGTGTTCTTTATTCTGAAGAAAGACTCTGCAGAACTACGCCCATGTATTGACTACAGGGGACTCAACAAGGTAACCATACGGGACCGATATCCCATGCTCTTGATACGAGATATTCTGGAGGCCATACAAGGGGCGGTCTACTTTACCAAGCTCGATTTGAGAGGGGCTTACCATCTCTTAAGAATCCGGCAAGGGAACGAGTGGAAGACAGCATTCTGTACCTCCTTTGGACTATTTGAATACTGAGTGATGCCGTTTGGTCTAGTGAATGCACCTGCAATATTCCAAAGATACATGGACAAGGTCTTTGCTGACATGTTGTTTTTGTCAGTAGTTGTGTATCTTGATGATATCTTGATATTCTCCAAGACTCTGTCTGAACATAGGTCATTCGTCAGACAGGATTTACAGCGCCTACAATCCCATCACTTGCTGGTTAAACCAGAAAAATGACAGTTTGAATCCACTTCCGTGTCATACTTGGGGTTCATACTATCCAAGAAGGGTACTGAGATGGATGCAAATAAGATTAAGGCGATCAAAGAATGGAGGAATCCCGTAAACATTAAGGAGGTACAGAGCTTCCTGGGGTTGGCAAACTTTTATTGGAGGTTCATCCCCAATTTTTCCAACAAAGTACTCCCTCTCACTTCTCTATTAATGAAAGGAGTTAACTTTGAGTTCGGTGAGGAGCTCCAGAAAGCTTTCCACGCCCTCAAGGAATGTTTTTCCACTGCACCCATACTGGTCCAACCAGACCAAACCAGACCTTTTGTATTGGAGACTGATGCTTCCTTAGGCGCAGTAGGGGCAGTCTTACTCCAGAAGTTAGAAGATTACTACGAACATCCTGTGGCATACTACTCAAGGACCCTTACCAGTAGCAAACGCAGTCCTTGAGAAGGAATTACTGGCTATCAAACTGGCCTGCCTAGAATGGCGACATCTTTTACAAGGAGCTACTTACCCCTTTACTATCAGGACAGATCACCATAACCTTCGGGTTTTGCAACAGATGAAATGCACTAATGCACGACATGCCAGGTGGGCATTTTTTTTTCTGCAGTTTGATGTTATAACATACATTCCGGGTACAGAGAACAGGAAGGCGGATGCCTTGTCAAGAAGCCTCTTGGTTCTTACCAAGACAAGGATCTAATCTTCCCTGATCTTAGGGTTTTGGCTTCCACAGTTTAGGTTCTTCAGGATATGATTCCTCAATATCAGATGTGCACAGAGCTACCACCCACGATTAACCAGGATGAAGACGGACTGTATTAACATGAGGGAGCTCTCTTTATACCCACCAAAGAACTACAGAAACAGGTACTCTCCTGGTGTCATGACACTCCCTTAACAGGACATCCTGGAATCAGAAAGACTTATGATCTGATAAGGAGGGGTTTTTGGTGGCCTAAATTGAGAAAGGATGTAAGCCAGTATGTTTCCACTTGTTCGGTTTGTGCCTCTAACAAACATCGAATGGGAAAATCCTTAGGATTACTGCCACAACATTCCTTACCTTTTCTTCCCTGGGAACATATCTCTACAGACTTTATAGTAGATCTCCCACCGTCATATGGTATGACGGTAATCATGGTGACAATTGACTCTTTCAGCAAACTTGCACACTTTTCTGCCTTCAAGCAGATCCCATCCACCTCGGAGACTGCGGTTACGTTTCTCCAGGATATTGTCGATCTGCATGGTTTACCCCGGACCATTGTCTCCGACAGGGGACCCCAATTCACGTCCAGATTCTGGGCTTCTCTCTGCCAGGTTCTGGGTATTCACAAGGCACACTCTTCGGGTTATCACCCGCAGAGCAATGGACAGACTGAGAGGTTGAATGGCAGCCTGGAACAATATCTGAGATGTTTCTGCAGTCCACAACAAGAAGAATGGTATTGATTCCTACTGCAAGCAGAATTTGCCTATAATAATGCCTTCCATACTTCTATTCACATGAGTCCTTTCTATTGTACTTATGGTTTTCATCCTCAACATTTGCCCGGGCTCAGTTCTCCCTCTACCAAGATCCCTGCCTTGGACAGAGCTTTACAAGACATACATGAAGTTCACAAACTCGCTAAGGAAGCACACCAGATTAGCCAACAAACACAAAAGAGATGGGCAGACAAGCACCGAAGTACCAATCCAAGGTGGAAGACAGGGCAACTGGTCTGGTTATCAACCAGATTCCTACCGAGGTGGTTACATACGGGTAAATTCTCCTCGTGTTTTCTTGGGCCATTCCCTATTCTACAACAGATTAACCCAGTGGCATATAAACTCAAACTTCCTGAGTATCTCAAGAGGGTACATCCAGTTTTCCACGTCTCCCTTCTAAAAGAACACAAGAAAGATCCTTTCAAGAGGCCTGGCTATAGAGGACGTACTCAGGTGTCTCAGGTTCCTGAAGAGTATGAAGTTGCCTACCTAGTGGATTCCAGATACCGTAAGGGGAGATTACATTACCTGGTCCATTGGAAGGGTTATCCTGTGGAGGAAAGATCTTGGGAGCCAGTGAGCCACATTCATGCACCCTTACTAGTGAAGAAGTTTCACTGACTCCACCCGGGTAAACCCGGGGGTCCCCCGAGGAGAAGGGGGTATACTGTCAGGAACGGTCAGTGGAAGATCTGGAATCGCTGGAGGCATTAGTTGCTCAGCGCGCATTCTAGTCCTCTTCCAATATGGTGGTCGTCCTTTTAAATATCGACTCCGCCCACAGTCCGGCGCCTTGTATCTGCAAACTCTCTTCAGCTTCAGCGCCCCGGATTGTATTTTCCATCCGTTCCTGTCCGTTCCCTTTTGTTAATCGACTGAACAGTACTTCCCTCCTTGTGTCCTTCGGTGACTGCTTTCCTTACACTTTTTTCCCGTGTTCTGCTGCTCTGGCGTACACGTAGCTCTTACATTTTACTTTCTCTTTTGTTCTGTTCCCGGCTTCTGCCCTAATACTTCTTCCGCGGCTTGCTCTTCTAGCCGTACTCTTTCTTTCACTTACCTTTTTTCCTTTTCACTCCTCTTTCTGCGTTTCGGGCGCCTGGTCCCTTCGGTGTCTGTTTTCGACTTGGTCAGCTACGAGCAGCATTCTGGCTCTGCTGCACTTTTCGGTTCCTCCATCTGCAGCATCTACCCTCTCGTACGCTAGCCGAGCCTTCTATCACTCGACAAGTATACTTCCTGTTCCTATCTGAACGCTGACTCATATCTTTGCAGGGCATTTACGGGCATTTTTCTCTTAATACGTCTGTGTTATTCTTCTTTCATCCGCATTTCCCTTCTCTCTTTTTTCTGGAATTTTTCTCTTATCTGTTATCTTTTTCCATCCCTTTTTGCCCAAGCCACCCAAAGCTTACAGCATACCTTGGATTATAAGGGAATTGGAGTCATTTACTTAGGGCATCATTACACGGATGGCGTTAAGGATTTACCGGTACTGATATTTTACCGGTACCGGTAAATCCTTACCGCCTTACTACGAGGTCCCTTTGCGGGTTGGGGAATTTAACGCCTGCTTTTTGCAGGCGTTAAAAACCAACCCGCAAAGGGACCCGGGGAGCTAATTACGGTACCGCAATTTGCGGTACCGTAATTAGCGCCTTCCCCATTCCCATTATGCCGTATGGGGCAAAAATGGGAATGGGGAAGGGCAATGGTGGAAGGGGGAATTACCGCCCCTCCAACCTTGGAATCGGGCGGTAATTCACCATGGTTCTCCGCTATCCGTGTAATGAGGCTCTTAGTCTTTTCCGGAACTTTTGAACTGATCTTCCTGAACTTTTTCACCTAAGGAACTACTCAGCTTGGAGACCGACACCACCGTCTGTACCCATCTTGAAACAGGGTTTTTTCCGCCTCTGTGCTTTTTCCCTGGCATTAGGGCTGGCCCACTGGGGTTCTCCTGGGACAGGGTTCCTTCTCTGCCAAGGTGGCCTCCGGAGGGGCCAGAACCTATTTAAACGAACGGAAGGTGAGAACACCCAAGGACAAGACTTCTAAGAAGAAGAAGGACAATAAGAAGATGGAGGCTGCTCCTCGGGAGTTCACCTCCGAGAACTCAGGTGAGGAGGAGGGGGAGGAAGATCTGAAGCCTGACATCCTCCAACATCAAAAAACTAGGTCCCAACTACAACTCCTTCATAATTGATAATACCATCATTACTGTGGCCAAAGTAGTAAAAACCCTCGGCTTCTACATAGACTCCAGTCTTACCTTTAGCAAACAAGTGAATGCCATGGCCTCAGCCACCTCCTACACATGCAAGTTAATTAGAGCAGACAAGCCCTTCTTCTCACCTAATATCTGCGTAATTCTAGCAAGGGCACTAATCCTGTCGAAACTAGATTACTGCAATGCCCTCTACATAGGCAGTAATACATCACCGCCAAAATACAGACACTTCAAAATAATGCCCTGAGAGCCGCCCTAAACTTCCCAAAAAACGCTCATATATCAGACCTCAGGAGATCCACTAACTGGCTCTCAACTAAAGACAAAATCCTCCTCAAAACAGCATCCCTTACACACAAATGCCTTAACCACGCAGCCCCGCAATACCTTATAGACAGATTCACCAGGCAAACTGCCTCTCGCCCCTAAGAAAAGCTAACTCCAACCTTTTGTTAGTACCCAGATTCAACCTCACTAAATCTCGTGGGAGTAGCTTCGCTTTCAAAGCAGCACAATATTGGAACTCCCTTCCCCCTGCCCTAAGGGAAGATCTCCCTTACCGGCAATTCCGATCCAATCTGATTCAATGGCTAAAAGAACATGATGTCACCCCACTGACACCTGTGATCTCATGTATATCTTGTATATTTGTTCTGCTTTATTTATATGTCACATCTGTACTCTGTTTTCTGTATACTTGTAAACATGACTACAGCACTGTAACCGTAGCTGTACCCCATGCTTAATCTGTAACCTGTAACATAAGTTGAACAACCCTCTTTCTGCCTTCCTGCCCGAATACCTCTGGTCAGGTGCGGAATATAAATAATAAAAACAAACAAACAAAAGCAAGTCCTTACAGCGAAATAGTGGCAGGCACAAGGCCACCAGTTGATTAACATGCATGACAATTGAAATGTGCAACTTATCCTTTGCAGCATATAATGCAAATCACTGCATATTAGGATAAGCGGCGCATCTCATGAGCAGGTATTTTCTTGCCTAGCCCAAAGCAGCTGCTCATTATGCCACTTCAAAAATCATCAATAATTAAGCATTGTCGATTACTCTTCACTCCATCTTTATAGGAATGAAGAAGAGTGCACGCCCTTCACCGCATGTATACTAAGATAATCTATTTACATCATTTTAAATGTTTGATATAGCGAAGAACAAGCTGCATGAAGCAAACAACCACTTTAAAGAGCCATCTTTTTTATAGTAGTGGGAGAACATGTATTATCAGGTGCTGCACACAGAACAGAGCAGGGTGTTGTATGATAGTGGACTCAGGATTCCAAAGAGAAATCAGGAGGCATATGGCTGGTACATTCGGGTGTCCAGGAGCCAGGCACAGCCCCCTTTTTTCTACGCTAGGTGAAAGATGTAAGGTTTGATCAAAACAAACACATATTTATATCTTGCTCCTATTGCAGTGCGCAGCCTGTCCCTGAAGCCGCATGATCATTATGTCTATTGCACATGCGTGGTGGTTCAGACTGGCCTGGAGTGTCGTGCAACCCATGCTTTGTTGCCGAGCTTGTGGAGGGGACACATTTTGTGCTATGCCACTGGTATGAACACACAATTAGCACATTACCTGCCAGAACACAGTACAGTTGCTTGTTAATATTTGTACACTATGCTAAGCATATTTAGAATTGTTGGTTCATGTGAAAAGCAATTTCCTCAGATTCTGTCAACAATACATGACGTCATGCAAAGCTCTAAGTTCCCGCCTACTGAAATAATGTATTGGCGACCTCACACTCGTACTCCCGTCCCACCTTGGAATCGATGCTCCGCTCTCCTCTACACTTTATCCGTGCGACTTCTGATATGATCTACTTGTTTTCCCCTGTTCCCCTCCCTTTCAATGTTGTCTTTATCACTGTTCTCCTAGCACCGGCCCATCCCTCTGAATTGGTTGCCATCTGTGCCGGCCTTAATGGCAGCAGCACCCCGGCCTGAAAAAGAGAAATTTGCCCCCCCACCCCCCGCCGTATCCCTGGTCAATTGGGATGTGTGGGGGTTGGAGGTGCCAAATGTTTCTTTTCGGTGGTGGTGGAAGACCACGAGTGCATTTAACAACAATAGGTCGCTGTGGCACCCTATTAAGATGATTATCTCCCCACTCCCGTGCTGGAGCAGGCAGTTAATCACTGGAATAGGGCGCTGGTAAACCTTGCCACTGCTGCTTTGCAGCGGGGAGATAATTATCTCAATAGGGTGCCAGCACCCTTTTGTTGTTAAAGGCGCTCGCGCTAGCGAGCGCATTTAATCGCAAAAGGACACTTCTCCCACCATTCCAGCTCGGGTAGCCCTTGATAGCCTCCCCTGAGCGGGCGCCCTGGGGGCTGTGGTGCCCGGGGTGGTCGCCCGGCCTGCCCTGCCCTAAGGCCAACCCTGGTTGACATTGCTTGATTAGCCAAAGACTGAAACCAATGACTAGAACAATAAATAAATAAACAAATAAATACGCAAACCACACTTTTTTTTTTGTCAAGTGGCGAAGTCAGGTTTCGACAAATGAACGATGGTCACTGTATGCACTTGTCGCAGATCATACGCGGCGTGCTTGTTAAGAATACTGCGGCACAGTGCAACAGTCACGCTGGCTTCGAGTGACAGGACGTCTTCTGCTGCAGTGTGGGTGGGCAAGACACCCCCAAGGGAGAGGTACAGACCGGCCCCTTCTGGAATACTAAACTGAAAGACCACCTGGGCAAAATGTGCCCTTTGAGCAAGGGCAGCACTCTGCTAGTATTTCATTGTGCCACTGATTTAAACCTCAGAATCTCGACCGGTGTCCCATATGAGCCAAGCTGTAATTCTCAGCTCCATTGCGAAGCTGCGGCATTACCATTCCCAGAGAAGCTCTTCTGCATTAATTTTCCGGAAATGCCTGCAAAATGACTTCTAAGGAAAGCAAGGTCACTGGTCATGTTTAAATAATGTTCCCTTTGAAAGCCATTTCTTATCTCTTTCATATGAAAGAAGAGACATTACACAAAAGTACAGTAATTGAAAGACAACTCCGAGAAGATGCAGAATCAATTAAAATACATATTAGAAGAGGCTGGGGAAATTAATTGCTTTTCCAGCAATTTACATTTTAGAAATATGAGACAAGGACGTCAATTCACAGTCTTTTTTTAAGCTCTCCATTGCACAAATAAATAGTTTATTAAATGTGTGTCTTTTAGAGGCACCAATGCTATGAAACTTAGAATGTGGCTGGTTGGTGTCTGCTAGACCTTTAGGTGATAAGAACAGAACTCTTCTTAGCTCCCTCTCTGGGGTTGAATATTCCAGAGAGGATAACGGTCTTATTTTTATTTATTTATTTAAATGATTTAGTTTGTTACAAACTTTTCAGTATTTCATCATCATCATTTCCGTCCATACGAGTAAAAAAAGAATAGCTAACACAAAAGATATGCTTCTGTTTCCTAGACATTTCTCAAGTTAATAATTTCCAACCAAAATGGTAAAACTCTGATCACTAGGCTTTTTTGTTCCCCAATGATCAAAGTGAACCATCTTTCTTCGACCGTTAGGTCCGATGCAGTAGATGGAAGCATATCTCGATGTTTCCTTCTTATAGCAGTGAGTCCATCATGGTGAGTCCATCACAGACCATTATCGGATGGAAAAGAGATTCCTTTTGGTTCTCATCTTTACAGAACCGGCAGGTACGGTGCAGGTCTGGCAATTGTCTTGATTGAGCTAAGACCTCTCGCGTGGGTAGCTAATTTAGTTTCATTCTAAGTTACAAGACACAAAACTTTGGACAAGGAAACAACCGTAGATAGGAGGCCAGTTGATTTAAAGCTCGACTTTCTGCTATACAATTAATTGCAAGTTTATATTACCTTTTCCTCTGTTGGGTCTCAATCCAATCGCTCCATTGGATTTTCCTCTTCACTGATAATGGATGGCATTTCAATGTTTCCATATACAATCTAGATTTCCAATCCAGTGTATGCAGATTGGTTCCAGTTATTTAACATCGTATTCTGCTTAGTTATCAGTCTTGTTCTCAGGATGTCTGTTGGCGGTAACTTGTCACATATTACCGTTATCCGAAAAAAGTCCAATGACTTCCATAATATTAGAGAGTGAATTAGAGCTAATTCAAATCTTATCCATTGGACTGGATACGACTGAGGGAGTGAGAGTGCTTTCCTCCCCAAAATGCCCTCTAATGCATCCCAGGTGCGCCAAGAAAGATTCAATATTGCTTCCCCTCCATAAGTCAAGATTGGTACTACTTTTTGGCGATATAAGGCAATAAATGGTCGTAAAGAGAATTTTCCATATTTTTTATGTAGCATTCACCCTTGGCGCACTAGGGATTCTGCTTTTGCTCTTAGTATTACTTCCCAGTCTCACTCATTTATACTTGAGTTCAGCCATACTCCCAAGTATTTGATTGTTTTCACATGGACTCGTTTATTAGAGCTCCGGAATAGAGGGTGGTCCCTCTTTCTGTTACCTTGATGGTTGGCTAATAACATGGTTTGTCTCTTATCTGTATTTATTATAAAGTCGTTTTCATCAATATGTTTGCTCTTACATTGTCTTGGATGGCCGATATATCCAATATGTAGAGGTTAAATAAGGTAGCTGCCAAGGAGTAGCCCTGTATAGGCCATTCCATGTAGCTATTTCTTTTGTGGTAGCCCCTGAGCCGACAGTCTTACTCGTATCAAGGTGTATAGTTCTTGGATGGCGGCAAGTAGATCTGTGGGACAGCTCCAAGATTGCAATTTTCTCCATAGCTTTTCGCGATTTACACTGTTAAAAGCCTATTTTAGGTCGACAAAAACGGCATTAACTTTACTTTTTTATCTTAATGCCTCCAACTTCAGTAAGTTAAAAATCATCAGATTTGTATTAGTTCCAGACCACTTAACGAAACAAGTCTGCCGCTTATCTCTTCTATTGGTGTCACACAGCCAAGTTGTTAATCTTTTTAGGGGCATGGCAGCAAAAAGTTTCCCCAATGGGTCCAAAATGGCATTGATTTATTGTTTGTAGATGGGGATCAGGACCGCAGTTTCTGTGTTAGGGAGTTGCTTGGTTTCCATGATGACTTGGAAGATAGCATAGCAAAAAACAGCCCAAGCCTCTGGTTTGGCTTTTAAAACTGTTTTGGACATGCCATCGGGGCCTGGTGCTCGTGAGTTGTTACTGTCAGATCTTATTTACTATCTCATCACGTTCCCTTTTTATGTCCCAGTTGTATTTGTATCATCAGAGGGTTCTTTCCGTTTTGATTTCTTTGCATAGAGTTCAGTGAAATGGGTTACCCATGCTGCTTCTGTGACATCTGATATTAGTAAGTCATCATATTGGTTCTGCACATTAAGGAGTGTCCAGAGCGACCTAGTATTTCTCTGCACTAGTGAATTCACCATGCATTCTGCATCCCATTGAGCATGTTGGGCTGTAGAGTTGAGAAGCCAGTTCTTATAGTTTTGTTTTATTTGCTTGATTTGTCTCGTACGATCCGTCAATTACCTAGATTTCACTGCTCTCAATTCTGCTTGATGTGCTTTTATTTTCTCTACTAATGCAGCATAATAGGCATGCTCATGCTTATAGATTGATGTGGGTATTTGGGAGTCCACAATTTTATATGGCCTTAGGATACATTCATAGTCCAGTTTCTTACTGCCAATCCTAAAGCTATTGTTGAACCTGTCTGTCAGGTTTTATACTTCATCTAGTTTAATACGAAGCCTGTTCTTCCTGTTACACAATTCCATCAATGGTAGCCTGCCAATTGTAGTTCTTTCTTGAAGGGCCTTCCAAGCAAGAGTCAGCAAGCAATGATCACTTAGGGTAGTTGAAATGACCTTCATGTTATCTAGGGCCAGAATCAATGTTTGTGAGGTGAAAATGTAATCTAAATACGCCAGAGAAGGACCCTTTTGCCACGTCGGTATCAGTGGCATATCGTCTCTCAATTGAGAATTTGTTAGTATAATATTTCTTGAGTATTGTCCTTTCAGCCATATTTGAGCTCTCAGGGGAAGCTTTCTTTTCAGTATCAGGGTTCCTGGTAGCTGAAAGAAGTGAATATTTAAATATACACAGAGAATCAAGTTCACAAGCTTATAGTGCGCCCGAAGGTCATTGATATTCGACAATCATGAAATGAAAATGGTATCAGTGATGCCCGCTGGATTCAGTACAAGTTACAGATCCCTAAAATACTCTGATTTCCTCTCTTCTTAGATTCTTCTCTGATTACAGTAATCTGCATAAAGGGATTATGATTTAGTGTTTCTAGCACTTCCAAATTGGATGCTGATTTCACCACAGTCAATTGACCAGAAGAAGGACGTTCAGCTACTCTCATAATAGCTGGATTGAGGTATGGTATATATCCATCACAGATTGGTTGATTACATAACCAAGTCTCTTGTAGCGATATGATATTGAAAGCATGTAGCACTTGATTACCCACCTGAAAACGCAGGGAAAAGCCATGTGTATTCCATGAGGATAGCTTCTAAGGTTTAATGACTGGTACCTGTGATTGCTAATAGTTCTGTATGGCTCATGAGGAGGTTTGTTTGTAGATATTTGCCTGTGACTTTCGCATGGGTGTAATATATTTCTCAGTCTTTGTTATGTCTCTGGCCACTGATGAATTATTAGAGTCAAATTTGATTGTCATTTGTTGGATGCCCATTTTGTCATCCACAGTTCCTTTCATTTGCCCAACTGAAGAACAAGTTCTCCAATCTGTCTGTTTATTTAATGGTAGCTTGTCTACTCTCTTCATCCCTTCCTTTTTCCATTCCGCTTGAGTCGCACTGTCACGAGACAGAGAACAGGCATGGTCTAATCAAAAAGGCAGGAAGGCATCTCTTTTCTCCAATATAGTAGTGTGGATTTTCCTTGAGAAAAGACGTAAAATTATCCAATCGTTTCTATCTTCCTCCACAAATTCTACAATTGTGATGTGTTGCTTAGCAATTTTTTGCAGATTTGGCAACACATGCAACAATTTCAGAACGTTGGTGCAATTAAGTATCAGCCCATCGGTTGATTTAACCATTCTCTCTATTACCATGGTGTGGTTAGAATGATTGTGTCGAGGATCTTCAAATTTGGATAGTTGTTTGCTTTCTTCAGTAAATGACACAAATTTTCTGTTGGTCGATGAGTCTTTATCTTTGGATTTAGATATATCACATCTTTCTTGCTCAAGTGTCCAAAATGTCTTTTCTCGAGAGCCTGCTAATACATCACGTGGTTGTTGATTTAAGTTGGTCAAGCACACCCCTTTGAGGAGACTTCCAACTCACTCTCTGAGATTTGTTCCCAATGACACAATCTCTTCTTCGTCATCAATCATATATACTGATAGGTTTAGTAAAATATCCCTTTGTTCAATTTCCTCGTTAGCCAGCTTGGAATTGTCACATTCAGTATTTCCTTGTGATTCTTCCAGATCATTATATTTTTAGCATTTGCATTTTTTGTTGTGGTGACTTAACACTTGGTGCTGTAATGCTGATATTTCTAAGAAATGCTCATGAGCCATTAGATTTAGGTTTGTCACTTCTTGGTTGGTTATTCATTTTTTTCTGTGTACATTTCTTTGTTGATGAATCTTCAACAGTCGTCAGAGCCAGTTTTTGAAAAATTACAAATGATTGTTTTTTTTTGGCATTTCTTCCATTAATGAAAGATGCTTCTTTTTTGTTGCATGAGTCTCAGTCTTCTCTAGATTTCCCAGAATATGTTGTTCAACAGTGTCAGGCTGTAGTAGAGCCAAAATCCTAACTGTTGCGACCATATCTTGTTTATTTGTAGTCACCTGTGAGCTACCATTCACAGGATGCTCCTTTGCATCACGCTCCCTCAACATTTGTGGGGGCTGTGAATCAATGTTTCCCTTCTCTCTCTGGAGCTCTACGTTTGTTGGTTCTACTAGTTTCGATTTTTGAGTAGATTCTCTAGCTGTCTCTATTTTGATGGGATTTTTATTCTCTCATCGCTTATCTCCCACAGGAAAACAATTGAGTGGGAGGCATCAGGATTTGGAAGTACATTTCTCTCTAACCGCAGGGTTTTGGCCAATTCAAAATTGCAGGGGACAGGAGTTCCCCAAGTTGGGAACATCCACCTTCTTTTTTTCAATTCAAAATTGCCCTCATCATTGTGTTTTTATCGGTATGCTTGAATCTTGCAACGTCAAACAGTCATGACTGCCACTGGGAGGAGTGCTCCGCTTCTGCATCTAGACGCCCTTGGATTTTATTTACAAAAGATTTCAAATTAATCTGTTTGGTGTGTTTCATGGCCAAGAGCATGGCTTCATCCTTCATCGCTTTGCTATATGATTCATATAGCTTTAGAAATGGTGTCAGTGCAACCGTTTGTTGTTTTGTAGATCCATCATCGTGGCTGGTATGACAGGTAACCCATCTCGGCCATTTGCGGAGCATTGGCAGGAAGACAAGAATTTTACAAAAAATGTATGATATTTTGGGTATCTATCAGGATGAAGTGAAATTACGTAAGTTCAGAAAATACTTTAGGGACGACAAGGACTACCGAGAGGACCGGCTGTTTCCAACATCAGAATTAAAATATTTGTTAATATAACATATTGAGAGATCTGCTTTACTATATTGGACTTTGAGTGGAAGAACGTCAGAGGTTATACCGCAATTATCAGCATTAATACGTCTAACTTTACTATTTAAGGAAGTTCGTGGTCTTCCTTTTGCTGATTCTGCTGCAGATAACATATGAAATGAGATAGGTTGCAGTGCAACCTCCTTGGTTATATGCTAGTGTCTGTGTGCTGTAGTTCTTGTACTAGTTGAGGTGCCAGTGCCTGCTGAGCACTTTCCCATTTTTCTGTGGAAGTTATCCCAACGCAGACAATTATCATGAGTGGAATTTGAGAGTTGGATTCCCATTAATCCTATTATGTGGATTGTTCAACATACAAAGATAGGGCGTAGATGTCAAATCTGTTTTCATGTTGTCCAGATAATTAGAGGGCAGCATAGTTCCAAACACTGATTTACGTTTTTCATGATTATGCATTAACGATTCAATTTCTTTTGCGTCCAGTGAAAGTATTGCCGCTCGGTGGCGTACAGGCCTCGCTGTGTCAAGAGTACAATGGGCTGGAAAGGTGGCCATAGCATTTAGCTGAGCAGGGACAGCAGATTTAGGAACACTATTCAATTCCTTAGATGCCATTAACAACGTCTTGTTACCCTGTGATGCTGTACAAATAGAATCTGATGTTACCCTCCACATGCCTGTAGCTGGACATGTCATCAGCACTGAGGTGATTGCTGCCTCAACGTTTGACTGACATTCAGGGAGCTCTGATTCAATGCTCCCCTCACAACAGTTGCTGTGAATGGAATCCAGCACCTCCGGTACGTTAAGACTGGATCCCCATGAGTCACTCTCCCGCATCGGTTGATTAAACTTTCCCGGCATAACACAGTCTAATTCAATCGCTCCCCATAATTCTGATTGTGCGTTGGGTATTTGTCGGTTTTATTCTCACCGGCCCGCACTGTCTGACGTGTGAAATGCCGGTTCTGATTCCTTTATTTCCAGCGTTAATCCGGACGGGAGTAAACCATTCTTCAGCTGCTTCTGCTGAATCTGAGTTCTCGAGCCTGCAGCAGCTGCCATCCTCTCATTCTCCTCCTGCCTCCGTGTTAACTCTCGCGCAGCGCTTCATGCTTGGTAGTGTAGATGGGGGGGGGCGGGGAAGGTTAAACAGACCTCAGCCTTTAGCCTTCGGCAACCTCACAGAATCTCCGGTCACACCGCCCCCAATATCCACAAACAACTGCAGAGTCTTGCCCGCCAACACTACCAGTTAAATCTGTGCGACTCTAGCACAACGCTTCAAGCTTGCTAGGTGATTATGTAGATAGAGGGGGCGAGGGAGGTTAAAGGGTGTTGGGTGTCCTGACCTACGTTTGAGCTATCATGCTGCAACATTTGGTGCTGTGGGCTTAGAAAATCCAAGATGGCCAAAAAGCCCACATGTACGCCAGAATAGGAAAACTGTGCACTACTGGCATGGAAAACATCATGATGGCCAGAACTTCCCAGAAAATGCACAGGGAAATGCATGAAGAATAGGCTGCCACCCATTTTTGCCTATGTTGTGAGCACAGGAGGGCACTGCCTAAAACCACCATTGGGCTACCCACACAGTAGCCTGAAACCATTGGGAATGGCAATGCTGATTGCCAAAAGCAACCTAGAATTGTGGGGAATTCATTTTCTTAAATCCCAAAAATGGTTGCATTACCAGTACTCACCACTATCAGAAAGCCGGCGTTTTAAAACCTCCAGACTTTTGTGTAAAACTGAATAAATGAAACAAAACCAGACCAAGGAAAGATTTGCTAAGAGGTGGATACAATGTAAAACTATACTCTGAAATGACTTGAAGGAAGTAATTATTTAATGTGTATGTAAAAATCGTAATAGACTTAAACTGGGGGACAAAAAGTGACATTTAACTGAAACCTGGCTTAATGAAACTGAATTCTGCCTGACATCTACCCCCACAGGAGTTAAAACCTGCTCAGCCGCTCTTCCCCTTGCCAAAAGGAGTTGTCACCTCTCTGATTAGATTAGGGGTGGAGCAGCTACAGGGAGTTGAACAAAGGCCTGTCCTGGGCCCAGGCAGATGGTTTATTAGGGTGGTCGTAAATGGCTTCCTTTTGAACAAAGCCCTTCCTTGACTCAGGCAGATGGTTTATAGGGGAGGTCGTAAAGTGGCTTCCTCTTGGCAGAAACGGGGAGGGGCAGCCCCTCTGAGGACAGGCTGAGCTTAAAGAAAGTGGATAGACTGGTTTCTCCACCATGTGACCTGGGAAGACACACCCCTGTTGGCCAGAATATGATTTTAAGAAAGATGTATAACTCATGGTGCGGACTTGTCAAAATTATCTAAATGATACCATAATTCTTGTGATTTTTCTGCCCACATTTTAAGAGGTTTTAGGACCTGGTGGTATGATCTGGGGGGTTGCTAGCGGAAAATAGGGTCTCACTCCAAATGTCTGCATGTTAAAAATCTGACACTTCATCGATTAATGTCCATACTCCTTGCGCACATGTGTGTAAATTTGGGTAAATGTCCGATATTGCAAAACCAGTTAAAAAGAGCAAAATATTGCCATTTCTGAATGCAAGCCCCCAGGAAGAGCAGAGTTTGAACAGAGTATACCTCATGTGATATGTGATGGGTGCATGTAATTGTGTATCTGTGCAAATATGTCTTTAGTTCAAATATAGATTTGTGTGTAATTTGACAGGGGAGTGTCCTTTCTGCAGGCCATTAAATGACATCACTATGACACACATTTCCTTCCCCCAATCCAAGCAGTGCGGAAAGCTTGACCAATGACCAGTTGAGAGAGGGGCCAGCTTTGTGATGCTGCACACACACCCACTTTCAAAAGACATAAAAAGAGCCACTGGAAGCTAGAGAGGACATTCAAATCCAGTTGCTGCAACGCGCTCTGCCGGACCACACAACATCCAGAAGATACCAGATCCAACACTTAGACTTTAAAACTCCAAAGAACTTGATTCAGAACTCAAAGCAAGGGCCTAAACCCACAAACTGAGAACTCTTCTCAGCAGGCCTCAGCATCCAGCAAACCTAACAGCGGTAGCAGCATCTAGGAGCCGTGCAGATCAGCGCTGTGTCCAGAGAAAGCTGTGCAGAAAGATCCAGGAGCTGTGCACAGACGCTGTACCCAGAGATCCAGGAGCCGGGCCAGGAGCAGTGTCAGACCAGACCAGCAGAGCAGAGACCAGACGCTGTGCGCAGAGACCGTCCGGGGCGAAACCAGAACCGAAGCCATCTTGACCCGATCCGTGAGACCTAGACCTTCCAAATACATTGTGAGTACAGCTAGGACGGTGTGAAACCAAATCTCTTAGTTTCCAGTGATATAATTCAATTTATTTAATCTAAGTAGAACTGCCTCCTAACTGTCACTTGTCAATTCTGCAGCCGCATAGCTGTCACCTGTCATTTTTAAAAGCTGTCACCTGTCAATTTGAGTTACTTTAAATTCGAAAAACGACCTTTACAAATTCGTTCATATCTTTGGAACCGTTTGGGCTAGAAACTTGGTTTAACTTTCCTATGAAGGCTTAGAATCTTAGCTTATCAACGAACCTAGAAACGACTTGCTACTCCTTATACTTTTGCCGTAATCACGATTCACGCACTCGCGAATTTTGCCGAGATTTGCGATTTGGCCCGATTTCTTTACTTGTAAAAAGATAGCTGCTTTTGCCTGTGTTTCAAAACGCCTATCTGTTGTATAAGCTGCTGGGGGGGAATTGAACTGAATTCTATTTGATTGCATTCCTAAGAACTGAGTGCTCTCCTCTTCATCTCCTTACATTGCATTGTTTTTAAGTCTCCGGCGCCCAGCTACCCCAGGGTTCGGTGCGCGGTACAAATAAATAAATAAACTAAACTAAAGGGGGTGGGGGGTGAATTGTCCAAGAAAGTGATTACATTGTCTTTTGCTGAAATCCTATCAAGTTATTTTCTGTACTGCATTTTCATTCCACATTGCATCTATTTGAAACCATAAAAGTATTGTTGCTATCTTATCCATCCTATACCCACTCATCATTGATTATAAAGAAGGGTGCTAGTGCCAGACTATCCATTATTGATTACTGCTCAGATTAAGTGTGATATTCAATTATTAATTCATTATAAAAGTGTGATATATATATATACTGTTTAAGTTATTTTTCAAATAAACCTTTTAAACTTGCAAAACAGATCTACTTCTTGGCTCAGTGGGGTCAGGGGGATTCTAAGAGAGGGGTGTTATACAGGGGTTGTCATCCAGAATCTGAACCTGGACGTAAAGTAGTCTGAGGATTTGCCACACTACTGGAAAATGAAATATGTGGCTGTTCTTCACACAGAATCATAGAAACCAATACACCACACCCATTGGTACCATCGGAGGCTTGGATGGTCCCTGGGCAATGGCAAAGGGACATGTCCTGTGCAGAGGGCCAGGGGCATGTCTGGAGACCATGGCCATTGGCCCATGAAACCGCAAATGGTGTGAGGAGGATTCAGAGCCTGACTACACATCGGCCAGAGTTGCTTCTTTGATTAGCAAGGTGTGGCCTAGAGCCTTGCTGAAAGCTATGCCCTGGGAAGAGAGGTCACTGGCCATGGCTGCAGGCAATGGATACTTGCCTGCAGACCTGCAGTGCAAGCAAAGATGCTGTTGTGGCTAGCCACAGGCCTGGCCCTGTGGCTACTTTGGGTGTTTTTAGGAGGCTTCTGATGGCTCATTGAGGTTCATGGCTTGGTAGAAGGCCATGCCCCAGGTGACCTGGAGTGAGGGCACCATGGTCCAAGGACCCATAAAGGGGCCAGAAGTCAGACCCACTGGTTAATGTCACCAGTGGGTCTGGCCTCAGGCTGGTTCTCATAGGCGATCAGATTCCGTTCCCAAGCTAAACCGGCCGCTGACCATGGGTAGTATTTTAGGGACTTGCTATCAGGGTGAAGTGGCCACTGGTTCTAGCCCTATTCTACATTTGGCTGGTTTGGCAGGGCTTGAGTCAGACCTGGGGCAATAATGAAAAGAAGCCAATGTGGGAACCTCGCCGTATCTGATTGGATGTCTTAGGGGAGCCTGGGCCATGTTTGAGTACCATAACCAGTCCAAAGTGCCACTAGCCATGGCAACAGGCTATCACCAATGGGAACTCTGGGAATTATAGTGAATAGCACTAAAGAACATTGGCAATCGGTTAAAAAACAATGCTTAAAAAGATGTTATGGTAAAGTTTACCTGAAAACGTGAAATTCACTGAATACACTGGCCCTCATTAGGACCTTGGCGGAGGACCATGGCGCTATTAGCACCATGGTCCATGGCGCTAAGGGAACTCGTACTCAGGCGGTAAGGGGCGCCATGGTTTACGCCGGCGTAAACCCCTTACCGCCTGGGTCCTAATGAGGCCCACTGTGTTGAATGGAGGTCAATGTTTCAACCCAAAGCAGCAAAACCCCACACAATGCATAATTATTGTTCCAAAACCAACCAGAACTCCACTTTGCCATGCCCTACTCGTAAAGATAAAAGTGGCAACATAAATCACATACATGCAGCCAAAGTTCAGGCCACAAAGGAAAATGAAATACCTGCAAGGAATGGAGTAGCACTTAGCACTGCTCAGATCCACGTTTACAAGAATTTGAGGCAAAGGCAAAACAAATCCCAAATGAATTGTAACAATTCTTTTAAAGAGCTGATGTGACATAGACGGCCATGCAATGAGTGATCTCATCAGCAATGTATGCCAGGGGCTAAGTTATGGTTCTATGAGGATGGTGGTGGCCAATTTGTACGTTAAATCTTCTGCTGACACAATGAAAACACATGGACCTCATTAACAGGCCGATTCATGGAATAAATGTGCGCCGAAAATCCCGGCGCAGAGGGGCCAATACGTGCGCTGCGCCGAAAATCAGCGCAAAGCGCAGGGAAACCAGCGCACGTCGATTCATGGAAGTCCCTGCGCAAGAAAAGCAGAGGACGTGCGCGGAAAAAACGCGCGGCGCAGGCCGGCGCACAGGTCAACCAACGTCGTGCGCCACGGCCACTGCGCCATCACTCCGAGCGCAGCGCACAGCTCTAAAGTAGGCGGGACACAGGGCGGGACACTCGGAATGGGGAATAAAATGGGGCACAACACTCGGAATGGGGAAGAATGTGGGCGGCCCACACGCTCGCATACAACACGTATTCATGGAATAGAATAGGGCAAAAAAGCGCACGCTCAAAGCAGCGCACAGGCACAAACAGGCACAAACACGACCGCCACAAGAAAGCAGGCGGTAGCGTCTCTGCGCCTGCAAGAAATGTGCGCTAAAAGGTGCGCCAACAAATAGCACCTATATACAGACATGATCAATGTCGAATACTGTGGCCCTCCAGGACAAAAGACGTACAAAGGGGTACCCACAAACACACACACGCGCAGAGAGAAAAAATAAACGTGTGCGTGCATACCGGGGTGCGCGGTAAGTTGCACACGCGATATGGCCGGGTACGTGGATTTCAGGGGTGCGCGGGAAGTTCCACACGCGATATGGCCGGCTACGTGGATTACAGGGGTGCGCGGGAAGTTCCACACGCGATATGGCAGGGTACGTGGATTACAGGGGTGCGAGGGAAGTAGCACACGCGAAAAGGCCGGCTACGTGGATTTCAGGGGTGCGCGGGAAGTTGCACACGCGATATGGCCGGCTACGTGGATTACAGGGGTGCGCGGGAAGTTCCACACGCGATATGGCCGGCTACGTGGATTACAGGGCTGCGCGGGAAGTTCCACACGCGATATGGCAGGGTACGTGGATTACAGGGGTGCGAGGGAAGTAGCACACGCGAAAAGGCCGGCTACGTGGATTTCAGGGGTGCGCGGGAAGTTGCACACGCGATATGGCCGGCTACGTGGATTCCAGGGGTGCGCGGGAAGCCCCACACGCGATATGGCAGGGTACGTGGATTACAGGGGTGCGAGGGAAGTAGCACACGCGAAAAGGCCGGCTACGTGGATTTCAGGGGTGCGCGGGAAGTTGCACACGCGATATGTCCGGCTACGTGGATTCCAGGGGTGCGCGTGAAGTTCCACACGCGATATGGCAGGGTACGTGGATTTCAGGGGTGCGCGGGAAGTTGCACACGCGATATGGCCGGCTACGTGGATTACAGGGCTGCGCGGGAAGTTCCACACGCGATATGGCAGGGTACGTGGATTACAGGGGTGCGAGGGAAGTAGCACACGCGAAAAGGCCGGCTACGTGGATTACAGGGGTGCGCGGGAAGTTCCACACGCGAAATGGCCGGCTACGTGGATTTCAGGGGTGCGCGGGAAGTTGCACACGCGATATGTCCGGCTACGTGGATTCCAGGGGTGCGCGTGAAGTTCCACACGCGATATGGCAGGGTACGTGGATTGCAGGGGTGCGCGGGAAGTTGCACACGCGATATGGCCGGCTACGTGGATTACAGGGGTGCGCGGGAAGTTCCACACGCGATATGGCAGGGTACGTGGATTACAGGGGTGCGAGGGAAGTAGCACACGCGAAAAGGCCGGCTACGTGGATTTCAGGGGTGCGCGGGAAGTTGCACACGCGAAATGGCCGGCTACGTGGATTTCAGGGGTGCGCGGGAAGTTGCACACGCGATATGTCCGGCTACGTGGATTCCAGGGGTGCGCGTGAAGTTCCACACGCGATATGGCAGGGTACGTGGATTGCAGGGGTGCGCGGGAAGTTCCACACGCGATATGGCCGGCTACGTGGATTCCAGGGGTGCGCGGGAAGTTCCACACGCGATATGGCAGGGTACGTGGATTACAGGGGTGCGAGGGAAGTAGCACACGCGAAAAGGCCGGCTACGTGGATTTCAGGGGTGCGCGGGAAGTTGCACACGCGATATGTCCGGCTACGTGGATTCCAGGGGTGCGCGTGAAGTTCCACACGCGATATGGCAGGGTACGTGGATTGCAGGGGTGCGCGGGAAGTTCCACACGCGATATGGCCGGCTACGTGGATTCCAGGGGTGCGCGGGAAGTTCCACACGCGATATGGCCGGCTACGTGGCTTCCAGGGGTGCGCGTGAAGTTCCACACGCGATATGGCCGGGTACGTGGATTGCAGGGGTGCGCGTGAAGTTGCACACGCGAAATGGCTGTGTGCTCCCAGGCATTACCTGTACACCCTCCACGGCCCCTGCAGGCAGCACACACCACAGGGAACTACCCTGCACACCTGCTCATGTCTCCCACCACCCCCAACCCCCATCCACCAGGGACACCCTCCACCAGGCCCCCACCCATGTCTCCCACCACCCCCACCCCCAGCACTGTGGGGAACCTGCCAGCAGGCCCCCACCCATGTCCAACCCATGTCTCCCACCACCCCCAACCCCCATCCACCAGGGACACCCTCCACCAGGCCCCCACCCATGTCTCCCACCACCCCCACCCCCAGCACTGTGGGGAACCTGCCAGCAGGCCCCCACCCATGTCCAACCCATGTCTCCCACCACCCCCAACCCCCATCCACCAGGGACACCCTCCACCAGGCCCCCACCCATGTCTCCCACCACCCCCACCCCCAGCACTGTGGGGAACCTGCCAGCAGGCCCCCACCCATGTCCAACCCATGTCTCCCACCACCCCCAACCCCCATCCACCAGGGACACCCTCCACCAGGCCCCCACCCATGTCTCCCACCACCCCCCACCCCCCATCCACCAGGGACACCCTCCACCAGGCCCCCACCCATGTCTCCCACCACCCCCACCCCCAGCACTGTGGGGAACCTGCCAGCAGGCCCCCACCCATGTCCAACCCATGTCTCCCACCACCCCCCACCCCCCATCCACCAGGGACACCCTCCAACAGGCCCCCACCCATGTCTCCCACCACCCCCACCCCCAGCACTGTGGGGAACCTGCCAGCAGGCCCCCACCCATGTCCAACCCATGTCTCCCACCACCCCCAACCCCCATCCACCAGGGACACCCTCCACCAGGCCCCCACCTATGTCTCCCACCACCCCCACCCCCAGCACTGTGGGGAACCTGCCAGCAGGCCCCCACCCATGTCCAACCCATGTCTCCCACCACCCCCAACCCCCATCCACCAGGGACACCCTCCACCAGGCCCCCACCCATGTCTCCCACCACCCCCCACCCCCCATCCACCAGGGACACCCTCCACCAGGCCCCCACCCATGTCTCCCACCACCCCCACCCCCAGCACTGTGGGGAACCTGCCAGCAGGCCCCCACCCATGTCCAACCCATGTCTCCCACCACCCCCCACCCCCCATCCACCAGGGACACCCTCCACCAGGCCCCCACCCATGTCTCCCACCACCCCCACCCCCAGCACTGTGGGGAACCTGCCAGCAGGCCCCCACCCATGTCCAACCCATGTCTCCCACCACCCCCCACCCCCCATCCACCAGGGACACCCTCCACCAGGCCCCCACCCATGTCTCCCACCACCCCCACCCCCAGCACTGTGGGGAACCTGCCAGCAGGCCCCCACCCATTTCCAACCCATGTCTCCCACCACCCCCCACCCCCCATCCACCAGGGACACCCTCCACCAGGCCCCCACCCATGTCCCCCTGGCCCCTGGTCCTGACGATACACAATAATGGCAGTAATGGCCAGCATACCCAGCACAAACACCCAGGCAAGGATTGCATGCACCCACATAGTGAATGCAATCACATGACACAACCCCAAAGGCAAGTATGCAAAAGAACACATGTCCGCCACACACACATACACAACGGGTGCAAGTGAATGTCAAAACCCATATCATGACATGTAAGAAACCAAAGAAAAAATGACACAAGTGTAAGATAATATAAAAATGTATTACAAAAAATATCAAGTAAACTATTACAACTATCTGGCAAAGCAAATAAAAGGTCCATGTCCGGGAACAAAAATGAGAAACCAAAAAACAAAGGATAGAAAAATCAATAGATTTTGTCCAAAGTAAACACATGTAGTATGAAATGAAAGAAAAACCATTACGACATGGTGTAAACAATATGAAAGTAAAAAAATGTACCTCCCAAAAAATAACAATATATACAGGATTGTTCAAGGGTCCATGAGCCCAACACCACTAATGAAACCTAATACTAACTAATTAAAATAATATGTACAAAGAAGTGGCCATTGTCCAAGCGGTCCAAAATAATAAAAAGAAATAAAGGAAACCTAGCACTAACTAACTAAAAAACTATATACAAAGGCAGCGGGCTAGTCCTGCGGCTCACTTGGTGATGCTGGCCAGGGCATCCTCGAACTCCATGTCAATGTCCTGGAGGCGGGACTCAGTCCTGGCCCCGAGGTCTCGCAGGGACAACCCCATGTGCTCACCAAATTCCCTGCGAGCCTCCTCGAGGCACTCAGCCCGCCTCAATGCCTGATGCATGGAGATCTCCGCCCTGGCCATGGCGAGCCGCTCCTCTTCCGCCCGCTGCTGCTCCGCACCTATCCGCTGGCCAAACTCCTCCCACACGGAACACACTGCCATGCCAGGGTTGCCCTGCCCTCCGGCCGATGCCTGCCCCTCCGATCTTGATGGCCCTGAGCCATGATGCCTCCCACGTCGAGCCCGCTGCTGCCTCCGACGCCACTGCCTCTGCCAGCACGACAGCATCCAGGCTAATGGTAACCACCGACGCCGTCATGCACGTGCCATGCCCGATGATGCCGGCACATCTTCCATCTGCTGGGGTCCACTTGCTGTGTCGTCCACCCCTGCTGGACCTCCGACTCCCAACTGCGGCAGGGATGGGATCCCCACCGAGCTCGCTGCATTGGTCGGGGCAGGTCCACAGGGGGCCATGGTGGCATCTGGGCCGGAAGACGGCAAGGAGAACGACCGGTGGATAGCCTGCACAGAGGAGGAGAGGGCCGTCAGATTGGCCAACACATGCAGGAACCCCCCGAACATGGCCGATCCCAATTGGGCCACGTCGGCACGGTGCACTTCGTGATGACGTGCGTGCTCCTCCCGGGAAGCACGCACGGCATCACGAATCACAGCCGTGCGCATCGCGACCCCAATCAGGACCTGCTCCACGCGGCCAGGGGTTCCCACGGCCGCAGGTGGAGGGGAGTCAGTTGACATGGACATCCCCTCTACCTGCGGACGGGCCTGGGACGGGGCATCCCTGCTGGTGCATGGTGGTGCACTCACAGGGTCAGGGACAGCGACATGCACAGGCACCTCCACGGTGACCTGTGCTGCCTCCTGCCCCTGGCCCTGGACTGCACCACTTGCACCAGCAGGGATGCTCCCACCAGGCCCCATGTGTGCACCAGTGTCGGCCTCCTCCTCCTCTGTGCAAACCACCAACATGGATGGCTCCTCACCGTCTCCCGCCGTAGCAGGCCCCTGTGGGGGCTCACCCACCCCTTCCGCTGCAGCCGTGGGGGCATCCCCGCCGCCTTGCTCCACAGCGCCGTCTCCGCCCTCTTCTTCACTAGCCGCTGCGTAGAGGGAGACAAAGGACACAAGCATCAGGCTACTGTACAATGGTCCCCTAGACAGGAAGCAATAGCAGATGAGCACCCCTGTCAAAGTACACTTCCATCATGTCCCTCCACAACACATGGGTCAGTCCAGGCAAAACACACACAGTAACAGGCATGGTGCATGCCATGCACATTTCCATGCATGTCAAATTGACTCTTGAAACATTCAATGATATGTAACTCACATGCATCATGGCTCATGCATATCACATGCACACACTTCACCTCAGTCACATCCATCTGGCCCCAATCACACCGAACACAGGCAAAACAAGGGTAAGTTGGGTGCGTCACTGAATCTGTGCATTGTCACACACATGAGTCATGCATCCATGGCATGCACAAGTCACAGACATGCAGGTCAGGCACACAGACATGGCTACCATATATGTACTTGGCATCAGCACCCATCCTTCACCCCCATCCATGTCCAGGTACAGAGACTGGCATGCTCTCATGTCCCAAATCTGCATAGTGCTCCCCATGCCGCATTTCAACACATGCAACAACCATGTGGGTCACACATCACTGGTCGCACATGCATTACCATGATGTCCCAGCACACATACATGCATACATGGCCCATGGCACACATACAGGCAAGTATCATAGAACCAGCACACCGCAACATGCCCTGTCTCACACAGTGATGCTTGGACACTTACCGCTCAACTCCAGACGGGTCTCCCTCTCAAGGATCTGGGCGTGGAGCGCTGGGCGTACGCGTTCCAGGACCCTCTTCTGGATGGAACTCATGTGGCCCCGGCCCCCCTCCACGAGGCGCCGGGCCTTCACAAGGGTCCTGGACCTCAAGTCCTCCCAGCGCTTCTTGATCTTCAAGACGTTGCGGGTTGCCACCCCCTCCGCGTTGATGGCAACCACACAGTCGGCCCAGATCCTCTCCCGTCCTTCCTTGCTGGCGCGGGACGATCCAAAGAGGGCATCATACTGCCCCAGGACATGCTCCACCAGGACACCAACTTCGGTGGCAGTGAAGCTGGTGCCCCTCTGCCCCTCTGGCCTGGGGTTGCCACTGGTGCCAGATGTAGAAGTGCCCGACATGGCAACCCCAGAGGCAGGTGTGGGTGGGCAACTGGGTCCTGGGGCTGGGCTGTGGAGCGATGTAATCCCAGTTGGGAGTCTTCAGTTCCAGCAGGGGTGGACACAGCAAGTGGACCCCTGCAGATGGCTGATGTGCAGGCACCAAATGGCAGGGCACGGTGGCAGCAGGCAGGCAGGCAGGCAGGCAGCAGCAGATAGCACGTGGGAGGCTGCTCAGGGCACTGGGGGGGCAGTAACTCGGCCTTCGGGGCAGGAGCGTGGTGTTCCGTGTGTTTTCGGGTGGCCAGCTTGATACGGAGTGATTTGGCACGTGAAATTCCTGCACGTCAGCGTGAAATCCGAGGAAAGGCCCTTAGCGCGTAAGTGCGTCAGCACGCATACGCGATTCTATTGGACCAGAGTCCCTCATCGCGTAAGCGCGTCTGACGTGATCCGCACGGGCGTTCCCCACTCAGCACGTGAAGACGGAGCACACGTGGAAATACTGCACGTCAGAGTGTCATCGCGTGTAATTGGCCAAAAGTGCGCGTACACGCCATTGGCCTATGTACGTGTATTTCATCGCGTGTAATTGGCCAAAAGTGCGCGTACACGCCATTGGCCTATGTACGTGTATTTCATCGCATGTAATTGGCCAAAAGTGCGCGTACGCGCCATTGGCCTTAGTACGTGTATTTCAGGGGCGCGCGGCCACTTACACAAGCAAGTACGTCAGCGCACCTGTATGCCTGCTGCGTGGGAATTTCCACACGCGATTGGAGTGGGAACTCGATTCCAGGGGTGCGAGGCTCACACGCTCGCCTACAACACGCGCAAGGCATTATTCTGCGCACTTTTCAATAAACAAGCCAGATGCCAGGATGAACATACCGTTCCTAGCAGCAGTGGCAGTGGGCTACCAAAGGAGGAGGAGGAGGAGAGTCAGGGCCATAATATTCACACCCAGAACCAGCCTATTCGGGATGCCTGATGACCAGGTGTATGGGAGGTACAGGTTTCCAGCACACATCATACTGGACCTGGTCAGTGAGTGGGAGGATGACCTCACATCACCCACCCTGTGCTCCCAAGCACTCAGCCCCCTGCAGAAGGTCCTGAATGTACTGCACTTCTTGGCCACTGGATCCTTTCAGCGGACAAGTGCCATAGTGGGTGGTGTGTCACAGGCCACGCAGTCACGCTGCCTACACCAGGTCTTGAACATCATCACTGCACGGCCATCAGTCCGCAGGCACATATATCTCCCCAGGACTCATGCAGAAAGGCGGACGTGCATCCAGGAATTCTATGGTGTGGCTCAATTCCCCAAAGTGCTTGGTGCAATTGACTGCACACATGTGGCTCTACGTCCACCCAGGGCAACAGAGCACATCTATAGAAACCGCAAGCACTGGCATTCCATCAACGTGCAAGTTGTATGCAATGCCAAGGGAATCATCACATCAGTATATGCCAACTATCCAGGGTGCACCCACGACAGCTTCATCTACAGAATGTCTACCCTATGCCGGGACCTAGAGGCTGGCCAGCATGGAGATACATGGCTGCTTGGTGAGCATGAATGCCACTGCACATGCATGCATGTCAGATACTGGGTCATGACACAACACCACTAATGATACCCATCACCACCTCCGCAGGGGACAGTGCCTACCCTATCAGCCCCCACATGATGACCCCAATCCGGAACCCCACCACGCCACCCCAGGTAAGGTACAACACAGCTCACATTGCAACACGGGGCATAGTGGAGCGCACATTCGGAGTGCTGAAGTCACGCTTTCGCTCCCTTGACCGTTCTGGCGGGCAGCTGTTATATGCTCCCCGAATAGTGTGCAGGATCATAGTGGCAGCATGTGTCCTGCACAACGTTGCAACACGCCGGGGCCTGCCCGTGGACATGGTGGTGCCCCCACATCCACAACCACATGCACGCCCGCTGCGCATGGGAGGGGAAAGGGCACGGGGGGAGGCAGCCCGTACGCAACTGGTGGCCAACTTCTTCACCTAGGAATCACAGTGCTGGCTAGTGCACACTGCTCTGGCACATACCATCTGACAATCAATGATGACACTACCTGACAATGTCTGAAAATTACTTGACAATAAACAGTCAGATACACATCAGCCTGAGATTGTTAACATGGAAGTGTCCATATGTGTGCACCCCTAGCTACACATACACCAGCAATGCATCACAACGCAAAGACACAACTCCATCAATCTAATATGCATTGCCACAGGCGATTCACTACATGACAACATTGCCATGTCAACCATTCCCTTCACAGTCCCGCCACTGAGGACACCATGTCATGGTATGTGACAGCAAACAAACTGGCCATCACAACATGACACCAGTGTCACAAATAGCAGTGCCCCAAATGGAACATAGCCGCACTTGAGCAGCTAACCGCCCTGGAGCCACTACTACACACCTGTGTAAGAGTATTTTCAATCAAATTACACACCAACCCACCCTGAAGCCCACCCAAACAAGACACATTGCATGTAATCAATGGTAGTCTCATTACCTGATTCTGCTGGTATGTCCTCACCGTCCAGATGTACAGTGATGGCGCCATGCAAAAGTGTCAGTGCACATCTACCGACATGTAGTCTGACTCCAGAGAGTATGCCCTTGTGAAGATCTGTGTGAAATACCTGCAAAACATGAGCAACATATGTAAGTAGAGGCACATATCAAACCATCATGCATAGTTAGGTGCAACAACAATGAACACTATGAATGTCTACACAGTATTGACTATGGACTGGCCAACAGCTCATGGGAGTCCAATGTCACCGTGTAATTTGCTGTCACTTGGGCACACCCTTTGCAAGCCCATGGAAACGGAAGCAGGAGGGGTGTGGATGTCTGCTACCCAAGCATCGAAACCATACTCAGGACAAGCCTGCATGTGCCCAGCCACAATACAGTGTATGCCCAGGTACCCACACAAGGCAACACTCTTGCAAAATAAAAATAAAAACGAGAAAAAATGGCCATGAAAGGGCCGGCGGGGGGGGGGGGGGGGCACCTATGAGGTCCGAGGACAGGATGCACGCCACAATCCACCTGTGTGGATCATGGGAAAGGAAAACACCCCATAGGCTCGTGGCCCACACGGCTACTCTGTTGTGGGAGATGAGTCGCTATGGCTCTGGCCAGACCCTGCAGCTGACTCTGGAGGTGGGGGAGCTGCCTCAGAAGATGGTGTGACAATGGGAGGCAGCCCACGCAAAGCACGAGTTTGCTCCTCCATGGCTGCAAGCAGGCGGGTCTGGTAGTTCTGGTTCTGGGTTATAATCATGCGGAGGTCCCCATGCATTAACTCCCGGGATGACCTGACCTCCGCACGAGTTGCCTGCATCTCGGCCGAGAGCGTCCGTGTCAGACGCTCCAGCTGCTCCTCTGTCCTTCTATGGGATGAAGCCTCAAGCTCTAACAGGGTCGACCTGAGGTGACGGAGTTCTTCCCTCAGGCCTTCCCTGTGGCGCTGGGACTCCATGGAAAGTGATTCCCGCAGAGTCGCCAGTGCCGCCCGCCTGTCCATGTTGGACGCCAACATATCCTCCCTGTGTGCCTGGCAGATGGACTCTGTAGCCTGCTCCAGTCGCTCCATCAGCCTTTCTGGGGGGACAATGGAAGTGGCCACCCTATCCATGGCCTGTGCAATCATCTCGGATGATGCTGCCTGTTGGGTGGCCATACCGTAGATGGATTGCTCCCAAACGGTATTGCCAGGTGGCATACGGCCACCACGTTGACGGGCACCACACCTGCCTGGGGCAAGGCGGACTGCGCCTTGCTGTGCCGGCAAGGCCTCAGGCTGCAGGACTGCATTCCCTCTCTGATCTGCAGCCCCAGGAACAGGATCAGAGATTGGGTGGTGTGGCCCTGCATCCGTAACCACCGGAGGCTGATCTGCCGACACTGACATCCCCATTGAGGGCAATGGCCCGGCTGCAGGTGGGTCGGACAGAGGAGATTCTCTCCCAAGAACACTCACCTGCGACTGCACATAGGTGTCATCCTCCGAGTCTACACCTGAATACTGCTCGGGCGAGGAACCCCCAGAGACACCCCTCGACAGCACGGCCTGCAGCACTTGTGGGTTTTCACCCACAAACACACCACGTCCCTCACTTGTGGTAGGTCGGCCCGGGTTGCCCTCCTGGGACGGCTCCACCACCACATCCCCAGCATCAACAAGTGCTTCGTCCCCTGCAAAGACATGAAAGAGAAAAATGGAAACAGGCATTAGCACCATGGCATGCACCAAGGGCTGATGAACAACAGAGGCAGTAGTTCTACGACACATGTCCAACATGACTGGGAGACCTCCTATGCATTCACCATCACTGGGTCTGTAGGGGAGGCTCAGGGCATACAATGTACAGATTGGAGAGCAACGCCTGCTCACCTTGCTGCCTAGCACTGCCATCACACATTGGCCGGTGATTGGCATGTCAAAGGCACATGCCATCACACACATGGCATGTGACATAGCCACCAAGTGAAGAGGGAGAGGAGGGCTACTTTTTTGGATTTCAACCACTCTGGTCCTGACATTGCATCGTCACATCCATAAGTATACATGTTGTACATGGATCTGCTAGTCCAAATTGGCAACGATGCACAGTGCCTTGTCTACATCAACAAAATGCAGTAAACAATGTGATTCCACCTCCCCATCACCTGTAAAGGATTCATATTGCATTCGTGAAGCACCGGTCAAGTAATGTATGAAGGTACAGCGGAGCACTGAGGGGTGGTGGGGCAGAAGGGGATGCCAGTCAACAATCCTACTGGTGCTGGTGTCATTCATGTCACGCAAGTGCAGGGGTGGGTGGCAAAATGAAGTGCAAGGGGAAGTGGCGGCTGGAAGTGCTGTACAAGGTAAGTAGGACTTGACGTCAAGGGCAGATGATGTTAGGCGCAGACAAGTGCTGGGGGGGTGGCCTATAGGGGTACAGAGACAATCATGCAGTGCTGTGGGCTCGGAGGGGACAGGGGAGGTACACACTGCTTCTGGCTCGGCAAGGTCCTTTCAGATTTCTATGTGTCCTGCAGAGTTGTCACATGCCGCAGATATGTGCCCTTGGATTGGGGATCTCATCTTGGTGAAAAGGGTGAGGCGCTATTGCCTTTGGAGCATGTGGCAGGCCAGTTTGCCAGAGGATGGCCATGATGCAGGACATTCCCTCTCTGCCACCCGGCACCTGTGGTTTGGGTTCACAAGATCCGAGTCATGCCAGGACTCTGCATTGGCATGGGGCTTCAGACAGGTGGTCATGACCGTGGCAAAGACATCCAGTGTACCTGACATGGAGTGGAGCATGGAGTGGGCCCTGTCAGGATGGGAGTGAGCCTAAGGGGGAGCTGGATGGGGGGGAGATTTTGGCTGCATGAGCCTCGACTGACACACACTTCATGGGTCGGAATACCAAGATGGTGTGTGACAGTGGTGAGGGTGGCTTTGCCTGTGGGGTGGTGAGGGTGAGCTGGGAGGAGAGGAGAATGTGATCACTCCAGGAGAGAGGAGTGCAGAGATGGACGGAGAGGGGAAAGTCAGATGAGATCAGAGCATCAAGAGTGTGCCCTGCAGAATGAGTAGGGACAGACGGGAGTCTAGAGGGTGAGAGGGAGTTGCTGAGGTCACAGAAAGGTCACGTGGGGGCGTCAACAAGCATGCAGGTGGATGCGTACAGCACCAAGGATGAGGATTTCTGTGTCTGGGGACATGAGTGAGGAGGAGAGGTGAGGACACTCAGAAAGGAAGTAGTACATTTGACCAGTTTTCCCAGAAACAGTACGCACTGTTTGAGAATGTCAAGGTGTGGTGGAGAGAGACCTCACACAAGCCATTCCAGAGTGGAGTAGGTCTAAGTAGGAGTGACAGTGGCAGGAATACCCTCAGGGAAGCCAAGGGCACACCCCCCCTGCACAGTAGTGGCGGGCCAAGGAGAGGGTCAAGGATGCAGACAGAGCTGGCCGTCAGACATGTTTCCATGAGACCAAGGATGTCAAGGTGCATAACCTCATGTAAGTGACAGATATCGGAGGAATGCCTGATGCAGCCGCAGTGAAAGGAGTGTAATTGTGGAGGAGGTTGACAGCCTTGGAGGACTTACGGGGAGTGCTAGAGATCAGAGGTGCAGCATGTGTAGGAGTTGGAGTGGGAGGCGGAGAAGGTTCATGGGAGGGTGCAGGGAGGCAGTGCAGGATTGATGAGGAGAGAGGAGGGGGGACAGCAGGAGAGGTAAGGAAGTTGATGAGATGTGGGTAGCATTTCTCAAGGAGATTGAGGTTGGCCTAAGGGACTTGGACTGAGACGCTCCCATTACCATGCACATCAATAGTGGCCTCTGAGGATTGGAAGGAGGCCAGGAGTACACCCCAACGGGTCCCACCAATGATGGTGGAAGAGGAGCAAGGAGAGAGGACAGGGACCATGTGAAGGGTCTATGGGACAGGCAAAGGCATGTATGAGCAGATGTCAGTGAGAGTTAGCTTAGAGTAGGCTCAGATGCACTGGTCAGCAATAGGGTGGGTCGCATTGGAGGGCAGGGTGCCCTCATTTGACTTTTGGCAAGCAGGTGTCGTGAGTAGGGCACGATGGTCTGAACTGTAGGAGTCATGGAAGATAGACCATGAAGAGCAGCATGGAGTGTGAGGGAATGGGGCTCGAAACCAGACGGTACCAAAGCCCACAGGTGGGAGGTGGATGTCAAGGCAACATCCACAGTATGACAGCATGTTGGTTGGCATTTATATACAGAGGACGCATTAGCATGTGGTATCATTGCATGTCAGGCATGTGAAGATGAAACTTTAATGGCTGGGGGAAAGGATAGGAATGGTATGTAAGATATCAGATGAATAGACAGGGGAGTATGAGCAACAATGTAGTGACAAAATGACAATTCAAGGGCAACTTCCATGGTGTCGGCCCATATGTGCACTGTTGCCAGTAGGGATAGTGCTGTGGCCAGATGGTGTTGCACTGAACATACTGGATGAGGCACATGGGTGCCACTATCAACTCTGCCACACACCCCCTTGACAGGCACCCAACATGAATGCTTCACACACACACCATGCACATGGATAATACACACATGCATGTGCACTCACCGGATGATGCCTCGTAATCAGGGAGGTCTCCCACACCTTGGAGTTGTCCCTCGGTGACGTAGGATCCAGCTACAGACTCGTGTGGTGTGAGTTCTATATCCTGTGCTGGGGACCCACCTCCAGTCACCAAGGTTGCGGCATGACTTGAGGCCAGCTTATCCTTTGCCCTGCGCTTAAGGTCATTCCAGCGCTTCTGGCAATCACTAGCTGTGCGCCTCACTACTCCAAGGGCACTTATTCTGTCAGCAATGGTCTGCCAGTGTGCCTGGCGTCTGGCATGTGTGGTCTTGGACCCTGCAACGATGACCATTTCCCTATCATGATCTGACACATACTGAACAAGTGCATTCAGTTCGGCGTCTGTGAAGCTTGGCTTCCTTGATGGGCCGGACTGTGCAGCCGTGCCTGGGGCATCAGCCTGTGCCGGACGTGCACTCTTCCTCTTGCGCTTGGAAGGGGGTGGGGATCCAGAGTGTCCTACGCCGCTGTGGACACTAGGGGCAGGAGTCGTGGTGGACTCAGTACTGGGTGTGTGGGATTGCCCACTCAGCATGGGAGTAGGTGCAGGCATTGGGGTAGTGGGATGGGGTCAGGCCTGATCTGAGGTGCATGAACTAGGACCGACACAGTCTTGGCAGGGTGTATGAGAGGTGGGGTGGATGGAGCCACACCCTGGCTACGGGGGCCAGCAGATGACCTATCTGGCATAGATGCGCGTGCCCTGATGACACCAATGTGCACCGGTGCACGTGCAGTGGACCTGCTGACCTGGATGTCAGCGATGGGATCACCCTCGGACAGGTCTGGTGCCACAATGGCCTGGTCCGACAAGGGCTGATCAGGGTTGGTATCAGCCACATGACTCTCAACTGGGGGGGGGGGGGGCATGGGTGTCCCTGACTGGTCCTCCAGACTGGGGGGACAGGGGCACCCTGCAAGTCACAACCACGTCCCCTAGTGGATCCTCCACGGCCACCACGTGTGGCTCGGCCACCTTTGCCACCCTTACGGCTTGCACGCCTCCCAACCATGGCACTGATGGTATTGTGCGTATGGGAGTCGGTGTGCACAATTGTCCTGGGCAATTGGGTGTCAAAGGGGTTGGGTACCAGATGGTATTCGTACCCTAGTGCAGTGGCAAGGCTATATGACACCCCTGGGGAAAGATGACGGGTCACGCAACGCACAGGCACCCCAAAAAAGTTAAGGAACGTGCACAATACCCCTCCTAGACCACGTGTGCTGATGGAAAACCCTGCACTACGCTGTGGCATCCAGTAACACAATGAACGTATGCGTGTCACACGCAGCCTAGATTGACCTCTGAAGGGGTAGGCTACACACGGGGCAAGCACAGATGTTAGATACGTGCGTGACTCACCGTCTGCCAGGTAAAAGAGCGTGAAAAATGAGCGCTTTTGGTTGGCAACAACCCCGCCAAAAGAAGATGTGTACGCTGTCTGAGGAGACAGGACAACAGTAGAAGGGGACACTGTTTGAGGGAACAGGCCCAGGTAAACCAGTACAAGAGGAAAAAGAGAAAAAGCTGTCAGAGGTAACAGGGAGTACGAACTGGAAACGCCGTGAAGTAAATCGCGTGTGAAACGACAAGAAGTACAGAATTCACCCACTCGCTCTCCACGAAAAGCACGTACAAGGAAATGGTGTTCAACACTACCTTTTATACAGGCCCACACGTACAGCGTCACTTACGGCGTGTACGTGCTTGGCCCATGTTCACCAATCACACGCTTTGTCACTCCTGCGTGTGGATCCTTTTTCACCAATCACACGCTTTGACACTCCTGCGTGTAGCTCACTTTTCACCAATCACACGCTTTGTCACTCCTGCGTGTGGATCCTTTTTCACCAATCACACGCTTTGACACTCCTGCGTGTAGCTCACTTTTCACCAATCACACGCTTTGTCACTCCTGCGTGTAGATCCATTTTCACCAATCACACGCTTTGACACTGCACGTGCAGGTAACTATTGACGCACATATGCTGGTGACGGGTTTTCGCGCGATTCGCTGAGTGTGGGGTTTTCACGTGCAAAATCACTCCCTATCAGGCTGTCCACGCGTTCAAACACGAAAGACCAGGCTCCTGGCCAGGAGGCCAAATTTAAGTCCCCCAGAGCCCTGAGCACGCTCCCACCTGCCATCGGCTGCTGCCTGACTGCCTGCTGGCCACGTGCCCCACAGTGCTGGTGGGTGGGGGTGGTGGGAGACATGGGTGGGGGCCTGGTGGAGGGTGCCCCTGGTGGATGGGGGGTGGGGGTGGTGGGAGACATGGATGGGGGCCTGATGGCAGGTGCCCCTGCACTGCTGGGGGGTGGGGGTGGTGGGAGACATGGGTGGGGGCCTGGTGGAGGGTGCCCCTGGTGGATGGGGGTGCAGGGGGACATGAGCAGGTGTGCAGGGTAGTCCACTGTTTTGTGGGCTGCCTGCAAGGGCCGTGGAGGGTGTACAGGGTACACCTGTGAGGGCCCACCCAGCCTATTCGCATTTGATAATTCCCACGCACCCCTGTGATACACGTACCCTGGCCAATCGCGTGTTGAACTTCCCGCTACCCCTGTAATACACGCACCCTGGCTGTTCGCGTGTGATAATTCCCGCGTACCCCTGTGATACACGTTCCCTGGCCTATCGCGTGTTCTACTTCACGCGTCCCCCTGTAATACACGTTCCCTGGCCAATCGCGTGTTGAACTTCCCGCTACCCCTGTAATACACGCACCCTGGCTGTTCGCGTGTGATAATTCCCGCGTACCCCTGTGATACACGTTCCCTGGCCTATCGCGTGTTCTACTTCACGCGTCCCCCTGTAATACACGTTCCCTGGCCAATCGCGTGTTGAACTTCCCGCTACCCCTGTAATACACGCACCCTGGCTGTTCGCGTGTGATAATTCCCGCGTACCCCTGTAATACACGTTCCCTGGCCTATCGCGTGTTCTACTTCACGCGTACCCCTGTAATACACGTACCCTGGCCAATCGCGTGTTGAACTTCCCGCTACCCCTGTAATACACGCACCCTGGCTGTTCGCGTGTGATGATTCCCGCGTACCCCTGTAATTCACGTTCCCTGCCTAGTCGCGTGTAGTACTTCCCGCGTACTCCTGATTTGAAGATTGCCCGCTTTTCTTTCCTTGTTTGCCTGCCCTGTGAAGTGGTCCAGGCTTAGCGCAGCCCTTAGCGATGATTTAGCGATTTTGATGGCTTTTCCTTGCGCGAGGGCGTTCTTGGGGGCGTTACTGGCGCTGCTGCAGGCTCGCTGCGATTCTCTGCGCCACGGCTGGTTTGGGAGCTTGAAATCCATGAATACGCTGTGCGCGGAAATCTGTTTTAGCGCACGTGCCTGGCGCAGACTATCGCAGGCGCACGCTGTGCGCCAGCCGCGTGCGCTACTTGTGCGCTGGATTCTATGAATTAGCCTTAAATGTGTGTCGTGTCTGAAACAACGGTGCCGGTAAGCTTGTTTCCAGACCGGCAAACTACAAGTCTGCCTGCCGGAGCTGCTGTGCCCAACAGGTCTGACGCTGCCAGTTGCAGTGGCCACGGTAGGCAGACTTATAACAGGAACACTTGCACCTTTGTTAACTGTGCCAGTGCTCCTGTGTCCCCATTCCCATAGAGTACCAAAGGACTCTTTGGGAATGGGGATTAATGAAATTGCTGACACCTGACTTCCTGGCTAACGGACTTGGAATAGCCAAGTGGCACAGGGAAGTCAGTCACTGGTAATTCTTTCCGAGTCTGGTGGCAACCCGCAGGTAGCACCAGCTGGGTTACTGCCGGACACGGAATGAGGCCTAATGTGCTGTGGTAAGAGTGCCATAGTTACATTATCTATAATTGAGTGCAGCGACACTACCATGTTGATTCTCTTGTTATTTTGTATAATGTTGTGACTTTACCATTCAGTGAAACAGCAGCTCTGTGTTTATCATAAAGTACTGGCACTGCGCTGTGAACCCAAGATGCAAGGCCTGCATGGCATAGGATGTCCCTGATATATATGAAGCCCGCCAAGAAGCAGGATCATAAGGAATGCAAATTCCTGGTTAGAGAGCTCAAAGGGATTACAGGTTAGGTCTGCTAGATATTTCGCATAGGTACTTCCAGTTAACCAATGCTAAATGGAAACTCCTACACAAATGAACGGTGCCCTCCTGTCAGTTTGGCCATGACTGCCTCACTCTTATTTATAGAGATTGATCTATAATATCAGCATGCCTCTTTATTGGGTGAAGTAGGTAGCTGAAGTGGATTGAGAAAATATGTTAAGTGCTTTAGGGAAATAAAAATGTATTCTTGATATAACATGTCTAAAAAAGAGTGAAAGAACCACAAATATGAATTTGTCAAAAGACTGTCCTGATTGTTATTATTCTGGAGTCAACAATCTTGCCCGGAATATTCTAGCACATTCTTGCTGTGCCTGGGCACTACTCTCTAGGATCTCTTTCAGATCTTTACATAACTAGGTTTCCAGTCTGTCTCCCCAGGTATAGGTCCCATTTTATTAGTATTGGTAGTTGTAACATTGGGCCATTATAGCTGAAAAACATACCTAATAGGATCCCAAAGCTAACGTATTCAATGTTCAGAACAGCAGGGCAATTATTCATGTAAAGAATGTCCTCCACTCTTCCCGATGTAAATTCATTAAACTCTTCCTCAAACAACAGGTGTCTATGAAAAAAATAGTGGGCCTCATTACAAGTTAACCGGTATCCTGGTGGTAAATCCAAAAAGATATCGGCAAACGGAAATATCAATACCGGCACTCGGTCCGATGGTATTACCACCAGATTATGAGTGCCAGTGTTGGTGGTAAATCCCCATTCCATGGAGTCCAATCGCATTCCATGTGGGGATTTTCCAGTATTTCCGGCACCAGTAATACCGGTGGCAGTAATACAGGCTATTTTTGCCGGTACCCCACCAGCAAATTTGTAGTTGGCATGTGTGGTAACATTTATTTAATTTTTTTTTTATTATTTTTTATAACGCGCCTAATACCATACCTGAGTTCGGTTTCTAAGCACGGATCCAGGATTCAAAGCTCTGTTGCTCGGTGTCCAGTCATAATTTCGAAAACATAATTTCGAAAGTCAAAAAAGTCGAATCAAAAATGTCGAAAAAAAAAATGTCGAATTGTTTTTTTTTTTCGATATTTTTTTTTGGGCTCTAGTTTCTGTTAAAAAAATAGGTAAAAATAAAAAAAAGAGGGGTTGGGGGGGGAACCCCCCCATTTCGAAAAAAAAACGTCATTAAAAAAAAATTCGACATTTTTTTTTTCGACGTTTTTTTTCTCGACTTTTTGACTTTCGAATATTTTGTATTCGAAATTATGTCTATGAACCCTGTTGCTCTGCATGGTCTTGCTCCCAAGACCAGCGCATTGCTCCTGTGCTATCCTCAGTTCATGCATGCGTTAATACCAGCACTTCATTATCTCACTGGCCAACTTAAGCCTACTGTTGAGTGTACGCAAAGCTGAATGTATCTTAAAATGGACCACTGAAGGATACATCATATAGCTATATGTGCAGTACAGTGAGGTTGATTTTTGGAAAGTCAATATTTTGCTTTACTCTTAATGGAAGAGAACCCCGAGACCTGGGGGTCCTTTAAAATGAGGTAGCAATATTTAGAGATGGATGGTGATACATAACTTACTCATACATCAATAATCAAACAGACTCAGCAAGTTGGCAACACTTAGTGCTGTTTTATTTATAATTAGGGATTTGAACTTGGCCTTGCAGAAGCTCTCTGTGCCTGAGAATAAAAGGGAGTGTAGCATGGTCTTATCTTCTGGTTTCATTGTAGCCCGACCCAAAGTCTATTCAATCTGACCATGTGACTGGAGACCACGTTTTCTAGCTCTTTGTTGCATATAATACTGATGAACTCTTGACTCCTTAAGTGTTTTTTCATCCCACCCCAAACAGAGTTTGTTTCTTTCTCATGTTCATGTAGCTTCTTGACAGACAACCAGGCTCACAGTGGCCTCGACTCTTGGTGCTGGGCCAGCCTTTCTTGAATTCTCCTTCGCCATGAGCTATTTTGCAACTGCGCCATACTTCGAGCCCTTTTCATTCACGGGATTGGTAAGGTGCATTGTGAAACATCCAGATTCTATTAATTCCTATGTATATACATTGGCTCATCACAGAAATCTATTCACTACGTAGACAGCCTCAGGATTACTTTGTCTACTTGCGTTCCAGCATCTGTACAAGTGTAAAATGACTTTGCATTTTCTTCAGCGTTGCTTTGTATGAGCATCTTCATTTCCCAACATGTTGCTTAACTTGTACACCTCCTCTTCATATCCTTTAGAATTTTTATGTTCCTTCTTCATTTGTCTTTTCTACGTGCATCAGTTCTGCTTTTCATGACGTCACCAGTCCTATTTCTCATCCATTTTCACCCTTCTTTCGTCCAGAAGACCATCATTTCTTCTTGAATGCATATAGGATTTTCTCAATGGATACCTTGTTTTACTTGTGGTACAGGCATCCTCAATGGTACTGCACATGTTGCAATTTCTGGTTCCCAATATATAGGCAACATGGGGCAGAGCTTCTGCTAGGGGTATATAGTTCCTCCTCTACACTCCCCCCTCTGGGCGATTCATCCACCCCTCTCTCATAAATCTTCTCATAAATACATCTTCGTCTGAAGAAGTGCTTCTTTGGAGTTCATATTTTTATGACTCCCTTCAGGCATCCTTTTGATTTCACATGATCAGCAACAATCCAGGTCATAAGGTTGCATTGTCCATTGGGACTGCAGTAGATCCATCTTCCCACATACTTCTTGTGGTTCCTTGGATAAAGGAACTTTGTTGCCTCAGGTGCATGAATGCTTGCCTTTACATAGACTCTGATTTCTTCATTTGTCAGCTCGTTAGATTTGAATCCTGATTCAACATCAATCACAATCTTCATTCCCACTGCTTTCTTTGCAGTCTTCTTGCATTGTGTGATTATTATCCTGATCACACAGACCCCAAACATGATAATCTCCAACAGGGCTCCAAGAAACTTGAAAATGTTCACCATCCATTGTGGAACCCATGAGAAGATTGACGCAAACCAGCTGTCATCTGCAATATCTTCCATCTAGTCTTCTATCTTGACGTGTAGATGTGTAAGCATCGTTATGGCCTCTGTCAATGTACCATTCGCATTGTTGTGAGAAAGTATGAATGTGCAACATGATTCTCAGATTTTGGCATAAACACCTCCATCCATAGCTGTAATCATATCCAAGACATATCTGTTCTGAAGAGTCATCAGGCGTATGGCTCTTAGCTCCTCCTTGATAGCATTGAATCCCTTTATGGTGGTGTTGATCATCTGCAAAAGCTCCAATCTGTTTTTTGTAACCATTTGGTATTTTCCATTATCTGGATCCCAAGCATAAAGATAACAGTAAAAACTGAAGCAGTCTTGCTGAACAATCTGTGTTCATATGGTTTAGCATCAAAGGCCTCTATTGACTTGGCTGAGAAATAATGTTCTCTCTTCATTCGATTAAGGTGCTCAGCAGATCTCTTCTTCCTTAGGTGAGCATCTGTTTTGGGAAACTCCCAATGTTCAGGTTACTTGTCAGAATCACCATTGAACATGAACAATGACTATAGAACCATGTCCTCCCCAATCTCTGGGCAGTTTCATGAATGCTGTGGATCCGCAGGCCCAATAGTGATCAATTTTTCACTACTATCCCATCTTTCATTCCTGGCACATCGTCGATTCATCCACACTGTTGATTCTCTCCAATTTCCCTTGTGCCATTGTTTCTGAAGCATAGTTCTGCACTAGCCAAAGGCACTATCTTCAATGGGCATCCTTTGCCTTTGACCCACGTCAGAAGATGTGCAAGTCTCGGCCAGAGAGGTTTGCATCCTTTTTCCACTCATTCAATAACTGTGTTGTGATGACCAGTTACTGCCACAGCTGTGCATACGACTATGGCTTCTTCGCATCCATCTCGAGAAAGTTCTGTTTCCCACATTCACATCTGGCCTCTTTCCTTGCAGCTTCGAACCTCTTTATCAGTCTTTCTTTGGCAGTTGAGTTTCCTGTTTATTTCCCATCTGATTCCAGGTCCCTTCATGCCAGGTTGTTCATATCTTATGGCATAATTTCTGGTATGTGCTCTTTCCCTTGTCTTTAAATTTTGAACATAATCATCTTCATCTGGGCCTGTCCATTCTGTCACCCATACTAATGATGCTGTTTGACCCTGGAAATGACCTCTTGTATGGCAGCGTGCAAGGTGAGTTAGTCAATGAGCTCTTTGGACATCTATTTCAATAGCTATGAATATCTTAGACTTATCCATAGCATAAGGCAGAATTAGACATACATAGCACTCCACCTTAGAAGTCCTTTTTCTCACTTCGTTCATGTGCTGATACCACATGTCATTCCCCATATGTGCTGTACTATCCAAATAATCATTTAATCCGTAATCATCCTCCCTTTCACTTCTCTTAGGTCTCTTCTTCAGCAAATGATTTCTTCCATAATGATCATGGAGTAAATCAAACACAGACATTCCCCGAAAGAGAAGCCTGGTGGCACTTGTTATAGGCATAGGTACCTCCATAGGTGCTTCAGGAGTAGGAACCATCACATAAGACCTTGGCCTTCTTACAGTGTCTAGTTCTGCAAAGGTGACTGGACTGAGAAGGACTAACAGAATTCCTTCCCTTCTGAAACCAATAAAGTAAACAGTGTGGATCAATAGAAACAGAAAAACGATAATGGATGTTGAACAGGCATACATTATGCACCAATGCATTAGGCCCCAACATCAATGTCTATCCACACGTGTTGACTCTGCTCACTTTAAGGGACTGAAATGTGCTCAATAGACAACATTTTTTGCCTGTAATTACTTTTAAGTAAGGAAAAACTATTTTTATTCAGGTAAATTTGTCAGGTGTTCAGGAAGATGCCTAATGTGCTCGATAATCTCCACAAGGAACCATGCATAAACACATAAGTATTGTTGATGCACAAAACAAGATAAGGATGAACTTGCCACAAATAGTAAAAGATCATAACAAGTAGCCTGTGGAAATTGTCGTTAGACAGGACTATGGGCCTCATTACGACCCTGGCGGTCCCGTAATGAACGGTGCCGGTACGGGACCGGCACCGTTCATTACGGGATGCACTATTACAAGGTTCCCTTGTGGGACCCGCTCAGAATGTCTGGAAAAACCAGACGTCCTTAGCAGGTCTCTCAAGGGGACCAGGGAGCTAATAACGGGCCCATTATTAGCTCCCTCCCCATTCCCATTGAGCCGTATGGGGGCTCAAATGGGAATGGGGATGGGTTTTTTCAATGAGGAATTACCGGGTACTCCAACGTTGGAATGACCCAGTAATTCCTCATTGAAGGAACCCGGTACTGGAACCCTGTATGGAGGCAGCCATACAGTTTTTACTGTCCCTTTATAAGGGCATGGCTGCCTCCATAATCGTAATGAGGCCCTATGTGTACATTCAAAGAGATGATCAGGTAATTGTCTGATTTGTTCTATAATTGCTGCCAATAAACCTCTAATCGCCAAGCCATTTATAGGATGTTGGACAAACGTATGCACGTCAGTGCTATGCCCAACAAGAGCAAGGTAAGCTTGGAGAATAAATATGAAGACAGCAAGAAGTAGTCTGTGTACATCAACATCTGTCAGCACCATTGGCATCTCCAAAGAGAAACTCAGTGAGAAACGAAGCAGGAACTGCACCCTCTTCTAGTCGTTGAAAAGGAAGTCTAAATTGGGCATTTTTCGTTTTACACTGGCCCTCCAATGTCCAATGTCAGCAACCTCCAGTGGCTCAAGAACAATAGCTTTCTCACTTCCTGCTGGAATATCTATAAGGATGTTTCAGGGGAGCAACAGTCCAAATGAACACTTTCGTCTTTGTACTGGATAGTCTTTGCATCCTTCTTCCTCATCATCGCTCGAGTCTGCACATGCTGAAATTCCTCTTCTTGACTTGCTTCCGAATGTGTTTGGGGTGTGATGGTGTCTCCAGCATAGTTTCTCATCTCCTAGGTATATCCCAGCTTGTCTCCCTTGGACTTTAACTGGTGAGGGGGTAATGTCTTCCACAATGAAAGGGCCACTAAATCCGGGTTTATGCCACTTTCTTGTGAAATTCCTTATTAGAACCTTATCTCCAGCAAACTATTTAGTAAGACATAACTTCTCAAGTCTGGTTGCTGTATTGTCTTCATCTGTGGCCTGAGACCAACACCCCTTTGCTTGAGTTGATCTGAAATGAAAGAGATACTAGCAGGCATACATGTTAACTATTCACTGAACTCAATTCCTAACAATTCTCCAGTTGTCTGGGCATCACGCCTAGTCCTCGATGGAGGAGTCAGAGGTGTTCTCATTCGCCTCCCTGTAACTAGTTTGGGGGTTGTGAGGTGGTGGTCAGAGCTGATTTCTGCAAGGGGCAAGCAACAGAGCCACCCCTTCTTTAGTGTCAATTTCAACTTTGCTATTCTCTCTTTGAGCAGACCGTTGAGTTCTCACATATTCCATTAGCTTGCGGGTGATAAGCAGAAGAAAACCTGTGTTTTATGCTAAGCAATAAGCTAATCTTTCACAAAATGGGGTCCATTATCTGATCTCAACACCTCACATATCCTCATCTAGGGAATACCTCTCCCCTTCTAGGGAATACTTGTTGGACTAAAACCTCCCAGTGCAAGTGGCATCAGGATGTGTGCATGGACCGGCTTCAATCTATTTCCAGAATGGGCACACTACCACTATCATACACCTATATCCGTTACAGACCTGCAGCATATCAACATGATCAATATGTAAATGCTAAAAAGGACCATTTGGTCGAGAAATTACTCCTCTGACTGTTTTCAGCGTGTGGCCAGCAGTAAATGTTTGACATACAATGCAATTTATCAGATAAAAAGCAAAGTGTTATAACAGGGTCAGTATGAACCAGTCATCCGCAATGGTTATTGTATGATATGATATGGCATTTATAATGCACCTATACACAAGTGTTTCAAGGTGCATTTTGAAGGTTGCTGTGAGGCTCTCCCTAGTGACATGCGCAGGGTAGTGTAGCTGTTCTAACGCCACCCTTTGTAAGGCTACAGGCATCACCGGTTTACCAGTGCTGTCTTGTCATCACAGTGCTTCAGAAGGGGATAAATAACTACCCCTCTGTGTCCACAATTCTTTCTCTTCTTGTGGAGCTCCAACTTCAACTTCCATCAATTCTGTTCATGATAAATGATTAAACCCTTCATTCACAACCATTATTACAGCCATTTTTTCTTTCCCATCAAAAGTATCAAAACTAAAATTATCAGATTAGTATGCAACCCTTTTGGCCTCTTTGTCTGCAGCTTGGTTTCCGCGTGAATTAAAGTCAGTTCTCTTAGTATGTGCTGCACATTTAACTATTGCGATGGCTAACGGGAGTTGTAGTGCTTTAATAACTCTGTGCAATAATGTGGCATGTTGCACTGTAGTGCCGTTCGCCCGTAGGTAGCCCCTCCTTTTCCAACGTGCTAGCCCTGAGTGCATGGTTGATGTCATGTAGGCGCAGTCACTGTACACCATCACTTCCTGCCCTGCCTGATTCCCGAGTGCGACAATAAGCGCCACCAATTCTGCAGCCTGTGGTGAAAAATGTGATGGTAGTCTCGCACTTGCTACCACTTCAAATTCCCTGTTGGCTCTGTATTTTACCACAGCTGTGCCCGAATGCCTTTCTTCATCAGTTTGATCGATCTTCGAAGAACAGTCAATAAAGAGAACCTCTCCAGCTGCTAGAGCATTTTCCTTTACCCTCGGAATCTCATCATAGAATTCCTCATAGTTTGAGCAATCATGCACTTGTTCATCCACTGCCAAGGGTTTGGCTACAAATGTGGCATGATTCACTATTTTACACCTGATTATTTTGATTGCTGGATTCGATATAAACATCTCATAAGTAGAAGCTCTTTGAGACGTCAGTGTACCCTTAGTTTTTTTCCAAATCAGCAAACAAAGCATGCTCAACAAATAAAATCATGGAACACCCCATCACTATGCTTGCAGATTTCTTACTAGTGAACGCAGCTGCTGCCAGCGATTGTTCACAAGGGAAGTGACCCTTCATAACTCCGTCCAAAATCCCACTATAATATGCTAAGCATTTGTACCGCAATGTGGTTCTCTGTGTAAGTACTGCTGTCATAACTGTTCCATTCACATACAAAAATAAAAGGAACTCCACATATAAATTGGGAATTCCTAAAACTGGAGCTGTACAAATTGCCTTTTTTAGTTCATCAAACCCTTCCTCCATTTCCTCAGTCCATTCAATGTTTTCTTTATTCACCTGTGCTTTTTTCAGGGCCTGCAACAAGGGTCTTATGTATGAATTATAATCAAATACCCAAGCTCTAACATAATTACACAGTCACAGAAACTGTTGCATTTGCTTTATTGCGTGCGGTTTTGACGATTTCATGATCGCCTCAGCTCATTCAGGTGTAACTTTCTTTCCTCATGCAAAATTAACAGTCCTATGTATAACACCTCTTCCTGACAATACTGTAACTTTTCTTTATCCACTTTATATCCTTTGTCTGCCAAAATAATTATCAGCTGAATCGAGACTCGTCTGCAATCTTCCTCAGTTGTGCTACAGACTAAAATATAATCTACGTTTTGCAGCACAACACTTGGCAAATCAATATTGCTTAGGTCCATCTGCAGGACCCTATTAAAGATCGATGGAGACTGACAGCACCCCTGGGGCAAACATATACTTTTCAGCTTAGTATGACGGAACGTAAATGATGTAAGATTTTTAGAATCTTGATGAAACGGGATTGAGAAAACGCATTCTTCAATTCAATCACCGTGAAATATCGTGCTTCTGGGGAATGCTGCATAAAATCCTTGGATGATTCAGAACTAGAGTTAAACACCATGACCCACGCTTTGATTTTTTTGATAGGATACACTGTGTTATTACATGGTGAATCTGACGTCACTAAGATGCCCTGTTCCATCATAGCTGCTATAGTCTTGAAAATAACCTCATCTGACTTCAAGACTTGGGATACTGCCATGCTTAAGGTAAATTTGCTCCTGGTTTCAACTTAATTTTAACTACTCCCACCCCTTTTAACAGGCCTACATCATAAGGGCCCATAGTCCATAAAGATATTGCCACTTTTTCCATATCCTCATAAAAAAATACGGGACGCTGCCGCTCTATCATCATTCATTGTGGGATCTCTCTTCTTTCTATCCTAATCCAATATATATTCAAACACTACTTGATCATATGACAGATAGTATTCCCTTTAAACATATCTTCATGAGTGAGGTCCATCAACCTATACCCTTCCCCAATGACAATCACTGTTCTCCGTGGCCTGCATTCATCATCAAGTCCTTCGAGCATGGCCAATTCCCCTCGTACTATGGCTGCCTGTAATCCCAAGGGAAAAACGTGCCCCCCCTCTTCATCCTTAGGTATCTGTGGTTTGAAGAGAAAGTCATCAGGTATCCCCATAATCTTGCCCACTAAACCGGGTAACCATGTTAAAAAAATGCATTCCCCATAGTGAATAACATCTGTCTCAGTGTTCCTCGCAGAGCTATTTGTCCTGTAAATGCCATGATATATTCACCCACATTTAAATATTGTATTCTAGTCATTGAACACACTATGCATTCATCAAAGAAGGAAATTGTCATATTTTAGTTTGTCATTAAATCTCGGCCCAGAATGTTAACTGGTGTCTGTCTTGATTACTATAATGGAACAGACATATCACATTCTCCTATAGAGACTGCCACTTTCTCAGTAAAAGGTACTCTACTTGTATCTCCAGAGAAGCCTTGAGCATTCATGGCATTTCCTGATAGTGAAAATCACCCCTCTCGTATACATGAGCGAGTTGCCCCAGTATCTACTAAAAAAGAAAATGATCCTATTGTGGGTACATACTTATTCCCGTACCTGCGAAAGGATTCCTTCCTGTCATAGTGACTCCCCCTAATCTAGGAGTCAATACATGTCTTGTGCTGGCACCCTGTTTTATCTGCATGGATGCGTGCTGTGACTGCCCTTGTGGCGGATTCAATGGTGCTTGCCGTGGTTGCAAAGCCTGTTGTGGTGCGGTACTTGTGCTTGATACACTTTCTGATCTTGGGCGAACCCATCCCTACTTTGTGGGCTATATGCTAGAGGATAAGCTGTCCCCCTCTTGAGAATTGTCCATTTTGTACATACCCTTGGCTCCCACATGTTCGTGCAATATGTCCTGTTATTCCACATTTCCAACTCACAGGAGGGCGTTTTCTAAGTTGCCCGCCCTGCATGCCTTGATTATCATTCTGCACATGCTGAAAACCACTGCTCATTCACCTGCATCATACATGCTGCCTGCAGTGCTCCTAGCCCCTCTCCGCTAGTAAACATTACCCCTCTATAGCATATTTTGACTGTTTTTTATCTACTAGCTTAGCTTCCTCGAGTTTCGTAGGATCTTCCCTCTTTCGATTTTTCTCCTGCAGCAATCGGCAATGGTGCACAATGGTCAACTGTATTTCTGGCCATGGTTTTGCTTCCATACCCACCAGCTTCTTGAGCTGTCTCTGTACCTGTTCTGGTAATCCCTGGCATAAAATATGATAGAATACAAGTATTGATTTCCTCCAAGGCTCTCGAGTTTCCAAAGGCCACTGTTCCTGAAAATTCTGAATGTAAGCAAGCGGATCCTCGCCTGCCTTCATCTTGCATGCCATAATTGCAACCATATCTGATGTATCAGGATATTGTACTCTAAGCGCTTTACAGACTGCTGCTCTGCAATTATTAAACAGTGCTCCATCATGCGCTGTGTTCTGTGCTATGACACTTGTCCAAATGTCATCAACCCTTTCCCCAAACATAGCTGCTGGAAGATGCTTAATGTCCCCTATAGCTAACGTATTTCCTCCTGTCATTTTTTTGAATTCATAGATACATTTCCCCACCCCCGATGTTAAACTTGGCAATTTGCATCTTAAATTGTCCTATCCATCTGGGGCCATGGGATACACTGCGTTCTGGCCCCTCCTTTTTCTAACAAAGGGAATTGCGAAATCCCCAAATCGCTATCAGCTCCCATCGTCTATCAATGGTAGGGACAATGGTTCCTGATCGCCTTTTTCCTGGTAATGACCTCATTCTGCTCACATATGGTGCTGATTTCCCCCTCTCACTATGAGATTGCCTTTTAGGTTGCTCTGGGTATGCCATAGGCCCCAGAGTCCTTTCTTTAGGCTGGTCTAAGTCCGACCACCTCACTATCAGTCTGAAAACATCCCTCTGGACAGCATATACTATCACCCTCCTCCTCATGGAAGGTTTCCCTGTCTTCCTCTGAGATATCTTGCCACCAACTTGTATGGTTGTCTTCCTTCTCATCTCCGTTTAGGGTCAGCCTGTCCAAAGACAGAGCTCTATGCTCGAGACTAAACAGGTCTCCCTCCTTGCCTCATGACTGGGCAATTTCAGATCAATTGTCTTTCCCTTTGTTTCTCGATTCACCTTTTGTCCTCATCTCCTGATAAGCCTTCTCAATTCTGTGTCTGATACTTCCTATCTCAAAATGTTCCTCAAAGTTTACCCTAGAGGGTCCTGGCATCACGTCGTTTGATGGGAGAAACTCCTCTATGTCCTGCCATAATACTACAGGGCTAGGTTCCATTAGTTTTTTTGTTCAATGTGATCAATGTTGCATGCCCTTTGTCTTATCTTTCGTTCCATTTCTTCATCAAATACCATTTGTTTCTTTGCTTCCTCTCTAACCATTTCTTCTTCCTGTTTTTTCGCTTCTCGTCTCTCATTTGCCCTACGCACCTCTTCGTCCCTGCGTCTTTGCATTCTATTGTCTCTTAATTTCTGTTCTTCCTCTTCTTCTCTTTTCTTTTCCAGCCTATCTCGTCCTTTGATTGCTCTTTGCATGTTGTCATATTTTCTTGCTCTTCTGCTCTCTCTTCCTTTCTTAACTGTTGCTCCTGATTCATTTGTTCCCTTCATTGTCTACTCTTTCTTTTACACTTGTCTTCTTTCAATCGTTTCTCTCATTCCTTGTCTTTTTTATCTTGCTCATCTCGATCTCCCCCCTGCCGTACTTCCTCGATGCTCTTCCCATCAAGTTTGAGCAACATCTGACCACCACCCTTTCATTCTGTATGAGCGCTGTCTCATCAGCTTTGTCTTTTTCCCTCTTCTATCTCTTGATTTCTCGTTCTATATCTATGGAGACACTTGGTCGTTCACTTTTCTCTTTGTCCCGTAAGACTTTAGAGACCACATCCTTTCTGGAGTTCTTTCTGGGCTCTTGTCACTGCTATATGCAGGCGTCTCATGTATCGGATTACTGTATCCTGTTGCTGCTTTAAGCTCTCTTAATGGATACAATCCTTCATCTTTCGTACTGTTGCCATTTGCTTCAGTCACGGTAGGGGGAGCAAAAGGCTGAACACCCCCCTCTTTTTGCACTGGTTAAGCATCCAGTCTTCAGGAGGCAGGTCTTCCCATTCCTTCTGATACATCTTCCAGAGCTCTAGACTAGCTAACCTTTTCTCTAATTTCTTTCCTGTTTTGCATAGCATGCAAGTATGTGGTCATATGTTGCAAAACTGCTTTTGACATTGATCCCCCTTGTGGCCATGGCATGAACATTTTATCTGCCATGCCCTTAACCCATTCTGCACTATATTGCTTGAGCTTGGCTGTGTGTTTTGGCAGCTGTTTGTACACGTGCATGAGCAGAGTAACATCCTCCATTGCGACAGGTCACAATCGACTGTCAATACTTACCGTTATTTTACCCAAAAAATAATTTGCAGAAAAACAATATAATATGAGCGTGCACCAATTGTCACTGCTCCAAACTTATATGTCTCTCTTTACTTCAATCTACCTACTCAATCAATACCATTCATGTCTAAATAAATAAATAATGTACTCTCAACCTCTTAACACAATCTATCATTTGTCGCTGTTCGACATCTCATCATTTCCTTAATACTTAAAATACATACAATAAACAAACAGACAAACTGGCCGGCCCCAACATATATCTCCTCTCAGCGCTCATCGCTGCTAAACTTGCACCTAATAATACCCCGATGGGGGTGTGAGTTAGTCCCTTTAGCAAACCTTGTAGACATTCCTTGAACCTGGGATTATGGCCTTAATATGTGATGCTCCTCATCATATATATACCTCTATGTGACATTCTTCGTCCTTAACTAAATACCCCACCAACCCTCCGTTACTTTCTTCCCATTATCACTTTCCCCACTTAATGCTCATTCATTGTTTGCCACCTTTCCCAATCTATTCACCATTTGCTTTTCAACTCCTGGACCTCAGGATCGTCTCCTCCTCAACCGGCCACCATTGCCTTCGGTCCACTCAGCACCCTGTAGAAACCAGGAGGGGATATTTTGAAAGAGTGACCTGTCCCACCTATCTCCTTATGTCTTGCAGGAACTTTTTCGGCCGCTAACCACAGGAAGCCTCCCAGTCCTCAGCTAAATGGCGGAGGACCTCCAATATTCCGAGACCCTTAAAAGTCTACTTAGTCGATGGATCTTTAACCATCCCACCTCTGCTACCCCGGTGAACCCAGAGACCTGAGGGTCCTTTAGGACGAGGTAGCAATTCTTAGAGATGGATGGAGATGCAGAACTTACTCATACATCAATTACCAAACCGACTCAAGAAGTTGACAAAAGATAGTGCTGTTTTATTTGCAATTATCTAAAGCAGGGAGTACAATGGACATCAACGGATGTTGCACAAGCAATCTCAACAAATTACATCAAAAAGCGTTCTTATATAGTAAAAATTTGCCATCATTGACTTCACACTATGTAGCAAACTGCTAAAACCTACTTGGGGATGTGATAGGCTTACAGGGAACATCTATGTATACGTTCCATACTGATCGGGGTTGTGATTGGGTCTCTAACATCAAGTGGACAACTAAGCCCTCCTCTAGTGCAAGTCATCTTCATCGTCACAAAATACACGACGATTCATTGGTTAAACAAACTATAGGGCTCTCTGATACATGGCCCTCTACAATTGGTTGGGTCACTTGTTTCTTTATGGAATATTCCACTTGCTAGCAGCATGCAATCCAGTTACCCCAGGTGCTGGGAGAGTCGGCCTGGTCATGCCCCCCACCCAATTAGCCCAACATTTATCATCACTGCGGTCTGCCATTCATTTAAGGCTTTGAGGTTGGCCTTGCAGAAGCTCTCTGTGCCTGAGAATAAAAGGGAGTGTGGCATGGTCTTATCTTCTGGTTTCAGTGTAGCTTGACCCAAAGTCTATTTACATCTGACAATGTGACAGGAGACCACGTTTTCAAGCTCTTCATTGCATATAATACTCTTAAATGATGAACTCTTGACTCCTTTAGTGCTTTTTCATCCCACCTCAAACATAAGTTTGTTTCTTTCTCACATTCCTATAGCTTCTTGAAAGACAACCAGGCTCACGGTGGCCTCGACTCTTGGTGCAGGGCGAGCCAGCTTTTCTTGAATTCTCCATCATCATTAGCTATTTTCCAACTGCGCCACACTTCAAACCCTTTTCATTCACAGCATTCACGTCTTGCTAAAGTGCATTGTGTAACATCCAGATTCAATACATTCCTATGTAGATACATTGGCGCATCGCCGCAATCTATTCACTACGTTGCTAGGCCATAAAGACTGCATATGGAAACTAAGGCACAATAATCATATACTAAAACGACACGTCAGACACGAGGTCCATTTTCCTAACAAGTCTGGTTTATTTCAAAGTATTCTCAGTCGTCCGACAGGGTCTCACCGCCTCACGACGTGTGTTCCCAAACACTGTGAGATGCGAGAGAGAGAGATCAGCGCTCAAGCAGCAATATATATACATTAGACATAATCTTTGCTAAGGCAGTTCGACCCGCCCACATACGGGTTCAGTGATTGACAATTATGACATGTTATGACAAGTCTTCATTCAGTCTAAACATCGTTATTCTAGAAAAGGCAGCAGAGACAGCTTTCTGTTATGGGGAACATGGAGCTCTGGCTCGGCAAGGATATTGTGTTCTTAGCAGGGAAACATTCCTTACTACGTTATCTGTGATTTTCGGCTCATGAGCTAAGGATCAGATAGTCTTGAAGCAGAAAATACCACTCTCCACGAAGGAGCTCCGCTAGGAGAATATAATTAATGTTTAACTGCCTTTTACAACAACGCTTGCAAGACAAACCGGCTCCTGGTCTGCTGATTAGGTGTGGCTTCTGCTCAACTTCAAGGACTTAATGAGAGAGAAAAACAATGTATTTCTGCACAGTTTGACATTCCTGTCTGTGTTAGTATTTCAGCATTCAGTCCGTGGCCTTGCACTGTGTGTGAGTTTAAAGCATAGAATATATTTGCAAAGCGTTTGATAGAAAAGAAAAAAGCAAATGGCCGACATTTCACAAAATGGGCGCCCTTTGGTTACATTTACGATTCTTAGATCGCAATGTTTGTCACATGATGTGATTGGTTTCAGGCCAACATATTATATACGTATCCTTCGACTATAGGGTTACTTTTCTGATCTAACAATGTAGCCAGCCTCAGGATTACGTCATCTACTTGTGTTACAGAATCTGTACAAGTGTAAAATGATTGCATTTTCTTCAGCGTTGCTTTGCACGGGCATCTTAATTTCAATCCCGAAATGTTGCTTAAGTTCAACACCTACTCTTCATATCTTATACATTGTTTATGTTCCTTCTTCATTTGTCTTTTCTTGGTGCATCAGCTCTGCTCTCATGACATCACCAGTCTTCTTTCTCATCCATTTTCACACTTCTTCCGGGACCGTGTCCAGAAGACCATAATTTCTTTGTGAATGCAAATAGTGTTTTCTCAATGGATACCTTGTTTCAAGAATTCTTTGCAGTACAGGCATCCTCACTGTTACTGCACGTGTCGCAATTTCCGGTTCCCAACATATAGGCAACATTGGAGCGGAGCTTCCGGTAGGGGTATTTTGCTCCAACTCTACAGAAGTCCTAATGATATATAAGCCCTAATGGTATGACATACCGCACCTTTTGGTATGGTATATGGTAAAGAGTTATATGATAAAAGCCCTAATGGTATATACCCCAGTGGTATATGTATATATTGTTTATTCAATTTTTGTATTTATACTTTCTTCTCCCTTGTTGCTTTTAATGGTAGACTGAAACCTCAGTCCAATATCCATGTCTTCATTTACTAGAAAAACTGCATAAGCTACTCTAGAAAGCAGGCTGGATGGATATAATTATGTCCAAAACAAAAACTGGTGGCATATAGCCAACATCCATCTTCTCACAGTTAGGTGTAATCAGGTAGAGGTTGGCCTTAATACCTATCATAATTTCAGTGAATATTGGGACCAGGGGTGCCTCGGTCATTTGACCACACGACGTTGCGCACATTTTGTAAGTTCTCACTTTTCAAAGTTAGAATTACTTTCGTCCCCCATTCTCTATCTTAATTTAGTATGGTTGCTTGATTTTTGTGAATCAGCAAACTGGGAGGCTTTTGGAACAATTAGGAAAGATCACGCAAGATCCTACATCCTTCCAATGTGTACTACCTTGACTAATAGCATCTTAAAGATTATATTGCCTTCAATAAGCTTGCACTTGGTAAGGCAACACAGCATATTTGAGCATCCCCTGTGTACAGTGCTCCATTGCTTCCTAGGGACGTTTTCACTTTATGGGCCTCATTACAGTTACCGTTGTGCCGGTCCTGTAGAATTGCCAGTTTAATTGCTGATAATTCTGGCAGCAGCAATTTTACCAGACCAGCAAAGCATGTGCTTGCCATTTGTTGAACTGATTTACCTCCAGCCAAGAGCTGGCGGTAAATCAGGCATCAAATAAATGCTGGAATATCCGGCACCGGTATTACCAGTGGTGGTAATTCCATCAATCCACTCCATGGAGTCTCATGGAACTCCATGGAGGGCATTGCTGGAATTATCACCTGGAACTCCATGGAAGGGGGATTTACCTCCCTTGCCGCCGATTGTAATATACCGGTAATTCCAGGATATCACAAGAACTGCTGTCAATACATTACACGTTTGGCAGGGTGTGAAAAAAGTGGCGGTAATTCCATACTGCCAATTTTCACCGAACCATCAAATTAAACATTTTGGGAGATTTACAACTGGAGGAATTACAGCGCAGTAAATCCGCTGATATTCAGAGTTAAAGTTGAAAATTCACTTTCAGCATTTTGTCAAAAACTGGGAATTACCACCATGTATAATCCTGTGGTAATGCCACAGGATCAAGTGGGGGTAACGTTCATTGAATGTGGAAGACCTTCTGCAACTTTACTGCGAGAATACGGCCAAACTCATAATGAGGTCCCCTCAGCAAATTATAAGAGGGTTCAGTGAAAGTACAATAATGATCATAAAAATAAACCATTGCACCCCTCAGCAACCTTTGGTTCACTAATCCTTCAGTACAATTTTTCTCTCACTGTATGGGTTCCATAGTTAGCTTAAATTAAGCGACCTGGAGACTGCCTGAGGCATCAGAAAACTCGAAAAGTGTGCACTATGAGACACTGGCAAGTTACATACTCCGCTAAGAGTCAGCACCCTACAAATGGCGTAGCATTTCACACAAAACAGGAACATTCCATGAATTGGCCCAGGACTGGGTTTTAACCAACTTTAAATTGACAACAGAAAATGCTGAAATCCCCAGCTAAAATTTGAACTCTTTGTATTCATAAAAAATGCAATGCCATTGCTGTATTGAATGGTGCACATTACCAGAATCTGAAAACAAGTGATGTCGGTGAAGTACTTAGCAGCATTGCATTTAATCAAAAGGTATCAGTGTCAGAAATGTCCCATTGTAACAATGTGTATTCTGTTTTCCAACAACAATTGAAACCTTGGTTTATACTTTCAAGAAAATATGTATTTTAAATGTAAATACAATGGTGATACTTGTATAAATGCACGTAGACGCCTATTGTGATCACACAATAATTTGTGCTTAAGGAATATATAAGAACTCAATGGTGTTCTAACACCACTTGGCAAAAGCTTATGTTGTAAGCTCTTCAATTAAATATCTGACAAGCTCCGTACTTCTCTTTTAGCCCTGTATGCATGAACAAATGGGAGAAGGGTTAAGTGTCCCAGGAGATGTGCCTTGGCATTTGGAGTTAATAGGATTGTTTGTCTTTATGATGAAAGCACATTGAGTTCACAGAAGAAAGAACCACTTGGCCAAAGATTCCCGTGTAAATGGAATGTATCCCACTGACATTTAAGAACATTTTCAAATAAATATGTTACTAAACTCCAGCAAGCCTGAATGAATGCTGATTGCAACGATAAAGATCTGAACTGATAGCATGGTCAGAGATCTGTTTCCATTATTCCCAGCCTCAATGATCCGTAGAACACACAGAGTGACATCTTTTTTCCTCAGTTCAGGCAATAAAGTCGGCCAGATGCTCAGTAGTGGAAAATAGAAAATGAGAGCTGTTTACATTACTCAAGATGCTAGCAATGAGGGTTTCACAATACTAAGAAATGAAACCTAAGTTGGACATTGGAATAAACATTATTCAAGCTTTTAAAAACAGTTGTTGATTTAAATACACATCCACAGTGGGGTAGCGCAAAATTCGGGGGCGTCCCTATCAAGCATGCTGCCCCCCCCCATGATTCTTAGCAAAGCACGGGCATGCCACACTACGGGCTGTTCCCGGGCCACGATATGTGCGCAATACTAATGATGACCATGCCGCTGCAGGGACGCAAACTTCTCAAGGTGGAAGCTGTAAGTTAGATTTTTTATCAAAGCCTAGCATAGAAAGAAGGGGGTAGTGCCTGCCCCCAAATGCACCAATCACCTGTGGTGGCTGCTGAGTTTGTTTTTCCTGTGAAAACCTGGGTAAAAGTCTGAAAATGTAAAATCGGTTTGGTAGGTCCAATGTGCATAGAAGCATTTCCAAATGCATGTCCATGCCTTTCCATTCCATACCATTTTCATGCTGGTGGTGCACATACCTTTCCATGCTGGATCCACCAATATATGTCAATATATACCCGTACTCCCATGCAAGAACATTCTCATGTTTGCTTTGCACATGATCCCAGTAATCATACTATAAAATAATATTAATTTGTGTTTATTTATTGTGTGTTTCAGTACAAATTTGACTTTTCACACATTCTCACAAAGCAAATTCAACAATTCCGTAAAAGATTTCACACACATTATTTTCCACAGAAATTCCCTACATAACTAAAATTCATTGCATCAAACAGGAAACTCTTAAAATCCATCATTACAACTCTAAACAACATTTAAAGTCCAATGCATAACATCCTATAACGACCTTTAAAACTCTGTATAAAACTGCTTTTAAGAACTTATGGACAGTGAAATGTCATCAGTGTTTAAAATTCGAATCCACAAGTCCTCCTCTGTTGTTCTGTTGGCCAATTGAATATTGTAGCCCTTTAAGACGCACAATGCCGAGCAATGCACACATAGATTTTCTAAAGTTTCTATTTCTTGGGCGCAGTGCCGACAGAGTCTCTGTTCCTTGGGCACATGTGTCCGCCTGCCCAAAACTTCTATAGTTGGCAATAGGTTTAGCTTTAGACTCAGCATTTGTGTCCTCAAGAGCCTTGACACATGCTTCCTCAAATATTGGGCAACAGTATGGTCGTTCTTTGTCGTCCACACAAAATGATCACCAAAACACTGATAATTCATCAACTCTCTCAGATGAATCCACACATACCTAAAACGTTTCTGTTTCACTCTGTGGGGTCCTAATAAGTTATTTTGTTGAGGTCTCTATTTTCACCAGCATTTTCACACAATCAGCCCCCCATTCCATCAAAACCTTACAGGAACCTTTGTGCCAAGCATCATTAAGACTCATAAAAGGGAAGTAGCAGGTGGGGACAAAATACTTGACAAAATGTGCAGTTTACCCCAATCAATTAATGTCTGGATACGGAGCTGCCCTAGATCTTACAGTATCCCCACCAGTGGCAGGGAGGCTGGTAGTCGCAGGAACCTTCTCCAGAGTTTTGCTTTTAATTTTGACCAGGAGATTGCTTTGTCCCTGGTTTGGGCCCCAAAAATCAGTTTTGGCACAATTTCATGCTTGAACAGTTTCAAGGCCGGCAGCAGTGAAAATCTGCTAAATTTGAAATCAAACTGTAGAAGCTGACTTGTCGCTGCCATAAACTTTGCCTTGAGGTCAATTGCCGGGTCTGTTACACCCTTTTTATCATATGCAAATGACCCAAGTACTTGTATTTATGTACCACCTCCAACAGAAAACCCCTCAAATTCCATTCAAAGTTTCTCCATTTGGACCTCCCCCAATTCAACACCATTACTTTTGATTTTTGTGTGTTTATTGAGAGGGTCAAATTGCCCAAGAAATCCTCCACCGGATGGAGAGCTCTCTGTAGACCCATCAGAGTCATGTTGCATATTAAAGCCTAGTCTGCCAAAATGTATTAGTGCCACTATGCAAGAACATAATAATGTTGGATTGGAAATTAAAAGTGCCAAGCCACAATAAGAAAACATGTCTAAATTGGTTCCAATGAAGGCCAGTCTAGACATGTAAGAACACTTGTCACGCTTGCTTTATCAAAGATGCTCAGTTAATAAAGTCATGACAAATAGCTAGACTGGGTGCAAAAGAAATGCCCGTCTAGCCATGTAATACCACTTATTATGCTTGCTTGCTAGGATAGCTCAGCAGCAACATCATCGACACAAAGCAACACAGGTTCGATCCCCGGGTCTGCGCTTAGAAACCTCTGGGTATTTAAGCTAAGTTATAAATACACAACTAAGAAAATAAGTGGCCTGTGTGAGCGCTTTAAAAATGCAAAAAAATAAAAATGAAATAAAGATGCCCATTAAGAAATGTAATGCCAGAGTAAGAAATGGCTAAGCTGGCTCACCATAATGGCAGTCTAGACATGTAATAACACGTATGCTCATAGATGCTCAGAAAATAAAGTCATGCCAAAATAAGTATTGTCTAGACTCACTACAGCAAAATAACAGTCTACCCACGTTATAGCGCACATGAAGTTGGCTCTGTTCGAAAATGCCAGTATACAATGTCATGTCATTTAAGGAAATGTCATAAATGGCCGTGTGATCTCAGGCCACCGATAGCCTTACAGACACACATAATCATCCCCTTTCAAACTCCAGTCACTCACCCATCTTCTTTCACATTCACTCACTCTGCATTCTCCACATAGGCACCCATCCATACAGAGCATTCACACTCAAACACACACACACACACACACACTGACACATCCTTCAGGCTGCCAGTACTGGGAAACTTGACTTGGTTGCCACTTGTTGGTAACATTTTATCATTGCGCAAAGTACATCACTGGTTCCTGCAGCTCATGTGTGTAGGCACCCTGAAAGTGGGCTGGGACTGTCGGGACCCAATCCACATTACTTGTGCCAGGGTGCCTGGTGTGCATGAGAGCGTGAGGACACCATCCCTGATTGGGTCACAGCAGGCATGCATGCATGCGGCCGATGTTCTCATTGGTCGGCTGGGTGCGAGAACTCGCCTGACTTTGGATATGAGGAGGGGCCATGAATCCATTCCAGAAGATGAGCAACAGATTCAAACAGATTTGCAAAAGGAACCAAGTATCCCCAAAGAGGTGAGCAGAACAAATGATGATCCTGAGATGCACTGAAGAGGGCGGGCACCAGAATCCCATTGTTGTCCCAGTCCAGCCCTGCTTTGTGCTTGATCTCAGAAGACCTGTGAATGTGCTTCGAACCCTTGAAGTGGTGGGACCAATCACTTTCAACAACTCCTGGTAACCCTGCAAGTAAGCCTTATCAGAAGTGTCCCTGGTCCATCCAATGAACTGACCAGCTGCAACCTTGGATACCATGCAGGAACGTCATAGTTTTGAGTTTCAACCAGAGACTTTTGGGAAATCTCAGCATATCCTACAAAGCACCCTTCTACCGACAATACTGATCGCTAATGACAGTTTTCCTGCATTCCTTCCTGTCCCCTGAGCTCTGATGCATCAGTGTTTTCTTTGTTCTTCATCTGAATCAAGAGTAGCAGCTCCAGTCCCATACCGAACCTGTGCCGTACCCACAGTGCCAGTGCATCTGGAAGCCATACCGAGGGCTGAAAATCGAACCTCTGACAACCACTTCTAGACTTGCCAAGTTTGGCGGAAAACTGAGCTAAGGGTGGTGAGTTGTGAGGTCGCTTACCGGTGGCCCTTTGTTTATTCCAGTGCATTTAAGCATTAAAGGTTATTCTGGCCTTCCCTTAAGCTTGGGAAGTTGTCACTCCCTAAAGCCTCTGAAAGTGGGTAACAGCTTTGTTCACCATAGCAGATCCTCTACTAACTTTTGGAACTGATTTCACCCCTTCTGTATTCTTCCCCTTTTTTCTGCATCCTACAAAGTACTTTGTGACCTTTACGCATGACCTGACGCTTTTACACACACATCAATCATTGAGCGCAAGGTTCCATTCATATTAGGGCTAGAATTATAAAGTTGGGGTTTTCATCTCTGAAGGTTGTACTATAAAGGTTATTTGCCCTTTTCCTTTTGTGACAGGACATTCCAGCACAAATAACCACGCTGACTCTTTGAATAAAATCCATGGGTGGTTATTAAAATGTTTTGTGGGAATAGTTGTTATTTGATCCCTTTTTGGGGTCTAAGGGGCTGGGGAATAGTTGGCTCTAAGGCCATCCCTCTTCTCTCTCGACTCCTCAGGCTTGGGATCCACCTCCCAGCCCTAGACATCCCGACCGGGCTGTTAGTGACTATTGATTTGTAACCCCTAGCTGTCTCTCTTCTCACTACAACTAATGGTGTTCTCTATGAGTAAATGGCTATCTGACTCACCAGGGAACTTCTAACTCTCTCTCTTCAATTGTTGGTTAATTGCTGGGAAAATTAGCAATGGTGCCTTCGTTCATCCAGTGTCATGCTCACACCCTTCACAGCATCTCACTCCTGGCTCTTTGCTATACTGAACCTTTTTATGTATTGTTCCCTCCCACCACATCACTGTCCCTCCAATCTCACGCTCCTCCTTTCCACCTTCGATCCTACTTTGTTTCCCACTCCTATTCTTACTATGACCGATAGCTCCCACTATTCCTCTACCTCTGTTCCATTTTCTCCCTCCTTACTGTCACCCCACCTCATACTATTCCTCTAATCCTAACTCCTCTTCATCTCTATAGCAATATATAATCCTATCCTCCCACACATTGTCGCCCTTCCAGCTACTGCCACGATTACTGTTCCCATCTGCTACTACCACCACCTCTCTCTGTCTCTATTTCTTCAAGATAGGGTGAGCTGCCCACCACTCTCTTTGTTACAGACCCCAGGGATAGTGTACCCGGCTCACTCTCTGTTCATCCTTCAGGCACTCCCAGGGATATCGTGCCCTGCTCACACAGGGATATGGTGCCCTTCTCACCCTCCTATTACTAACTCCCCTTCTTGTTCTACACTAGCTACTCCCACCACCTACTACCTCTACTCCCAACCACTACTACCTCTGTTACTACTACCCAACTCCACTACTCCTACTCTACCTCTATTGTTCACACTCCTCTATCTCCCACACAAACACACTCTACTGACCCCCCTTGACAATATCCTATGCACTCCAACACGCTCTCACCTTCACTGGTCTCTCGGATGTCCTCCACCTCCTCGTCACCCAACTAATCCACACTAGCACACTGACACACACTTCCTTAAATACCCCAGAGATACGCTGGATTGGACAATTAACTTAACTAATAGCTTCCAACATGGGCCCTGATGTGGTCCTGGGATGCTGGACTCCGTAAGGGATGAAAGCCCTTTAAAATATTATTATTGTAATCCCTGGTGGCATAGTGGATAAAGCCTCGATGGGCCTTTATTTATTAATTAAAAATCCCTGATGGGTTAGTGGTGTTCTGTGGCCTCCACCCGGGGTATTTTCATGTCTTTAATATTTCCTGGTGGGTTAGTGATGGCATTTATGTGGGTTCAAGCTGACAGCTGTCAGCTGGAGCCGCACTCCTTTCTGGACTGGTGGTGCACTGCTTAGTGGTACCCTATTTAAAGAATGCTTCCGCTGCTCGTCCGTCAGCGTTCTGTTGTGCTACGCTGCAGCAGCTCCCCGGCATCTTCTGTTGTAGCCCAGAGCCCACCGAATATGACGGTAAAGAGGGGTGGCAGGGGCCTGACTGCACCCAGGCACAGATGGAGTATATTGGGCTTACCCTCTTGTTGGTGGGTTCACCCCCTTGTTGAGAGGGCCATGGAGCTGGACTTGTTACACTTTGCAGATATTGGTAGAGTTCTTAACTTTCTCACTCTGAATCCAGTGATTGTATAAATGTTACATGGTGTGTTGTTTTAGTGTTTAATTGTAAATCTTGGTGCTTCACTGTGTGTGCTCATTGGAGTCCCCTGGTCACTCTCACCCCTTTTGAGATTTAGCCTTGATTGCTCCCCAAGCTTCTGTGAATTGGTCTGGCTATCTTCCCATAAGTGGGCCCCTATTCATCATCTAACAAGGGTGGCCTCCTAAACGTCTGTCCACCAGGCCAGAGTTTAGAAATTCATTAAAAACACAGACACACACACACACAAACACACACCCACACACACACACACACACCACACACACATACACACACACACACGCACACACATGCACACGCACACACACACACACACACACACACACACTCTCTCTTTCCCATTCACCCACCGGTCACTCACCATAACCTTCTCAAAAATCCACTCACACTGCATTCTCCACAATCCACTCACACTGCATTCTCCACACAGCTACCGACCCACCCAGAACATTCACACACACAATCACATTCATTTTCATTCATCCACCAGTCACTCGCCCATACACATTCACTTATATCCACTCATCTTACATTCTCCACACAGGTACTCACCGACTCAGACCATTCACACAGGCATACAATCACATTTCTTCTCATTCACTCACCATTACTTCACCCATACACAGTCTTTCCCATCCACTCACAATGCATTCTTCACACAGGGAGGCACCCACCCACCCAAAACATTCAAACAACCACATAATCACATGCATACCCATTCACCCACCAGTCACTCGCCCATACAAGTTCTCCGACAACCACTCACGCTGCATTCTCCACACAGGTATTGCGGCAACAAGGAATCACGAGACTAACCAAGTGGTGCCACAGTGGTTGTTTTAAACTTTTATTAAATGATAAACAAAACCTATCCATCCCTAACTCAAAGGTGATTTCTCTACCTAAACAAACTCTGATGCTCATCAGGAAGTCTGTGTGAGTCAAAATAAAAAGGCACTGTTCCAGTCACAAAAGCTCCTACTCTATCCCTGTCACTACAACAACATACCATAAAGTTCAGCTACTGTTCATAATCCAGGAGAATGACTTCCTTCTCCTAAATGTAAAGCGTCCAAAGTGACTTTCAGGATCTTTAAAACAAAAGTTCTACAAAAGTTCTGGGTTCTCCGTAACTTAACAGAAAATGAACATTTACATAAAGTTCTTGTGTGGCTAGGAGAATGACTCCCTTCCCCATTGTCTCTTACAGTTCTCAATAAGGTGTGTAGTTCTCATAGGGAGGACTTCACAATCTTTCACATCTGTAAAATTCTTGGTCTGTCCCCTCTGCGACGATGAAGCTGTTCCTGGAATCCCTCTTGTCTCTCCAGCACCACACTTTTGTGGAACTGGCCTCGGAACTCTATCACCAAATGGTTTACAATTATATCTCTTCCTTTATTATTTACAGTCTCATAACTGCCCCCCACTCCCAAACTTGTATATGTTACTGTTACCTTCTCGTGGGAACTCTTCACCGGTTTCACCAGAGGTCATTGGTCAACTTCTTTCTTTCGTAGTTCTCAATGTCTCGCCTCTCTCACATTATCATGGATTGCCTCGGTGTAGCTGTTGGATACGCCGTGACAGGTTAGGACTGCTCCACAGTCTCTTGTTCTCTCGTGACAGTAACCTATGCAGCTTTGTTGCAGGCTATGGTAGGTGGTCTCTGCACCATTTTCAGACCAAATGGCCCACCCACTACCGGTTGTGCAAGTTTATCGCGCTGGTGCCCAACCGACTCGCAAGACACTTCTCAGGTGTCCCACTATTTCCCTTTTCAGTTGTGGAGATGAGATTTACTGTTGTCTCCCAAAGCCTTGCGCCAGCTCTCCAGGTTTCAATGCGGCCTCCTCAGTTGCCTGATTCTCACTCTGGTCATTTTACCGCTTCCAGCTTGCCAGAAACACACAGGCCATTGCCGTAAGGGTCAGAGAATGATGAAGAACACAGTCAATATTTTCTGTTCAGTTTAAATAGCGGGGAAGGCCCTGGCGTAACATCCTTGCAATTACCAGCAGCAGTTCTAGCCTTTTTTCCATTCAAATGTAGCTGTTGTGAACAATTCTTAATCGCAGTGCTTTTGTCATGAGATAGGTTTGATGTTTCAAAGTAACACATGTTGTTAGATATGAGTTTAGACTCATAAGGTTCAGGTCCTGCCGTTAGCCTACTGGGTTGGGGTCTAAAGGGGCTGTGCCTCTCAATTGCATCCTGATCCCTGGGAGAGGAGTCCCTCCCCATGATATCTTCCTGTATGTTACCACCACTGGGGGGGCAATTGGTTATCAGCCTCACCTCCCTAGCCTCATGGCAAAGGATACTCCCTTGTGGAAGAATGGTGCTATCTGAAGGATCACCATAGTATGCACTTACCCAATACATTCACCCACACACACAGAATAATATTCATACTCATTCACCCACCAGTCACTCACAAACATACCTTCTCTCACATTCACTCACACTGCATTCTTCTCAAGGGCACCCTACCACCAAGAACATAAAAAAAACCCACATAATCACATACCCATTCACACACCATCCACACTCATACACATTACCTCATATGCACTCACACTGCATTCTCCACAGGGCCATCCACCCACCCAGAACATTCAAACACACACACATAATTGCATCCATACTCATTCACCCACCAGTCATTCACCCATAACATATACATACATCCCACATGCACTACACACACACACGTTACACACATTTGCACATACAAAAGATCTGGCATGTGGTGTGTAATCAAAGGCCCCAAACTAACGCAACTGAAAGGTCATGTGAAAAAAAGCCTATCTGTCATTATCAAAGGAAAAGAAGCATTTTTAATTCGCAAAGGCAGAGGAAATTCAAAGGCCCCTTTCACATAAAACAACTGGATTTTGAAACACTGACACCAAAACGGCTTTGCAAGGGTTTATTTCTGCAAGGGAAATCCAGAGAAGGCTAAAACAAAAATGTAATCCAAGGGCAGATTGAAAATGCACAAAACATTACTCGCTGAGAAATAAATGCAGCCTTTTCACTGAAACTGACGCCCGTCAAAAGGTGGTGCACTGTGACAATTCAGACTCCCTTTTCAGCAGAAATATGAACAGCAGATAATTAGAAGTGTGATAAGTGGTTGCAAAGTGGTCTGGTGTGGAGAGGACCAAGAGACTGATCTGCAGTATTTTCTCTGTGCCTACTCAGGAGGAGGAGCTTGCAAGCAAGGTGACTCAGGAGCAGTTAAAAACCGTCAGAAGTCACGGATCACTTCGCAGGAGACAAGCTTTTGCAAAGTAGTCTGACATGAAGAGGACAGAAAGACTGAGCTGCAGTATTTTCCCAGTGCCTACTGAGGAGGAGGAGCTTGCAAGCAGAGTGATTCAGAAGCAGTTAAAACTGTCAGAAGGCGCAGAGCACTGGGTGGTTGACAAGTGGTTGCACAGTGGTCTGGCGTGGTCTGGCGGGAGTTCGGAGGGACTGGGCGATGAAAGCTGCTAGCTCAAGGGAAGTCACCTCCGCAGTGAAGCCTGCACCCAGAACTGCTCGGCATCTACTGCCTTTACTCATCTACTTTTGTTACTATCCACCCCCCTGTATTAGATGGAAAAAGACTGGTTGGGAGCAACCACACCGTGAAAGGCTCCTGCAAACCCCAGAGTATACAATCTATGCAAAGCGAAGCCGTATGGCAAAACTAATGGCTATGTAAGAGTGTCTGTAAGTGTGGCGGAGGCAAGCGGAATGACGCTAGATGGTGATAGAGAGGTATCGGCCAACGGTGCTGCTGCTCCAGTGAGAAGCCTGAGAATTACAACCTACTTTCACCTGGAGGGTCAAAGGGGGAAGTCATGAGCTAAGGATGTGGTGGCAATGACTCAGACAGAGGTATCGAATACATCAGAGGCAGTGAGGCAGGCAAATAACAGTATCTCCCTTGGAGACATTGATAACAACTCTCTCGTAGAATTTTGTTTATTATATCTGTGATGCTGTTCACCTCTAAGAAAGCTCAAGTGAGAAGGCTGAAGTCGCGACAGTGGCAAGGGTCAGAACGACATCGAGAATGTGACCTCAACTTCATGACCTACAATTCACCATCAGAGCCGCCTCTCCACATCTCCTAATCTGTGCTTCAAGCACACACCCCATGCCTGCCGATATTTTTGCTTCCGCTAAATGGGAACCTGAACCTCTCTGAGTGATCAGCTAAATCAAATATACCCGACAACAACGACAACTTGAACTTTACTGTAAAGATCTTGCTGAACTATGTGGTCGAATCCATGAAGACCTCCTTAAACAAGGAGTGATCATCAACACATGAAGTGCTTCATCATTGCTAAAATGTATGGAGCCAGATGTTTCTCTTCAAGTTCATTTAGACGATAATGGGGGAAATGCCCATAAAACAAGGAAGATAATGGGTCCATCTAGTGAGAACGTATCTATCGCCAACCCGGATATCATAGAGCTGATGCCTTCTTCACTACTGACCTACCTGACCATAAAGGAAAGACTCAGGATGCAACGCCTCGAAGTAGCAGCACCTATGAATTCTCCACCTGTCCCTCAAGTGCAACCGAGCCACCTGCTGAACTCAACCATAGTCTCTTAGATTCAGCCACGGCGCCAGAGAAAAAAGATCAACAGGATGAAAAAAAGACAACAGCAGTTGGTGGGAACCCTTACAAGCTGGCTTCTTAAAGACAAGCAGTAGGGACTCGCCTGGTGGTGATGTTCACGATGATGGGAAATGGATATGTCTGAATTTCAAAATTCAGTATCTGAACTACTGAGGGTGGCAGAGAAAATAAAGGAGGTGGGGTTCTCTGACATGTCTAGTAAGCAAGTACAGTCAGATAATGATCTCTTGGATCGCTGCATCCTAACCATAGCAGCTAAAACGAAGGACATAAATGCTCCTTACTTAAATTGCTCAGTTCTCATGAAATCTTTTACTAAGATACCATCTTTGCGTATTCTAAACTCATCTGATTGTGATTTTGTACAATCTTTGGGTGCTAAAAATGCTTTTATGACTTGCTTATATTGTATGTTGCTGGAAAGTGACAAAATTATAAGAGCGCAGAAAGCCTTGCTTGCCTATCTGTGTTTTGAACTTGACAAGCAAATATGTGAGATGACTCTGCGGGTGCTGTTTACCTGTAAGGTCCATCCTCCGACCCCTGTGGTGGAGCTGGTACCCTTGCCGGGGCACAGTAAATGCTCCATCAACTCTTACTCCGCCTTCCGCTCCTCCTTAAAATCTCACCTTCCTCATTCCCCCCTACTGACATCTCTTTACTTCCCTCTTACACTTCCTCTATTCTGGTTCTATTCTATAGTTCTCAGCGTATTGTTCTGCATACTGTTCTCGATTATTTGACTCAAGTTTGGTACTTATGCTTCTAATGTATTCTTGTTGTTGTAATATAAAGCGCTTTGGCGTAAAGCGCTATATAACATTTTATAAATATAAATAGAGTAAACCTGGGGGGGTTAATAACAAAACAGGTCTTTGATGGATCAGAAGTGTTTTCCAAATCGTCGCAGCGTTTCATGAAAGTGGAAAGTGGTTAGCTGGAATATCAGGGGCTACTCGCAATTTTGCCCAAATGGCCCATCAACTAAATTGTTAACAAATTTCTAACTATTTATGCAGGAAACCTGGCTGTGTGTTCCATTCTATTTAGATGGGTACAATATCTTCCAATCACTAGTGTCTATAGGCCCCAGGGGAGGTCAGGTTCTCCCGCTAGATACCAGGGGGGGGGAGCTGCCCAGCGTTTGTTAGTGTTGAATGTATACAATACTCCTGGCAGTAGCATAACCTGATATTAGGGGAGCTCGTCCATGAGCGAGATCATTTTTCTTGGAGTAGATTTGAAAGTCCCTCCCTGCCTACCAGTCGTGTCCTCAATTAATGTTGTGCCGGATAATAAATATAATCAGAAGGGTCGACAGTGGCTTGAATTTATGGGAATTAATATTTCTGAATGGAAGAACAGCGGGTGACTCCCTGGGGAAACCAGCTTGGCAAATGGGCACACAATTTGCCACCCTGAATTATTTGGATGGCAATAATGCCCTACTTGAGGCTATGGTTTACTTTGAAGTAATACATAGCCACTGTAGTGATCAGGCACTGCTGTGTTCGGAACTGGGGGGGGTGGCTAAAGAGGATACGCATGTACAGGGTACAGGGGAGGTGGAATTTAATTCTGGTGGCAATCGCATCAGTTGGTCCCACTCAAATATCCAAAAACTTGTACTGCACTGCGGGGGATAGTTGGTGAAGCTTCATTAATTTTAAAAAAGGCTTCTGCAAATTGAAATAGAAGAATGGATATATGGGATGATGTGTGCAGTTGGAGTGGTCAAAGGACAACTGGGGGGCCCTACTGATAACTTAAAACCCCATAAATATGACCCTAAAGCTAAATTAAGAAAACACCTGTGTCAAATTAAAACTACTGATGAACCAACAGTAGTAACTTTGAAAGAAACAAAAAAGGCTAAGAATTGGTATAGACACTGACTAAAGCATCATACATTCAATGGGCTAAATAGGGATTGGCAAAACATGATGGGAGCCGTCTGTAGTAAAAATGTGTGAAAAATGTGGCAAGTTCCAACTCTGGAGGGAAGTGCCAATGAGCACCCTAAGATAAATCCAATAGAGGAACAAGATTGGCTGCAGTGTATACAAGGGAAATTGTTTTCCCTGGAGGCCCAGTCAAGAGGTAACATTGTGGCTGAGCCTGCTGTAAAGTGGCCACTGATCTTTAGCATTGAAGATCTGCAAGAGTGGATAAACAAGCTGAAAAGCTTGAGAGCCCAACACCCTAATGGCCTACCGGCCGAAGTTCTGAAGAAACATCCAAGATGGTGGACACTGTTGATGCTGTAGTTATTCGACAGGGTCTGTAGTGAAAAAGTTATTCCAGTGTCATGGACAAAGGCCATCCTATTCCCAGTGTACAAAGCAGGCAACAGACAGAGACCGGAGAATTATAGGCTACTATCCATGCTGGGTGTCTCTGGTAAACTGTTTGCCTCCTGACTAGTGTCTGAATTACAATCTTGAGTAGAAGGGTTCCTTGCAGACAGGCTACTGCCCAGGCTCTAGCACACTGAATAACATTACAATCTTAGATACATTGGTGCTGACAGCTAGGGTGAAGCAGAGCGCTCCTCTATATGTTGCGTGTGTGGGTTTCCGCTCAGCTTTTGACCAGGTTGATCTTGCTTGGCTCTGGGGAAAACTAAGGGAAAAGAACTGCCCTGAGTGGCTAGTAAAAATCCTTGTTGCATTCCATAGTAAGACAACGGCGCGTGTTAGCTTAGGGAACAATGCCAGTTTTTTCCAGGTCATAGAGAGTCAAGCAAGGTTGTGTGCTGCCTCCCCTGGTATTTAACCTATGTCTGGCAGATTTAACAGAATATCAAGAGAAGCAAGCCAGATGCCCATCTAAAATTGCAACTAAGCCAGTCTCCTCGATGTTCTATGTGGATGATCTGGTCATATTTTACCAGAAATTCTCCAGACTGAAGGATATGCTAAACCAACTTGGGAGATACGAAATCGCCAGTGGTCTAGCTGTGAACCCGAGTAATGCCAAGATAATGTTATTTTCCTCAGAGAAAATCAGTCGTCCTGTTAAGATTACAACTTTTAAAGGGGATTCAATACATTGACTCATACAAATATCTGGGCCTCACTATTTCAAGCCAAGCAAATTATTCTAATATCATTGAACTGAAAACCAGGAAAGCCAAGCAATTAAGCACCATCTGTCACAGATTTGTATGTCAGTATGCTGGCTATTCCCTTGCCGGGATAGTCACGTTGCTGAAGCAGTGGTTCTGCCCTTACATTTCATATGGATTGGAGGCCCTTGCAATGCGCAATCTAAACTGGTTAAAAGACTGGAGTTTGTTATTTTTGTGGAGTGTATTGGGGTTACCAGGCATGACCCCAATGGAATACAAATGCCTAGAACTAGGGATGACTTCCTTGACGGGTTTGGCGGTAAGAAGAAGAGGAGTGTTGTATATAAAATCTTGGTTAACTCTGCAGTGCCTATTGTTAACGGTGTTGGGTAGTAATCTACACAAAGAGCCCCTACTAAGAGGTTAAAATGATATGAAGATAAACAATGAACCATGTGAACTAATGCAGTAGTACCCTGATCTCAATCACTGCAAAGTCTTTGAAACAGTGAAAGGGTTCTTTTGTAGGAAATTCAACAAATGGGACTGGTGCTGAAATTATAGCCAGCCAGAGAAATTAAAATGGTACCAAGTGCTGAACACTGTTACACACACCTTTGGAAAGCCCTACAGCTATTGAGCGCAAGCCCCATCCAGGTGACCACCAGTTGCGCTTATTGAAGTGATGTAATCTATTACCACTACAAGCCATTTGGGAAGGACAGGTTTTGTTGTATCTGCTTATGCCCCACTAATATGGAGAGTGTAAGGCACATTTTCAAGGGTTGTCCCCATTTGGGGCCCTCTACATGACCACTCTTGGGAATATGGTCCGTGATTATGACAGTATAAAAACCAATGACTTTTGGAACTACTGTCTAAACACAGATTCTGCCTCCACACATGTGGCACTTTACCATGCGTAGATGAAAAAGTAAGAATTGTTCGGCAACCTTATGGATTATATGCCTGTATGAGCAAAATGGTGGTTACTATGAAATGTTTTATGAATTGTGTGATTGACTGTGATCAGCTGCAGTATTTCTTTTTTATTACGGGAAGTCTGATAAGCCCAATCAATTGATGTAAAACGTCAACTAATTAATGTTACTATTGTATATTTGTTATATTATGGATTGTCTTTTTATCTTATTTTTGTTGTTTTTGTTTTGTGGTTGATAATTCATGTTATTTTATGAAAAGTTAGGTTTTGAACTAAAACATAAATAAATTATTATCATAATCAATAAATAAATAAAAATGTATTTAATGTGCTTTGGTTAATTAAAACCATATACAGAATATTATACATTAATACATTATCATAGCACAGTCGTCATTACAATACAATTGTAAACAGCCCTGTACTTTCAGCGCAAAAGTAAAGAGGACCCAGAAAACACACTGTATGTCAAGGAATCAAGGCTGATGTTAGAAAATTCAATATATGGGTTCCTTTCAACCAAGGACAAATGGTGGGCCTCTTGGCAAACTTCACAAAGGATTTCCCCACTGCCAGCCTGGTTTGTGCGTCCCAGGTGTTTACAACTGCAATAAAATGTGGCTTGCCTGAAGTTTTGAAAATCAAGTATTCACCAGATTTGATGTCTCTGAATGCAGTTCTATGCAAATGGCTCTTGCATCCCAGATATTTACGACATGCAAACAACCAACTTTAAACAACAAAGCAACAATGGCCTGGAGGAGGCACAGCTCCCATTTGCCCAACATGAAGATTTCGTATTAATCTAAAAAGACTATTATAACTTAGGCCTTTTTCTCAGCAACCAAAGGTTGTACTTTCTTGATTGATGTGTCATTGTGTAGGTAATTTCCAAGCAATTTTGGTGATATAAATTTCTTCCATCTGCTACTACGGGAACTGTAATGGCCATCTAAAATATGTTTCTGGCTGATCTGAAAATGTTCTGAATGTGAGAGTTGGTGGATGTAAAAATAGGAATTCTGGGAATAAATTGCATGTTCCTAATGATTATGCTTTTTGTACAAACGGAGGACAATTGCCAAACGGCCATGCAACATGGTGCAGACCTGAATGTTGTTTTATAAAATTCCCCCTGATTTGCTGAATCGGAATAAACATATATTATGGCAGTTACTAGTACAATTATGAAGTTTTGCCACATAACTAGTATTTGCCAAAAATACAAGATTGCGTAAAAAAAGGGTTTTTATTCGAAATATACCAACAAGTCAATTGGTTTCTTCAAGTCAAACAGTTTCCAAGTCACAATGTGGCTCAAAGGCAATGCATTTTCGGAGCCTTGCTCCATCTTCAGCGCTATAAGTCATGTTAGAACCACATAAATGTAAGCAATCAATGACATTAATTAAGGTATGTCATACATACCAAAGTCAGCCATATGTGTAAAAGAAAGAAACAAGAAATACAAAACACATGTTAGGATACCTAAATCACTCTTTCGCCATAGAAAGGCAATTTACTGATATATTAACAACCATCTTAAAATTGTATCAATCATACCTTATTTTCAGAGCCTTAAAACTGTGGATTTTTAGAATATGCATACAACTGCTATTAGTCTCTTTATGCCAGCATGATCGTGAAGTTTAACTTCCATGACAGCGTGTAACCTTAAGTAGTGCAATCGTGATCTTCGGAAATTCTCTGTTAACTGTAGGAGTAATGGTAATAAAACCTTGTTTTTAATTCTAAGAACCATAAATGAATAGAGTGAACTATGAGATGAACCTATTGAATTACAGAAAAGGAATGAAATTCTAAAAATGTTCACTATATGATGACTTGTTTTTGAGTACTATGAGCACATCTAGCATTACTGGGTGGATCTACCTGGTTCTTGAATTGTGTTCTTTTCAACCCACTTGTGTGATGTATATATGTTGAGAGAGGTTTAATGTGCTTTGCCATGGATAAAGTGGTGTTTTATATTTTAGTGTGATTTTCTTAACAGCTAATTCAAATAAACATAAATATATTTGCTGTACACCGGCCTGGTTCTTGGCTCATTGGTAGCTCAGGGAGAGGGATCCAGTTTGTATTAGATGAATTGGAGATAGGGCTGAATAAAATACCTGACATTAACCATTTATTGTGTGTGTGATACTTTGCTTGGGGAAGAAAAGAAACACCCTGTGTTGAGGATGGCCTCTCAATAAACTGTTATAAATTGGGTGCTCGTGGCCTGGATTTGGCTGGCTATTTCTGAGACATTACAAGTGCACCGTGACAGACCATTAATTTTGATGTAAGTGCATAAAGGTGGAGGGAACGTCATCTTTGTTTTGTTAAAGTGCCGTGAGGACTTGAACCCTGATTTCCAGGGAGGTATATAGGTGATAAATTAAGATTGAGTAAGAATGTATATGGATTTGCATTGTGAGTGGAAATGAAGTCAGAACAGGGTAATTTCTGCCACTGTACAAGGGGAAATTCTAAAAAAATTGCCATAAAAAATGCCATAACAAAATGAATACAATTAAATTAGATGATGCCAGGATGCACTTCCTTACTAAGCTTTTCATTTGTAGTCTGAGGACTGAGGCGCATGAAGGGAGCTGGCAAATGATGCAAGATGTCACATCAAAAGAAATTGACATTTGGCTTCAAGGAGGGTTATGGCACAAAGCATTTTATATGACCCAAAATGTTTAAGAAGAACTGAGCCAAATGGCTCAGCTCACAGCTTATCTATACTTCCACTTGTAGTTAGTGGAAGAGCGAGTGTAGAAGAGGGAGGCCTGTCCATCGAGTCAGACTGAGATTCTAAATGAGGCGCATAAAGAACCTAAACAGTTAGAAGTTCTAGCACAGTGCAACCATATTTTTCAAGATAAAACAAGAATGCATGATGGAACAATACGTTAAAAACGCAGCAGCAAGAGAATGCAGAGTATCAAACACAATTGTCTGTACTGCAAGATGTGCATAAAGAGTGTGTGGAACATTTGAGCACACTGCAACATCTATCTATATTGGTTTTTGTATAGAGCTCACAGGAAGAAACAGAAAATAAAGACATAGAGAGCATGCAGTCAGAATAAAAGGAAACCAAAGCACAGAGTAGGAAGATTACTCAATGACATTGTCAGACAACCAAGTCTTGAGCTGCTTTTTGAAAGTGCTAATGGATTCCCAGTTTTTTATAGACAGAGGCAGTGAATTCCAGATCTTGGGGGCCCAGAAGCTAAAATTGATACTGCCAACTCTTTTATTTAGGTGCCTTACCAGATAGGCATTTAAAATCAATTACAGCACTTTTAAATTTGATTCTTTGACCGACTGGAAGCCAGTGAAGATTCCTCCTTTCGACCGAGATCTTCGAATGTTTGTTTAGGCCATTTGCCACTCTGATGGCTCCATTTTGGATGGTTTGCAACTTTCTTATGTTCGATTTTGAAGTGCCCATCAGCAGACTGTTACAATAATCAAGTTTAGAGTTAACAATAGCGCCAGCTATTATGTCCAAGTTGGGCTTGGTTAAATAGGGGCGAATTTGCCAAGAAGATTTGAGAAGAAGGCACATGTAGATTTAAGATAGGAGGCATGCCTTTTGAAAGAAAGGTGAGAATCCATAAAAACACCAAGCGTTTTTACATGGTCGGAGACCATGATATCACTGTTATTAATTTGAAAACTTTGATAATTGTCTTCTAAACATTTTAATCTCTGTGGAGTGCAAATTATCATTTGATCGGTTTTGGCTTCGTTGAGAGCTAACGAATTTGATGCCATCCAGACTTGTATGGCCTAGAAAGCCTCTCTTACTCTGTGTGCATCTTGTTCGTAGTCCCCTGATAAATTGAACACCAACTGGGTGTCATCGGCGTAGGTTGTAAACCTGACACCCATGGTCCGTAACATATCGCATAGTAATTTTGAGAAGATATTGAATAAGAGCGGCAACAGACATGAACCCTGTGAGACTCCACATAATAGTGGAATTATTAAGGATGAGAAATTCCTCTTTATGACTGCTGCAGATCTGGGTCCTAGGAAGGATTTAAACCAGTCTTCTGCAAACTGGGAGCATCTATCAACTGTAATAAGTATTTCGGTGTGAAGTTTGTGATCGATCAAATCAAATGCAGAGGAAAGATATAACAAAAGAAGTAATGCAGGATTACCCTTTTCTATGATGGACACAATGTTATTCTGGAGATCCAGAAGAGCTGACTCTGTGCCGTGGTTGGCACAAAAGCCAGATTGGTCCTCAGCAAGAATGTTATTGCTTTCAACACATTTTTTATATTGTTCATAAGCAATCTTATCAATGATCTTTAGTAAAAACGGTACATTGGTAATGGGTCTGAAATTACCAGGTATTGAGGGACCAATATTGTCTTTCTTTAAGAGAGGACTGATCCAAGCCTCTTCAATGTTATTAGGTACCTCTCTGGTGTCAAATTGTGATTGGGGAGGGTTTTCAGTTGTTCTTTGATGGCCTGTTGGTGTTTCTCAGTTTTGTTATTAAATCTGTCATGAATGGCTTGGCACCAGGCATTGCTTTCTTGTGTTAATAGCTGTTTCTTTTTTAGTTCTTGCAGAATGGAAATTAGTTCTTTAGTATGGGATTTGGCATGATGGATTCTATCATTGAATCGATTAGCTTTGGCATTAAGAATTGTTTCTTTGTAACATTTAACAGCCTGTTTATAGCACACCATATTTTCGGTGAACGGGACTTTCCTCCAGAATCTTTCAGCTGTCAGTTTGATTCATCTGGCTATCAAGATGTCCTCTGAGAACCATTTGTTCTGATTAGTAGATCTGTTGAATTTAGCTGGTTTAAGAGGGGCGAGCATGTCAAATACTGTATTATTAGCTGACCTAAATAATTGTGAGAACTCATCAAGAGAGTGATGTTTCTGTAACGAGGGAAGACGTGGAACTACTAGCTCGTTAAAAGCAGCATGCGTCACATTATTTTGGTTATGCCAAGTCTTCAAAGGATTATTCCTATTAGGCATATGAATTGCTGGTGCTTGGGTCATGCACTCAAAATTAATAAGGAAAATGATCAGACTGTTCATGATAGAGGGCTGTTAGATGACATTATAGCCTTTCAATTACAAACAAAGGAGTTGGAAAATGAAAACAGTCACTTAATTATTAAAGGTGATCAGTCCCAAAATGACTTTGATCAGATATATCAGCAGGTACATGCTTTAAATCAACAGAAAATTCAACTAGTGAAGCAAAAATATCTCTTGAGCCAGGAGAATGGTGTCCCTGCACAGAAGATGCACCGGTTGAAAAGGGAGGTATAAAAGAATCAGTCAGGTTCTCAGGAACTGGCTGGAAATAGGCAAGAAAATGAAGAACTCATGGAACGTGTGAGGAAAGCGAAAGCTGGCCTGCTACAGCAACGCGGTGTAAAAATGCATAAGAGAAAGAGATTTGTGTTTTGAAAGTCAACCACTTTGAATATGTGCACACAATGCAGGCCACACAAAAGGAAAATGAGTCAACTCAGAATGAAACCAGGGTATTAAAAGATTGATTAATGGCCCTTGGTAGAGGGCTCAAGGCCAATCAGGCCCTGGTCTCAGAGTTAAAAAGCCATATATATAACACCATAAGGAAATCAGGATAGAGGGAAGCAGGTGTGACTTGTTTGGCACATGAAATTGAAAATCACAAACAGGCATTGAGGTAGCATGACTAGTCAGGATATGGGAAAGGGCCCTCTGATCCAGGGGTGGTGCCCTTCCCATCAGGAACCTCATGCCAGTTAACCACAACTTCCCATGAGCCAACTGCGACTTACCTCAGGCTTTCCACCTACAAAGCCAATGGAAACATGAGGCACCTAGACTTACCCAGGCATAGCCAAACTAATCTAGAAGGCCAGTCCTCATCTGAGATTGAGGTGCACTCATCTCTATCACACAAAAGAGAAGGTGGCGGGACCAGTGTGTCCTATGAAGCAAGGAATAATCTGGTGGGTACTTCAGACCATGAAAACTCCCTTGATGAGAAAATGAGGAAGTAGAACTTAAGTAAAATTAGATTGCCGAGAAACCATCTAGCTCACTTCACTGGAGAAGAACATTTAAAGCTTCAGCCCAGGGGGTGGGGGTTATTCTAAATTCCTCTGTAAATTCAGGGGGAGAGGGGTAATTCTCCATATTCCCTGGAAGGAGAAATGAGAAAGCTGGGTTCTATCCTACATCTAAAAGTAACTACAGGGGGAGTGACCCTGAGAGTTCACTTTTGCCCAGGCGAGAGGAGTCCAGACCCTGTCGATCTGGCAGTTATTCCCAGTCTCATAGAGATAGGGAGTGCTTAGAAGACAGGGAAGAGATTACCAGTAGCAGTTCTGAGTCAGAAGGCGAATGGACTCTGGTGCAGAAGAAGGAACACACAGCGAAATAGAGCAAGGGTTTTGTGAAAGACCCAATAAGCCAAATCAAGGTCATAAAGAGCTTCCTGGCCCCATACCACAAGAATGCCAAGTATTCGGCATGGAAGCACCTGGAACTTGATGAGCAGATGATGGTATCATTCCAGATCAGAAATTGTGTGAATTGTTTAGCATTTGCTAAATGGACTTTCTCTCACCTGAGTACTGCAGTTTATTTGCAGGACTGGAGGACCAGGATCACTATAAACGGTCCACCTATAAGGCTGCCATTTTAAAACATTTCTCCACACATAAGAACCCACAAGAGGCCCAGAAGGCTCCATATAATTTGCATTGTGAGGAGGATCAGGTGTCTAGGGAGTTTGTGCAGGAGTTAAAGAGGGCATGTGCTCCGACTTCCCGGTGGCGGAACACAAATAGTAGGGAGTTCATAACTCCATATTGCCATGCACTCCCCAAATATATCCTGACTCAGTTGGTGAGTGGTTTTCGTGAACATAGGACCCTGAATTTGGTGACAGAACAGGCCACCAGGACCTTTGAGATGTAGGAGCCCGCTAAGAGTAAAAATCCCTCCAAAACACCCCTTCTGCTGTGAAGGTGGCAGAGGTACAAACTACCCCTCCATTGGATCTGGAGGAGGGGGGGCTTAAAAGTAACCATCCTGCCAAGCAAAATCGAAAGCAGAAGTGACTCTCCCCCAAACGTGGCCCAATCGAATGGTAGTCAAGCATGAGCTCAGACAATGACCCTTCTGACGCTGTCACCTATGTAAGCCCTAGGTAAAAGGGTACCAAACCAATCCTGTGGCGTATTTAAATATGCTATCTCTAGTAGACCTAGAACACAAGACCATTCGAATATTGGTGTATAACAGCAACCCTGGAAGTATCACTTTGGCGGAAGACATCATTATTGGAATGGCGGTTGATGCCCAGCATTATTCTATTGATTTAGGTAATGACTGTTTCCACATGAGCAACAATATTCCACCAGAAAAGATTTTGTCTAGGCATTAGGTTGAATTTCATGGTATTGCTAAAGAGGTGACCTGTGGCATTAGGAGGGAGGAAGTAGTGTTAAGAGTCAAGGACCACTACCTCGAATCCCTGGAACCTACTGTCTAGGTCAATAATATCAAAAGAGATCTCTCCACCCAACTGGAGGATTCCGCTGAAATTGCCAAGCCCAAGGTCTTTCCAGTTTTAAAGGAGATGGTGGAGGAAAGAATCAGTCTTCCTGGAACTCCAAGATATCTTTTCAGTGGACTCATAGGACTGTGGACGCAATCCATTCATCCAACAAACAAACCCACAGACCCTGAGATGACTCTGGTATTTGTGAAACAATAGCGGATACTTCTTGTATCCTTGAAATCACTCACAGAGATTATTAAGAACTTAGAATCCTGTGGGATAATTTGGCCGATCCACAGTGCCTTCAACAGCCCTGTAACTGGGAAAACACAAACCAAACGCCAATGGAGACTATGTGCAGACCGAGGGAGTTGAACATATGGGTCCAAATGTGAAGATGACCTCTTCCCTACATCAATCAGGGACTGGCACAGATCCAAGGGTCAAAGGTGTACGTCGCCTTTGACCTGACCAATAGCTACTGGACAGTACCCGTGAGCAGGGAAGACTGATACAAGCTTGCCTAAACCTTCGGGGGACAGCAATACATGTGCACCTGAACCCCTTTTGGATACATCAACTGCAGCATTGAGTTCAACATCTTTCTTCATAAGACCATGCCCGTCTTGGGCGAAAGGTGAAATCCGGTCTATATAAATGATGTTCTGATCAAGAGCTCAACTGTGGAGGAAAATATAGCAGAAATCCACTATGTTCTAACAAGGTTTCAGAAAGAGATAGTCTGTCCTTTCAGAAGGCACTGTGGTGTAAAACCTGAGTGAACATTTTAGGGCACGGGATCACCCCTCAGTGTCTTAATCCCCATGCAAAGAAGGTGGAAGCCTTAATGAAATTAAAAGACGGTATTACTATGCAAGAATCTAATAATAATAATCTAAAGACCACCAACAAAAAATATGAAGTAGGTGCTAAGATTTACCTGTGCAACTTTCAAAGGAATCAGGTCAAGGAGCGGACATTTCTTCCATCTTGGCATGGTGCCTTTGAAATTGTAGATAACATATCACCTGTTGCCTACAAGAACTGTAATCCAAAGGAAGAACAGACAGAAGAAAAATGGGTCCACATCAATCGTTTGAAAAGCTGTCAAACCAGACACGCATTAGGACAGATTGAGGAGCCAAATGAAAGTTTAGCAGAGGAACCATCTGAGGAATGAAAAGGATGGATGAAAAATCAGATGCAAACTAAGATATGTATATATATAAATATATATATATATATACATATATATATATATATATTCAAGGAAAAAACTTTAGTTGCAGGGAAGTTAAGGTGAGAACTTAATGCAACAAAACCCTGGAAATTCAGCTAAACCCACTTTAAATGTGTGCCCCTTGTTGCGCAACTATGACTGCAATGATGACATCACATTACTGATGACATCACTAGTTACATTACAACAGTAACTGGCATTAAGCATGGACTTCAGCCATGGTCAGTGTCATGGCCAAATATATTTTAACACATGAATGGGTACCATCCATGGCCTTCAGTTATGGACAGTGGTCACAACCTTCACCCATGTGCACTGAATATTTTAAAATGCTAACAAGCTACCAGCACTATATGTTGGCCTTTGCCAGTGGATGCAGCTTTCGACAGTGTCCACTGTATATTATAGACATGGACTTTATCACAATACTGGCTAGCGGCCACAAACGTTGACTCTGCACACTATATATTCTAACATATAAATAGGCCACTAGCCATGGGCTTTGACCTTCAGTAGTATGTACATCTTTTGGCCATGTCCAGTGTAAAAATAAAAAATACAATAAGCGACGGCCTTCGTGCATGCCCACTGTGTATTGCACAACACTAACCAGCCACTAGCTATGGCCTTCGACTGTGCTCACTGTATATTATATTATATAGACTAACCAGCCACTAGCCATGGTCTTCAACACAATACTAGCCAGTGGCAACGGCCTTTGTCTGTGCCGACTGTATATTCTGACATATTAATAGACACTAGCTATGGCCTTTAGCCATGGCCACTGACTACAGCTTTCAACGTTGCCTACTGTATATTTTAAAACAGTGACAGGCTACTAGGCATGGCTTTTAACTATGCACATTGGTATTTTTGAACACTAACCGACCACTAGCTATGCCCTTTGGTGCGGGCCACTGACCCAAGCCTTTGTCATAGCCAAGTCTGTGGCCTACATTTTTATTAAGGTAATCAAAGTTTTCATGAGCTAATTTATAAATGAGGTTATGCCTAATTCCATCATTGATGTAATATACAATGCAATCAGTGTTGTCACTAGTGATGGCATCAGTGATGTGATTTGTAATGTCATCATTGTTCTCATACAACATGTAATTAGTGATGTCATCAGTGATGTGATCTGTGATGTCATCATAGTGGTCATAGTCTGCGCAACAGGGGGCAGTGAAGTTAAGGTGGCTTTATCGAAATTTCCAGCGTTTTGTTGCATTAAATACTCACCGGTCAGATAGCACAGCGAGTAGAGCGCCCGCTTTGACATCCATGCAGAGCCTGCTGACGCAGGTTCGAATCCCGGCAGGGCCAAACTCAGCCTTTCATCCTTCCGAGGTCAATAAATGAGCACCACACACCGTGGGAAATAAGCAGCGCTCAGATACCTGAGGGTTCGTAGCGCTATACAAATGCACAAACAAACAAACCTTAACGTCCCTGCAACTAATGTTTTTGCCTTTAGTTGCCACAGGGGGGGACTGCCACTTAAAACAAAAAATAAGAATTACAGGTAATCGGGTATTCAGCGATTAACTTCTACCATTCCTCAAATGTAGCACCTCACTTGACTACCCATACAAGACATCATCTACACATGATTTGCATCATGGAAAGATCGGGAGTTAGTTGAGAAGGGGACTGACTTTAACTTTTATACTACTATACAACTTGAATAATCAGTACAGAACAACAATGCTCATGTACATATATGAAATGACTGAAATATAATAACAATATGTAACAATAAACTAGGTAGGCTACCATTCCACAGCCACACAATATAAAACCATAATTGAAAATACACAACCTAAAATACATTCTATTGTAAATCTAAAACTACACTACAATTCCTCCTTTTCATATTAATTTTGGTAAACTATGTTTTTCTATTTCTCTCCAAAGTCTCACATGCTCAAAAGTCTGAAAACACACATCCAAAATAAAAAAGACTTTCTAATACCTACCAAGTCTCTGACCATTGCATTTGGCCATGGCCAGGGATCTTTTACCCCCGAAGAGACTATACATAAACAAAGAACTTAAAAAAAAAATAAAACACTGACAACCCAAAATATATGGTTGTGCATACCGAACTACACATACCCACGGATATCTGTAGTGTTTTGTAGCCTCGAATATAGCTGCGAATATCAGCAAAATGGCATAAATAAATGCTTGCCTGCCTCCCCAGGCCCTCATTAATTGCCCCCTTCATTTGTGCTAGTTCCTCCCACTTTCCGGATGGCCGCCTCTCCTCCTCTGCCCTCTACCTTTCACCCCAGAACACACGCTGCATCTGTGACGTAGTCTGCATCGAGATGTCGGCTATTCACGGCTATAAGCAAGGATACAGAAAGATTCACACTGCAAACTAGGTCCTTACGCCCCACCAACCCCAACTCCCAAATTTCACTTAGTTCCCTGTGGCCATCTCCCCTCCTCTACCCTGATGGCATATGTATGTTTTTTGACCTACAAATAGCTTTTTACTGTGTTTCATTTTTCTATAACCTCGCCTATAGCCGCGAATATCTCTTGCATCAAGAGAAAAACAAGAGAGCAGTCATTTCATTTCTGAAAGCTATGATCCTGCAATGCACCATGGGAGCTATAACTATATTTTTGTGGGGACGGTGGCACCTGTACTCCGTCAAATTTTAAAATGACCACTGCATGGAATAACCAAAAACCACAAAAGGATTGCGAGTCAATGCTTCGTGCCTAAGTTGTTTCGCTCAAGGTCCAAATCCATCCAGTGGTTTAGGCTGTGCGCTTTGGCATAAATTGACCTTTTTTTTCTTTGGGAAAATGAATGGGAAGTAGGCCGCAATTTTGAAGAAAAATAAACTTTGATACTTAATAACTTTTCATTTTGTAACAATTACTTCTGAGACTTTGCATTCTGGGCGGGCCCTCAGACTTTTAATCACTGTTGAAATTTTGGCCAAATTCTTTTCTCAAATCAAAGGTTATTAAGAATAGAATGTTGAGGGGTTCCTATGTGTCTATGACTCACCTTAACGCACCTTAACAATAGGGTGGCTATATATTCATATATACACACACAGGTAATAATTTACTTAGTGCTCATTGTAAAGAAAAAGAAAATAAATAAGGTTTTGTGGAATGGTGAAAATGTTGTGTAGTGTAATTGTATACTAGTGTTGTTTTTGTCAATTCTGTGTAAATCTTTCGGGGAAAGGTGGTGTGTAAAAAGTACTGAACCTCTTTTCATTTCTATTGTTAGATAAATAGCTTCATTAACTTCCAGCTTGGAGACAAGAGGGGACGCTAGTGACACCGGAAAGAAAGAATAAAGGGGGTGCTGGGATACACCACCAACCCAATGATAAATGGAGGCTAGATTGCCCACTCCCTAAGGAAGGGCTCCAACGAAAACCAAAATATAAGAAAAAGAAAAAGGCACTTTGGATAAAACCCCTCTCTACCCTACTCTTCCCCACCAAAGAATACTGGAAGAACAGGGGAGGGGGCATGTGCAGTGTAACCAAAGGCCACAAACTAACAAAACTGAAAGTCCTTGTGAAAAAGGATACATGTCACTAACAAAGGAACAGCAGCCTTTTTAATTCACAAAGGCAGAAGAAATTCAAAGGTCCCTTTCAAATAGAAAAACAGGATTATTAAACACTGAGACCAAATCTGCTTTGCAAGGGTGTCTTTCTGCAGGGGAAATCCAGAAAAAGGCTAAAACAAAAATGTAATGCAAGCGCAGATTGTAAAAGCACATCACATTACTGGCTGAGAAATAAATGCAGCTTATTCACTGAAACTTCCATCCATCAAAACGTGGTACACTGTAAAGATTCAGACTGACTTTTCAGCAGAAAATCAAACAGCAGATAATTAAAGTTGTATTTTATTAATGACTGAAAGAAACATCCCTGTGCGTTCAGCGCAAAAGCAAAGTGGACCCTGAAAACCCAAAATGCAATATGTGGGTCCCTTTCATCCAACGACAAATGGTGGGCCTGGTGGAAGGTAAATTTAGGAATTTGGGAAATAAAATGCATGTTCATAACAATTACACTTTTTGTAAAAACGTCGGAAAATTGCCAAACGTCTGTGCAACATGATGTGGACCTGGCTGTTGTTTCATTAAATTCCCCCTGATTAGCTGTATCAGAAAATATATATATTATAGCAGTTACTAGTAAAATTATGAAGTTTTGCCACATAACTAGTTTTTGCCAACAATTTGACATGAGAACAAATTTGGATTGCAAATGGAAGCTTCCATATGTCTGCTCCAAACTCCTTAACCAATCCCTAGGGATAGGCTGGATTTGGGAGTAGAGAGAAGGGTAACTGTCCAATCCTATTTGCAAGAACGCTTTCAGGGTACTCTCCAAGATTGTAAACTTGATAGTGTCATCGCTTCTATATAAAGTGAATGCACTATGAGGAAGGGACAGAGCTGCTGAAATGTACCATCTGACAGTCGCCGGGAAACACTAAAAGGAGCTCCTGCTATAATGACATCTGGGTGGAGCTGTCTATTGCTACTGTCTCTTACTGGGGAGGCCTAAAAAGCTGACTGGGTCCTACAGTGAAGATCTGGGGGCCATCATTGAGAGTGGAGTGACTAGATTCCTGCCCTGTTATCCAAGAGGAACCTTATATTCAGCTAGCTTTCCTGAACTTTAAGCAGAGGTTTTCATATAAGTGGACTTGTGCCCTTTGTAAATAAAAGGCAGTGAATCTGCTGGCCTTAAATCCTTTCCTTTATACTGGGGGGTATGGGGCGGTGCAAATCTGTGTCGATCATTACCATATTTAACAAAACATATTAGTGTAACTAATTCCCCTTGGCAGAACACCACCAGGTGGATTTTGAATAACAAATCAAAATGTACTATTCTCATTACCAGTGTGTGCTCAAAACTATAGACTGTAATTTAATAAGGTATTCTTTCTGTTCAGCTTCGTCAACACAAACCTTTAAGTGGAGGCGGGTCTGGAATCCAGAATTCTCAAATCATCCCTATGTTTGCCTTTCAGCTTCCCCAACACAGACCTTTAAGTGGAGGGGTGTCTGAAATCCCAAATTCTTAAATCATCCCAGTTGTTCTGTCTGAATGCCCCAACAAAGACCAAAAGTGGGACTTGTGGGCATGGGAAAACCAACTGCTAAATCACTCTGTGTTATTTTAAAGAAAAAGTTGAGGGTGAAATTATAATTGCCATATGCATTGTACCAATCGGTAAACCAAACTGCTAGACCGTGTAAGCACACAGGAAATTCGAAATTGCGCAGCATTGCATAGGTAATTGTTTTTGTTTACTGATCAGTTTAATTATTTCTTGAAATGAAATTTGTAGTAAAGAATTGTAAATTGTGATTTGTGTTCTTTTCAACCCACTTGTGTGATTTATGTATGTTGTTTATTGTGTTGTGCCATGGATGAAGTGGTGTTTGACATTTTAGTGCGATTTTCTTAACATCTATTTCAAATAAACATTAAATATATTTCCTGTTCGCTGACCTGCTTTTTGGATCATTGGTAGCTCAGGGGGAGGGATACACAAGGTATTAGATTAATTGGAGATAGTGCTGAATAAAAGAAAGGACATTACCGTTTATTGTGCGACACTAAACTTGGTGAGGGAAGGAACTCTCTGTGTTGAGGGTGGCCTCTCAATAAACCATTAGAAATCTGATATCCCACTGCGGCTTCAGACCACCGGTCTGCTGCATCACTCTGGGCTTCCAGCTCCTCCGCACTACACGCAGATAAGAACCAGGAAGCTGGGAGAGCATCCTAGTCCTGTGTGGCACAGCGTGAGTAAGCCAGTGCTGGTGCCCCTCATTCCCGTGCTGCATTCGGCCCATGCACAACCTTAAACCTGATGCACAACCATATGAGTCTGAAGAAAGCGGGTTTTATGACTGTGTTAAGTCCAAAAGCTGCAAGAGAGGGAATACCTCTTCCAAATATATGAGTGTTGAATTTGGATAATGTCTGGAGATGAATGTGCCTTGCCCATGATGGTGCTGGAGGCAGACCTGCTTACCCAGAAAAGGGACAAAGGGACCAGGAATGTCCAGCTGACTGAGAGTTCCTTTGAATACTCATGAGTGCCCATCCTGGCACAATGCCTTAAATCATTTTTCAAAAGTGAGTATACAATCAATATCCTAATCCAATTAGATTTGGCCACTAGAACATTTATCCTTCTAAATACCTGATGTGGTGGAGTGGGCCATGGTTTCCACTATGGGGAGTTCATTCCAAATAGAATCTTTTGATATTCCTGTGTGAAATACACTTTGCTTCCACACTTTATTCAATGGCAAGAAATATTTCATTTTAATAAGAGCCAATAACATTTTTCAAAGCTGCGTGTGTAGGGTAGGACTGACAGAATATCTGTGCAGCTAAGTGCTGTTCTTCATAAATAAAATTCAATGAAATTGTACCCAGAGTGTTTTGACATGTGTAGTCAATCACTTAGGCTGTGATACGAATGGGCATGTTCCATAACCTAGCAGAGAATCACTTGATAGCCATAAATACTTAAAATGAGACAATGGATATGAAAGGAGTTTAGTTGTGTCAGTTCAGTTGTATACAGTGCATTGCATAGTAGTGGAAGTGTTTTGCACCTGTTGGACCTGATCTGGGGAGTGAAGTGTGAGGGGTATTCATGCCTGGATTATAAAATCATAAAACAATTCTTCTATTTTGGGTAAAAGAACCAATTTTGGGTGCATTATAAATTGATAGCAGTATTCCCTTAACACAACCATGCAGAATTAGACACAACACATTATAGCCTGCACACCAAATGCATGCACATACAAGTACTGTCTGCACCATATTTAGATGAGGAGGCGAATTGGTTTCTATTTAATGTTAATATCGTTGATGTTTATGATACCTTTCTCTGGCAACAATACTTGTTATTGATGCAGGAGAAAATAACGTATTCTAAACAATGTGCTTGACATAGGGCCTTTTTGTGATGCACACAGAGCTCAAATTATTTGAATATACTGGCTGGGATGTGGCAATTAAGGAAATTGAATGGAATTGTGTTATTTAGGAATACATTATTAGAAAGGTATGTAAGTGTTTTAAGGAGGGATTTCGGGGCTGCCACCTCCTAGCAAGATGATCACAGGCAGGCCAACTCTAATTGTGCAAACAGGTAATCAACATTCATGTATCTTATTGTGTTGACTTCTCCTGCATGAAATAATAGAACCACCTTGTCTTTTTTTATATTTAAATACATTTGAGTTGTAACTATAAACACAGCCTATTTCTTGTCCCAGGATTGTGGGGTGGGAGTGAATACCAGAGAGTGTTATATAAGGGAATGCCACCTAGTGAAAAGAGTGGCATGTCAACATATATCTCAACATTACTGTGCGGCAAAGTAAAAGTCCAAAACATAGAAGTTATCTGGTTGACGAAAGGAGAAGAGGATATATTCAGTTTTCGACGCAGTTGAGGTGTCTTCCATATAGACGTCAGGATAGCTAAGTAAACAACCAGTCATTAGGCCTGATGACAAGTTTGGTGGTAATAATACAATATGCAGGACTAGCAAATACAGGATGTTTTACTGGTCCGCCAAATTCAGAACTTCAAATCTGAAACTAAGTACCCCCACAGGAAAGCATTAACAGATGAGATATTGCTGCATGGGGTCCTACCACATGTAGTAAAATGGTATTTTCCCATGGAGTAATATTGAAGTACAAAATTAGAAATTACCTACGAGTCCATATGACACATAGTCATGCAGCCCCTTCAAGCAACCGCACGCATACAGCATGATATGATAAGATATGATATGATATGATATGATATATGATATGATATATGATGTGATATGGCATGTATAACTCGCCTATACACAAGTGTTTCAATGCGGGATGAGGCAAGCGAGGTGCCCCTTCAAGCAACCGCACGCATACAGCATGATATGATAAGATATGATATGATATGATATATGATATGATATATGATGTGATATGGCATGTATAACTCGCCTATACACAAGTGTTTCAATGCGGGATGAGGCAAGCGAGGTGGAACCGAGGGAAGACAGAGACAACGATCTTACTAGGCCAGGTGACATTGAGATGGCGCAAGTGCAGGGGGTGGGGAAGGGGGAGAAGTGCGGGGGATATTTTACAAGAATGTTGCTGATCATGTTAAAAGAGCCACGAAGTGAAGAGAAGAATGAAAAGAAAAGAAAAGAAAAGAAGAAGAAGAAGAAGAAGAAGAAGAAGAGGAAGAAACAGAGGCCGAAGCAGAAGCAGAAGCTGCATGGCAAGGTCAAGGACAGACGTTCAGTCCACATGTTATCATTTCAGCCACATCTCCGACCGGACAGTTATTCTCAGTGGCAGTCTGTGTGGCGATCTTTTCAAAGGCACTTTCCAGGATTTTTACTGTGGCTATTGTCCATTTCGTTTTCTCCCCTGACATCAGCCTGTTCTACTATGTGGTTTCCTCTTCTTCTGTAATTCCAGGTAGGTCTAAGCACAGGCTGTTCAAGTATGTGGCTCTTTCCTCCCTTAACTCTGGGCATTGTAGCAGGAGATGTCTTATTGTTTCCGGTTTGTTTGACTGGGCACATAGTCTACAGTCTTTGGTGTTGGCATGTAGCCTGATTGCCTGAATTTCGCGTGTCGGAAGGAGATTTAAGCGTGCTCTCATGTATACTTTCCTTCGCCCTTTGTTTGGGAATTTGATGCAGTATGCCATGGGCACTTTCAGTTGGTTGAAATTTGGAGGGAGATGCTTGGTGAGTTTGTTAGATTGGGCTTTCTCAAGAGTCTCGATCCAATCCTGGGCTTCCATTTTGGATTTTACACTTACTGGATTTGCTTTTAAATCCTCTTTGGTAGGTTAGCTTCTTTTTGAGCATGTCTGCCCACCGATTTAGGATGGGCAGGTGTCGATTTGCAATTTTCTTAGCAATAATCTTGTAGATGGGCAGGCTGTCTGGTATAAAGGTGTTCCTAAACAGTTGCATTGCGCACTGCTGCACTGTTGCTTCCAGGGAGAGTAGCCCAAGCTCCCGCCTAATGATCTCCATTGAGGTTGCGTTGGGTCTTCCTTGTTTTACAAAATCAAAATGTCACTGTAAGCACTGAAAAGACTACACACACTTTGCTTAAATGTCGCTTTAACTATCCTTGTACCCCACCCCCTGGCTAAATCCTAAGCTCTGATCGACGGCAGCCTTGTACCTTTTTACCTTTATGTGGGCTGCTATCACTCATGCTTATTTCGGGTCTCTAAATTGCAATGCCAATGATGTGCAGGCTATTTTGGGTGAGATTACTGCTTGGCTATGCATAAACTAACTATATTCTCCACATTAGCTTTGGATATAAGACACAAGCGGCTCCTTGGAAGTGATTGCTCCAAAGGCATATTGACTCTACTGCACTTATATTGCCAGATCATGTGCACAGCGAGGTTCTTAATTTAGGGGTGGTGCAAATACTTGGGCTTGTACCAGCATTGCAGGAAGGTTAGGGCTGGATGGAATCGCTTGTCTGCTTAGGTCCCACAGTTGGATTATGATGTGGTGCTTGGACCTAGTTGTATTGTTGTTTCTATCCTATGTTTGATACATTTCTGGTTCCATTATTTTCCCTCTGCGTCTATGACCCAGACTCCTCCGAGTCCAGACGGAACATGGTTCTGCACCGTCTTGGACTGGTGGTGTGGCACATGTACCATAACAACATGAGAGGCTGTTCATGATTTAGCATATGCAGGGGGGCAACCTCCTAGAAACACTTGTGTACAGGCGCGTTATAAATGACTTATCATATATCATATCATAACCATAAGGGGTTGACTATGACACAACATGTGCATCAGTACACATGCCTATATCTATCATTCACTTGAAAGATTGCTGGTGGAGTATTGAAGCTTCTATTTGCTATAGTGAACTCTATCAGCTTTGATAATCTATTATATATTAGGTGTCTTATTTGTGCAATGTTCATTGATCGGGATAGAACAGAGATGTACAGTAGAAATGCCATCTCTGGCATCTGCTGTGGAAGTTACACTATTCACCTCACTATATTAGGTGCCTTTCCATTGCCATATCCCTTCCTGTATTTTCTGGCTGCCAAATTTCTATATTTAAATAACTAGCATTTGTTGAGGATTTTATTTGATTCCATATTCCTTGAGTTTGCAAATCACCCCAGGCTTCTAGATGTAATTTTATTTGAAGAGCTTGATAATAAAATAGTGAATCTAATCCCTTCTGAACAATGATTTCAGTGGGAAAAAGTGATATGCGAGGCAAGCGTAGGATGAAAGGCAACTGGGCATTCTCCCCTGTATCTCCAGTTAGATCAGTAGAAGTGGGTGAGAGAATTTGACAGCTGGACAACTGCAACAAGAATTGAAAGAGGCTCTTTCAGAAAATGTCTGACAATGTAACCAGATAGCAAAAGTAACACTTGTATTAGCAAAACCTGATTGGTTAGAACTTCATGCACATATTGTGATCTCAGTATTGTCTCTAGAGTCCGGGATACTGGACCTCATGGAATTACTCTGCTTGGCTCACTAGAGCAGGGTTGTCCAACTTCAGATTTCGAGGGCCGGATCATGCAGAGTTTTCAGGATACCCCTCATTAATATTCATGAGATAAATTGCATACCACGATTCTAAATGTTTGCAAATGTGTCATCATGAATATTAAAGAAGGATATCCTGAACACCCGACAGAATTGCGACTATTGAAGTCCGGAGGTGGACAACCCTGCACTAGACAGTTCATGGGTTGCATCAGTGAATGTATCCTTCCATCGTAATAGAAGGGGTGGGATAGCACAGATGCCCACCACTGCTCTTCAATTCTTCTGCACAGTGAGTTTCTAGCGGCAGGACAGCACCACAATCGAAACAGGCAGAGAGAGTCTCATTAGTGCGGATGAGTCAGATCTCAGATGTCTTGTGCTGAAATCAGACTTTAAAAAGTAAGGAAGCAAACTCTTTGTTAGTGGCAGTCTCACCGTACCTCGTTCAGGGTCCATGCTGAGGCAATCCAGAATGCCATGGCAGGGTCACACCTAATTAACCAAGGGGTTGAAGACTATGTAAGGGCTGGAAACACCACATGTCCAGGATGCAGGCAATAACCTACTGAAGGAAGTACTCAGGAGGACAGGTGGAATTTCAGCAATTAAGTAGGGATGTGGAGACAATGGAAGACTATTTGGAATGGGTCCTAGAATGGGAAAGCCTGCGTTCCTCCCAAGGCCCAGAAGCACCACTATACCCATGTAGCTAGCTACGTGGGTGGTTCTGGCAGGTGGCACCGCTAACTGGAAAAAGAGTAGTAGAGTTGCAGGCTGACAGTTCTTCGCATTCTGGGCGAGATTCCTTCTAGGGACAGTAGTCAAGACAGTGGTAGGGCAGAGGATGGCAAGACCAGAAAATAGACCGGGATGTTCTCCAGCAAGAGAAGCATAGTGGTTCTAGACCTGCCAGTGGCTGCTTGTTCCTGCAGGGCAGAGGTCAAGCTGCAGAGGCCTTCAGCATGCAGCGAAGGCACAAGCAAGGGCTTTTCAAGACACTTGCACTCTCTCTCCTGTGGCCCATTTAAGGCTGCACGCTGCCTACGTCAGGAAAGCCGTGCGCCAGGGGCATATGTTGGCAAAGGTTGGCAAAAGTTCCAAAAATATTTAAAGTTTTTTTAGCTGTGCCTTGGAGCCATAGAGGGGAATCCTTACTGCTGGCTTAGGCACTTTAAGCATCCTATGTGATTTATGGGAATCTCCCGGATATGCAGGTACTTAATCACCATACCACACTCGCAGGTATTCAATGTAATGTGATATAACCGTTTTTTGTACAGTCTGTTAGGGCACAATGTGTTCTCTCTTGTCCCAAATCTCAGGTGCAATTTTTCCTATGAGAACATGGCCGCCTGTAGGCAAGCCATTGCAACTGCAGGCCTTCCTGTCTGTGCTTCAGATGCAGGCCTTCCTGTCTGTGCTTCAGATGGGCTGGTGTCATCTTTAGTGCCAGATTGCTGTTTCAATGCTAATTATAGCTATGGCACTGCTTGAAACTTCAAAGGCAACTACTGGTGTGCATACTCACCTCCACAAAGACAGTGCTTTGCTGTCATCTGTAGGGCAACAGACACACATCTTTGAGGAATAGCACACCTCTCAGTAAAGAGAAACTTTAATCAAAGGGCCTGTTACCGCTGGATCTCATGTTTCGAACTTATACAACAAAATACTAAAGACATAAGTATTTACAAATATTAGGTCTTCAAAGTGGGCCTATTGAAAACCCAGTTCAGTTGGAATAAAAAAAATAGGAGAATGTATGTGTTTTAATGTGTACACAGACTCCCCTGTGCCACCCTCAGCAGCATGGTGTAGGCCAGGCAGATGAAGATGAAGGCAGATGAAGAGCGAAGAGAAAGCAGTCCTAAAGCTAAGTGCTTTTTGCATGAGCTGGATACAGATTGTAGCAAGGAGAAGAAGGAGAAGAACAGGGCTTTATCCGCTCATCAGATGAGGACCCTCACACCGATGTGTAGTGAGTGCAAGGACAATCCCTTCAGGTCCTGGGGTGTGGACTGTAGCATCAGTTCGTAGCATGGCGCTACTTATATAAATTCGGTGTGCAGTCCTAATAGTTGCATGAAGAAGAGTCTCCTTCATGCAACTAACAGTGCTTTTTATTCCCTATTTGCAATATTTTAAATGGTGATTGTTTCATTGTATATGTACTTAAATACACACAGGTGCACACACATGTTTGGGTATATGCTGTTAGCTCACCCCCGTACTTACCGCCCACCTGGGGAAGGTCTCCTGCATTTTCTGGCATTCTGTTTTTACCTGAACCTTTGAGCCTGTATTTCTGCCCACTTTGCCGTTTCTTTGTCAATGTAACATCCACCTGTCTGGCATTAGGTTCAATGTAACCAAGAACCATAGACAGTCGCTCATGTCTATTTCCCATGCCCCCAAGTAAGCACCACTGTAACAGTGCCACTATGCCCAGGGCTGCCTTGTGTGCTTTAGAAATGTAAAAACAATATATAATAATATGCCCTTGCTCTGATAACCATCAGAAAATGAATGAAGACCTTTCTCGAAAGACTTTGTTTGAGGAATATAATATTTACAGATTAACTGCTGCGGGACAAACAATCACTTACCCCAGATCATGTTGATTCAGGACTGCCTTCTCACATTCTAGTTAGTCCAATGAAAGGACTAGCTGTTGACTGTAACCCTAAAATACAACCCTTTACCAAATATATAGAAAATACTGATTCTGAAACATACAATCCATTGTGAACTAACTGATGAAATAATTTAAAAAACAACCTTTCTTCTGACATGTTAAATTATTTAAAAAAGCAGGTCTAGTCCAAAGTTTCATTAAACCCCTGTGGATAGATCATTGGTTATTCATTGATCCAAACATTCTTGCTGTTTCAATTTCATTTGCCAGTCTCCTGCCTCGTGAGTATGTTGGTTATCTGTATGAGTTTTAGAAAGTTAAGATTCTAGGTGCCTCATGCAAATCATTCATGGGCCTTGCGAATGCAACACACTTGGAGACTTGGACAAGTGGCCTCGCTACACATGCTATCATAGGTATCCGGTATGAAGGACATATGCTTAAAAACATGCATCAGCTCTCCTCTGAAGGCACACACTTCTGACATTCTGTTCCTTCTGCAGAGTTTGCAAAAAGCCCTTGTTTGCGTCATATTGTATCCGTCTAATGTCTCACAGTGTTTGGTTAAAGTCCATTTGTCATGCCAAACCAATTACTTTTTTTATTCTGCCTCTCAATACCTCTGTTCAAAACTGAAAATGACCTGTTTCTTATTTGTGCTGTGCCTCTTGAGACACCCAGAATTAACACTGATGCCAAAGATCATTCAAAATAACTACTACATACATGTTTTATGCTGTATGTACAGTAAAGCTAGGAGGATATCAATGAGGCAAAGTCCTTGTCTTGAAACTAGGAGTACACTGAGCACATGGGTTTGATAGCGGGTCCCGTGCTTAGAGGCTGGACTCATGAAGCATGAAATAAAATCCCAATTTATTATGTTTTCTGCTAACTGTGGCTAGCTAATGCATACAGGGTAGGCAACATGTTGAACCATGTTAGTTCCCAGACCCAACTCACAATACTAGTACCTGGCGGGGGCGAGGGTGGCTTTGTCCTCAAAGTGAATGGGGAGGCTTGGAGCTGGGGCATTACCATACAGTTACCCTGCCACTCCAAACCTGCTCAGGGCTGGAGGGCACCATCATCCCAACGGGTACCCCAGATAAGTGCTCCCCTGTCTCTACCCCCTGCTTTCACAGATTTCTCTCACTCCTGCTGCACTTATCTGCTCCTTTGCTCATCCTGCGTTGGGAACAGTAATGTATTTTTTATTCATTTTATTGAACATTTGTTAGGCGCTTATACAACTGAACAGTGCTTCAAAGTGCCACAAGGCTGAATGGGAAGGGAACAGGGGAAACATTAACAATAGCAAAAACAATGAAATACAGTCCTGTTCCTACGAGGCCTTATGGCATTCGGCCGTGCAGGTGCAGTGAGGAGAAGTGCAGGAGATATGGATGGAGAGGAGAAGGGCAGAGGAGTGGGCAGTGCTGGTGGAGGGCTCGGGAGGGAAGTGCTAAGGGGAGCCTCAGGCTAAGTGCTAGTGCAGGCGACTTCCAAGGGTGGGATGATGAGCCGCCAAGCAGGGGGCCACACTGGCAGTGCAGTGGGGGGGGTACTGTGATTGACTGGGACTAAGGGCCTGGAATCCTGTGAGATTCATGAGGATCAGGCCTCCAATCATATGGCAGTGAAGTGATTTGCAGGGAAAGAGGTAGATAGCAGAGTTTTTAGCATTTTCCGGAACTTGAGTAGGTCTGGCTTAATCCTGAGAGGGGCAAGGAGGCTGTTCCAAAGGGAGGTGCCAGCCAGCGGAGGAGGGAGACCTGCCCCCCAAACATTGCTTAGATAAGTGTTTGACAGTCAAAGAGTTGGGGTTAGAGGAGCATAGGGCTCTAGCAGGGGAGCATTTAGGAGGGAAAGTTGGAGATAGCATTGTCCCGAGCCCGAGAAGGCCTTGTGGATGATGCAGAGGGTTTGAATTTGATGCTTGCAGCCACTGGGAGCCAGTGAAGAGATTTTAGGGCTGGAGAGTTAGGGGTCCTGTGCTTGAGGACAAGGATAAGTCTTGCAGCTCTATTCTGGATTAGCTGGAGAGGATCAGATCTTTGGAGACATTGAGCTTCTGGGGTAAGGTGAGGAAAGGAAGAATGCCTCCGAGGAGATGGAAGTGAAAGTGGGACTTCTTAGTATGATCGATGATGTGAGGGCTGAAGGAGAGTGCGGTATCAAAGATATTCTCAGCGTTCTTGGCCTTCCCCACTCCCGATCCACGACACACCACCATGGAAAGAGAGAAGGGACTATGTAGTCTCTTCTCACCCGATCCATGCGGGGCAACTTTTATTTTCTTTCTTTTTCTCAGTTGCAAAATGCTCAACTGATAAAAGACACAATTAGTAACCTGGTCTAATGGACCAACGTACTAATAGCAAGAATCCCCTCACTGGGGGGGAATTACTGCTTTGCTAGGGCCTTTAACTATAGGCCCAGGGCATTACCTGAAGCTTATTGCTTAATTAGCACCAGGGACTGCAGTCTAAGCCAATCAGGTTGCCATAAATGCTAGTTTTACATACCAGTATTAGCCATATTGTGAGTAGCCTATTGCTCACTTGCCTTTCCACTCCCCACCATGCCGCCAACCACCGACCAAATAACAAAAATGTAATCTTATCTGCCTCCAGACTTGCTCCTCATGCACCATATCCTACATACTCTCTTGCGGTGGGCTATGGACATGGAAAAATGGCTCTTCCTGGAAGCCCTGTCTGCTACTTTTATGGTGGACATCTTAAAGGACATGTGGAAAAAAGTGTTCCAATTTCTGTGGGATCTGTTTTTTTTCTGTAAAAAATGCAATTAGCATCCAGGATATTATTGCTGACTTCTTTTGGCTGTCATGTCTTTAGTCTTCAGTCGCAGCAGCTGAACAGGTTTTAGATTGACCAGCTGTACCAGGATGGTAGGGGTCCACTACACGTAATTCAGGACCTGGTCAAGAGTAGTAACTCAGGCAGTTGGCTCTTACCAGCTAGTATAATCCACAAGTCTAGGACCTGTTGCCTAATTCTTCACGGTCATGTTAGTTTCCATACATACCTGTGGTATTTTTCTCGATTGGTGCTCATTTTCCCCCTAGGAAAATATTATTAGCACTGAGGCTATTATACCTGGGTTCTAATGGTGATAATTCCTATCTCACAGAAAATTGCACATTGATCCGTTTTGGGCAATAAGAGCTAGGGTAACTGGCCGCACCATGGTGGTAACAGTGCCCTACCCTCAAAACAGGACATAATCAGGCTTATTACAACTGGCTGTTGCCATGCAGTGCGGCCATAATGTCAGTTTAATGTTGGCCCCTATGTTATTTTTCACGAGTGGTGCTACACTGCCTAGGGTACTTTTGTACGCGGTGGGGTAAACTACAATAGCAACATGTCATAAAAGCCATGCAGGTTTCGTATTATTTTCATCTTGTTTAATGCATATGTGTTCACATGTAAAACACCTGTATGCATGATAAGCAATCTAACAACTCACATGTCAATTTTTTTGGTAAGAATAGATAACAGAACAGTGAAAAAATAGACTAAAAGATTGTTTAAGGTGAAAAACAGTGGTTTTCCTATTGTGTGCAAATATTAATGGACCTGATAAGAACTGGTGATTCTCCAACATTTCCCTTAAAAATGTGTGAGTCGTTTGAGTGCGTTGTTTGCCATCACACGTTCTGGTTGTTTGCCTTCACTGAGGTAGAGTACCATCCTCAGGGGGTATGGTCACACCGCCGGGTTACTTTTACAGGCATATCACCAATTGCTGAGCCCTACTTCCTTTAAAAAAAATGGAAGCGCCATCGCTTCTGCTTTCCTTTAATGCTCTCCTGCCAGAGTGATATTTCCGGGTCATGTGGAGGCTTTCAGTGCCTCATGTCTCTCTTTTACCAATCCACTCTGTACACTTTTATAAGGGACCCTGTGAATAAAGATGCAAGGTTGATATAAAAAAAGCACCCAAAACATGAATTCCGTGATTAGATTTGCTTGCCATTCTGCATAGATAATTAGCTAATACGTACATGAATTTATTTTACCCAGAATTAGTCAGGGAGAGGAGCTGGGTTTGTAATCCTTATAAAACTAAAGTAGGCTATTTTGGGAATTCTACATATTTTAAGTCCAAACGTTTTACTTTACATTACTTTACAATATTTATATAGCGCACTGTAGACCCTGGGGCATGAAGTCGCTGAGATTGTTACATACAGGTTACGATACAAAGTACAGAACATGTAGTGGTGCTCTCACCATAGGATTGCTAGCTGCAGGGTAAGAAATTAAAGCAAAGAGCAACGTTTTCAGATCTTCCTTAAAAATCAGCAGGGAGTTTTGGAGTCTTAAGGAGCGAGGACGCTGATTCCAGAGTTTTGGGGCCACAAAGTGGAAACCTACTTTCTCTGCCTTTGAGGTTCTACTCCTAGGGTTTTCGGAAGATTGTGTCCCGATGATCTCAGTTCTCTGCCACAAATGTTTTCATTAATGACCTTCTGCAGATAGGGTGGCATAATGCCCTGTCTGCATTTGAGGGTAATTGTCAGAATCCTATACTTGAAGCGTGCTTCTACAGGAAGCCAATGAAGTGAACGCCTAGCCTCTGTTACATGGTCTCTTCGAGTCAGCCCCAGAACCACTCTTACCACCCTGTTCTGGATTGTCTGTAATTTTTGGGCGTCTCGTTTTTTTAGACCTACTAATAGACTGCCACAATAGTCTATTTTTGCCCCAATAATGGCTCTGGCAATTGTTTCTGAGTTTGCCTGTGTGATGAGCGGTCTGAGGTGATGAAGCAATTTGATGTAATATGCTGAGGTGGAGATTATCCTAGAGACATGATGTGTCATAGACAATGGCCCTCATTACGACCCTGGCGGAAAGCGACTGACCGGAGCGCCACAGCGTAAATAGCGTTTCCGCCATTGCACGAAGGAGCAAAGTGCGGCCCATTCCGACCCATCGGGCACGAGCACCACGCCACGGCGGAAGTGCAAAGTCCGCGATGGCGGAAATGACCCCAAAACGGCCCACACCGCCGCCGTACGGCGCCCTAGGTGCAATACCGCCACCCCTCTCAGCGGTCACCGCAGTGTGCGCCTACCGGAAAGTACGGTGACCGGAAATATACGGAAACGGAAGTTAAAACATGGGCCCGGAACGGGAAACATCCCGGCGTACACCTATAAAAACACTAAAACCACACAACCACTAAAATCACTACCCTGAAACACACCCCAACCCGTCAACCACCCTAGCGAAACCAAGAAAAATGGGAAAAGTAGCGAAGAAAGCGTGCGACCGCAAGCGGCAGGTCCACTTCTCCCGTGAGGAACTCATCGTGCTAACAGAGACCCTCCAGGAGAATGCTGCCGTCGTCTTCTGCACGCAAATGACCAGGACGGCACTTGCAAACAAGAAGGCCATATGGGCTCTGGTGGCACAGCGGGTAAGTGCGGTGGGGACCGCACCCCGCACCCCACAGCAATGCCGCAAGCGATGGGACGACCTGCGGATACGCGTCCGCAGCATACTCTCTGCCAACCGCAACATTGCCACAGCCAGCGGGGGAGGTCCTGAATCACCCATCAAGTTGACCCCCTGGGAAGAAATCTGTGCCTCCACCATCGGAATGGAGAGCATAGAGGGAGTCGGAGGGATGGAGAAAGGAGTGCAGACATCCGAAGATTCAGGTAGGTGGGCCAGATAAAACAATGCCAAATCCACACAGTCCATCCATGTGAAGTACCATGCGTCCACATAGTGCAACAGAAACACATGTCCAGGAGAACGTCCACACACATCGGCCTGATAGCGCACGTTAAAACCCACAATAAATACATAAATAATTAAAAACCCCTAATACACGCACTACACGTGCAGCAGGCACACCCTAACTGCAGGCTGCCAAACAACTGCACCCTCACTCCACACACAAATCAAAGCACCTCCAAGGCCCGACCCAAATCACCCTCAGGTACCACCCCAAAGCATGTGATACAATGCCATTCCAATTCCCACAGACCCATCAATAACCCTCGCCCTCCTTTACTCCACCACAGGGTCCGATCCAAACGACGAGCTACAGGACACCCCTACCAGCACACCTGCAAAGAGGGCCAAGACCAACGGCCAGAGACCCTCCACCTCAGCTGCACGCATCAAGACACGGCAGCAGCACAAATCAGGTGGCAGCACAGAGGAGGGAACATCAACAGGCACCCCAGCAGCCAGCATGCCCACAACACCACCACCACAGGTCCCCCCAATGGATGCCACAGAAGGCACTGCCTCTGGTGGCAGCAGCACCATAGGTGACACCCCATTGATGGCAGCATGCTCCGACACAGAAAACGGGGATGCCGAAGTCAGATCCATCCATGACCTGTCCCAATCCCCCTGTCTGTCCCATCCCGTACAACATGAGGATACCACGCAGGGGCACCCACAAGACGACGACTGGCCATCCCCCACAAGCCCTGTGGCAAGGCAACATGAGGACAACAGCCCCTCTGTGACACCCCCGCAAATGGCCATGGCCCAGCAGAGGCAACAGTCCCTCGACCAGTTGATCGAACAACAGCAGCAACTGGCCACACTCCTCAAGGACCATGCCGATGAATGTGGGGGCACTAAGGCAGACATAGAAACATCAACTGAGACACTTAGGGCAGAAATGGAGAGAGGTACAGAGACGCTAAGGGCACAAATTGAGAGAAGCACCGAGAGCCTGAGGGGGGAACTGCATGCGACGTCCAAAGACGTATGTGCTGAACTTGCCGCAGTGCGCCGTGTGCTCACTGAGCTCTCGCAAACCCTTAGGGACATGCATGGACGTGAGCAGGCAGACACATCATCCGTTGCAAGTTCCGTCCAGGGCAGCCCCCAACGTAGATCTGGAAGGAACCTGCGCTCCACAGGCAGGGGTGCCCCTGATACCCGCAGAGGGGGCTTGCAATAGCGACAGCCCACTGACAATGAGCATCTTTGGACACTGGTGTTCGGGGGGGAGGTAGGAGGGTGGAGGGGGTGTGTTGGGCTCACTTGGGTGGCGGGTCGATAGGGTGTTCAACATGACATCACATATGCCATAAAAAGTGCACGATAAACCAATGAGATGTGTGGACATTGATCTTTGTGTACTAGGCCATCATAGGCGTAGAGTCCATATTGTGCATGTCCCAGACACACGCAGTGCCACGAGTCCCGTGTCCATGTATCAGCCACCAGGCGTGAGTGCTAGAAGCATACATCAATGAGATGCTGACGAATGTCACGGGCCTCCGGTGCCTCGCAGACTCCATGAGGTGCTGCCACATCCCCACCCTCATCATGACCATCATCAGGTGCTTGCAGTTCTGCGTCAGGGGGCATGGGCACATTTCTACGTACGCACATGTTGTGGAGCATGACACATGCCATGACCATCTTTGCAACCTTCTCATGGCGGTACAGGAGTGCCCCGCCAGACCTGCTGAGGCAGCGGAAACGGCCCTTCAGTAGGCCGAATGCCTGTTCTATGACTACACGGGTACGTGAGTGGGCATGGTTGTAGTCCTCCTCATGCTGGTCCCGTGGGTTCCGGACTGGTGTGAGGAGCCATCTCTTCAGTGGATATCCAGCATCACCTGTATGTGGACGAGAAACGTATGATGTGGAATGCCATTGATACGTACGCACACCCCCCCCCCCCCTTCCTGCCAGGTCATTGCCAATTCACATACCCCACATCATCATGCATGTAATGAGACTCACCGAGTAGCCAGGATCTGTTCCCTGCGTGTCGCTCCATGTAGCGTGGTATTGTAGAGTTCCTCAAGACCATAGAATCATGGGTTGATCCAGGGAATCGGGCACAACAATGTGTAATGATCCTGTTGGAGTCACACACCATTTGTACATTCAGGGAATGAAATTGTTTTCGGTTGCGGTACTGGGCCTCCATGGCATGTGGGACGACCAATTCAACATGGGTGCAGTCGATGGCACCAATGCAACCCGGTATGCCGGCAAGTGCATGGAATCCCACTTTTGTGTTGGTAATTTCCTGCTCCGAGCGTGGTAGGGAGATGTAGTCGTCTGCGTGCTGCAGGAGGGCATCGAGCACTTGCAATAGTGTCCGTGAGAACAGTGGCTGAGAAATGCCATGCAACTGTCCGACTGTGTGCTGGTAGGTGCCTGTGGCCAGGAAGTGTAGTACAGACACCACCTTCAGTAGGGGTGGGATGGCGGTTGGGCTATCTATCATGCTGACAAGGTCAGCCTGTGTCATGTCCACAATGGCGGCTATGGTGTCCCGGTCCAGACGGTAGAGGGTGTGGATCTGCTCATCAGTGAGGTTGAACGGATGTGCTCGGAGGCGTGGTATTGCGGGCTGCCTGCGTGGTGGTAGTGGCTGTGCTGGTGGGCCTTGCTGGCCCTGCCTTGGCCTCCTCCTCCTCCTGCGTCTCCTCCGTGCGGCTGGTTGTAGTTGGTGTTCGTCTTCTTCTTGGAGTCGGAGCACTTGCAGTGCTATCAGGTCCCCCAGGGCCAACATCGCGAGTCCTGCCGGTAGCATTTCGGTGTGGCTGTGGGAGGAGACTGGCTGTGCAATTTATGTGTTTCCAGGCTGTATGGCCTCCACCTGTGGTGATTAATTCCACCTGTGCAAACTGCTCTCCCCTTTGGCCGAGCACGTCCCGCGCACAACGCTGCAATTCGGGGAATGGTATCTTGCTATTGCAATCATGTATTTGTACCCGATGGCCGTGTGAGATTGGTTGATATGTTCATTCTGCTGTGGTCCCATTGTTTCCCATACTATCTGTGCAGTCGCGAACAGACTTGTGAAGGGTCAGTGGGACGTAGTACTCGAGTAACGGTGGGCCCTCATGCATCACTGTACCGAGTTGCAACGACGGGCGGGGCGTCCCATTTGTGGGGGAAGGCAGTTGCCATTTTCACACACAGCCGCACTCGATGGAATAATTAGTGATTTCAAACGGCCACAGATGCCTTTTCGACGTGATGTTGCAAATGAGGAATTCGAAGGGCGGCGCTTTCGGTTTCCAGCTAGCGGCGAGGAGATGCCCACAGGTCTGACTGCAAATGTAACGTTCTATTGTTCAATGTCCTTGAGACAGGGCCCATGCCGAGGGAGCAATGATTGATATGAATAGTTTGGGATGCGCAATAGCTACGTGGGCGATGAGGCCGGCCGTTCCCAAATACATGTTACTTCACAACACTGGAATTACGGGCTGGGGCACTGTGGATTTAGCAGGCTGCATAACGCACAGACTCAATGGATGTTTCTAATGTTATGTGAGTAATTATTCAGGCGTTTTGATCCCGGGATGAGGGAATGATGAATGGATGCATGGGCAGGTGATTTGATACAGAGTTTGCCATGTACAGGGCTTCTTGGGATCTATCCGCCTCCCCTACGCTATGTGATGCAGGGCTGCCATAGTGGGACCATCGTCTATCTGGCCTTGTTGAGCTCTCCCTGTCTCGAGGCGCCCTCAGACACTTGTGTCCATGCACGTTAACATTCCCATCTGATGGATTCTGTTTTGACAGACGCATGCACAGGTACACTCGTTTGTGATGGTGTTTGCACCTCGATATAGATGGTTATGAGTCGCAAGTGGTTTTGGGGTGGTGATGATCCTTTTGAGTGGGCTAGCATGCATATGGCTGTGGATTTCGTGTGATCATTGAAGTGAGTTGTTCGAATGTAGTTCTGATGGCCATTCTGTTCTTGTTCTTTTCTTTTGGTTGACAGGTATCTCCTCCCCTTTTGCCACTGCCATCTGTATGCCACTCCTGCAGATGGATTTTACTCCCGACACCTGCTGCTTCGTGTTAATCAGTGGAGCAGCATTACGATCTTATGGGACGATCGCCAATGGCCCACATGCCCTTACGCAGTACTGGTGGCTCGGAGCAACATTTCGGCCTTTCAGCTGGACAGTGCCACACTGTCTAATATGTTGTCATGCTCAGGGGCGGGGGATTGGGTTTTGTGTAACAGATGCCGGTCAGCCAGGTGGACTGGTGGAATGATGTGATTTTCGGAATATTGCTGGTCACAGGTGCCTGTGTTTGCGTGCGTTTCTTGGTGGGGGACTGTGGTCATGTCCATTGGGATGGCTTCTGTATTCGTGCCATCTGTGCCCTGCAGCTCCCATTGGCCCCTCTTGTGTTTCTTTTGTTCGTTGCCATGCATGGGTGACTTGTACATTTCAATGGTTGCATTGTGACTTCATTGCACCTACGGGGAGTTGTACTTTGTGGGCAGGGAGCGGTGTACAGGCACTCAGTGGGGCCGTTTACGGTTGATTCGCGATGCCGTACTTCTCGCCATGGCGGAATGGTACATTACGCCATGCCTGATGGCGTTAGATACATGTCCGCTAGGGTCGGAATTGGCGTACCCTTGCGCCATGGTGGTGTTTGCGGTTTGGCATGGCGCGCGCGCGTGCTTGGTGCAGTTAGCGTTGGCGTTCACTACAGTGTCGCTAATGGCTTCGTACTTTGCGGTGACGGGTCATAGTCGCACCGAGCGCTATTCGATGGCGGTATTGCATTTCCGCCATCGTTTTCCCCTTTCCGCCAGGGTCGTAATGAGGGCCAATGACTGATCTAAGGTTGCTCCTAGAATCTTACGTTTTGGTACAGGAACAATATGGTCAGATCCAAGCCTGAAGGATTGAACTTTGGTCTCCAACTTATTAATGGCGACGGGACTTCCTATGATCATTAGTTCTGTTTTGCTTTTATTTAACTCTAGGGAATTATCAAGCATCCAGGTTTCAATTAAATGAAAGACTCTATTTAACTCCGCTTCATCTCGCGAATGGCTTGCTGAGAGCGGGACGACACCTTGAGTTTTGTCCGCGTATTTAGAGAATAAAATCCCCTATACCTCTAATTTCGTGAAGAACGGTACCATAAAAAGATTATGGGCCTCATTCCTAGTATGGCGGTAAGGGATAGCGGCCACCGCTAACGAGAGCGGTGGCGGTAATCCCTTCCCGCCATACTCCGAGTTCCCTTAGCGCCATGGTGGTTTTAACACCTGCTTTTAGCAGGCGTTAAAAACCATGGCGCTAAGGGACCTTGATGTTAATTACGCCACCGTAATTTACGGTGGCGTAATTGACGCCTTCCCCACTCCCATTATGCCCTATGGGGCAAGAATGGGAATGGGGAAGGGTAAATGGGGATTGGGGAATTACCGCCCCGCCAACCTTGGAATGGGGCGGTAATTCCGCCAACCACCAAGGCGCTGCCGGTCCGGGTACGGCGTCAACCAAGGCGTTAATAGCGCCATTGGTTAGCGCCGTACTCGGAATGAGGCCCTATATATGCTAGGGGATGTGCTAGCCCCATGTGGGTCCCCCGAAAAGAACCGGTATAGAGGAGGCTTCTGCTATATCTGAGCAGACTCTGCTATGTCTGTTCTCCAAGAATGACATTGTCCATATGACCGGCAGAGGTGAAAAATTAGCTATTTCAGATAATCTGGATTTCAATATCCGGTCGTCGAACAAGTCGAAAGCCACAGATTGGTCCAGAGATACAAAAAGAGAAAGAGAACTTTTATAAACTGAATAACATTATTCTTGACCAGATCATTGTTTACTATTTAATTGGCTTTTTTTTAAGAGCGTAGTATTGTCCCTGAGTTCGGTTTCTAAGGGCGGATCCACGAATTGAACCTCTGCTGCTCTGCGTGGTCCTGTGTTCACTGGTCTGTTTATCTATTTATTTTTTACTTTACTATAGCACAATCTTTTTAAACATACAGCGTGCTTCACAAGGCAGGTGCAACATTTGGGGGACATGAGGTAAAACGTTTAATTGTTCTTGTGTTATGAAAAAAGGGTTGATATTTTTCAAATATTGCACTCATCAGTGTGCAGTGCCACCTTTCTGCATGGGAGTGTCTCTAACGGCGACAATTTGGAGGTCACCCCGCCTTGACCCAGTCCTGTTCAGAAAGACTTGCCCATATTAAGAATAGCAATGCATTTTTTTATATAAAACTGTGTTAATCATGGTATAAACTTACTAGAGCTCTAGGCTGCCCTCTACCCATCAACTATTAATCTTTTATAATGCGCGTAATACCAGAGAGCAATCTCTAAGCAGGGGACTGGTATTCAAACCTGTGTTGCTCTGCGATGCCCTTGAGCCAACCTACACAGTCCTATAAAACGATAAAACTGTTAAAGAGTATCCATGCCTTTCACATGTTGTCCCATTTCATTAAGTGTGACTCTAGTCTCCTGTGTGTCCTACTTCCCCAGATGTTGTCATGCTTGAGGGAGCACAAGTCTACATACCATCTCCTCCATACCCCTTACTGTATCAGAGCACAGTCTCCATGGACGGCTTGATTGTATCACTCCAAAATTGCGCTTAACACACCACAGACCAGGCCCAAAATCATGTAGTCATACCCATTGTATTTGTGTCTTATCCCAAACACCTTGGGGATTGTTATGCCCCCAGAAATCCCAGATAACCTGTCACTCCCTGATCATGTGGAAAAAATGTCCACCTGACAATGACAGCAAAGGCACCTGGGCTGGCACGGCATCCCACATGAAAACGTGTTTCCCTGAAATAATGTCCTCTGTGAAGGAGCATGTATTGGGATCCGAATCCCATCCTTGTCACCAGCTGAAGCCTGCTGGTACTGATGAAGTAGGCAGGAGCCTCATGTAAGTTTCAATATAACTTTCAATATAAGTCCTTTATTCAGTAGAACTTTAAATAAGTAACTATGCACGTATAGAACCCACTGTTGCCCACCAACCTGGCAACTGTGCCAGTGGGACTGGGGAGAACACACCGTAAGGAGACATTCCATTCATCCACATTTCACACATGAGGTCACACCCTCAGGCACACAGAGTCACCGAAAGCGAGAAGATGATACTGCAAGGCCAGGTAATTGTCACTATTTCTCAGCGAGACATTAAGTTCTCAACCCATTCCCACTATTCCCAAGGTGTCAAATTATCGGCACGTTTCAACGAATACACTGATTTCTCTGCTATATGGTCATGCAAACCCTTAGGGACACATTACAGGTTTGCCGGTATCCTGCCAGTTATTTCCAGCGGGATATGAGCAATACGACCTTACTGTTTCCGCCGCCTGATATGTTACCGGGATATTATTGGTGACGGATAAGACGTAAATTCCCATTCCGGATGTGATGGCCAGAATCACTGGCACCGGTAGTACAGGGGCTGGTGATTCTGGCAATCATTGACAGTAAGGGCCTGAACGCCCAGCAGGTCAGGCCTGCCTGTAGTTCACTGCCCCCACCAGCAAACCTGTGTTTACCCGGTTCTGAATAAATGCCAGTGCCGGGATTACCAAAAACAAAGAGGTGATGGCTGGAATGTTTATAATTAATCTTAACCTCTGGATTGCTGTGGGCAGCCCTCCAAACCATCGTTCTTCGCCTGCCAAGCCATTACAGAAGGGATAAGACCAGATAAACATCAGGCTTGGTCCCACCCCAAAAGGGGAAGTGCAATCCAACTGCCAGATCACATCCCTTCTGCACGAGACCACAAGCATCCCCAAACATGTTTCAGCCTTGTTGGGCCTCATCAGTGAGGAGGAGCTTGGGTCTCTTGGCCCAGTAGGCACGGGACCCATGTCTGGGCATACCCTCCCACACGGGGTGACAAAGCAAAAACAAACAGGTGTTGGCTGGAAGGTTTAGAATGAATCTTAGCCTCTGGAATTGCTGTGGGCAAGCCTCCAAACCATTGTTCTTCAACTGCCAAGCCATTACAGAAGGGGAGAGACCAGATGCAAATCAGGCTTTGTCCCACCCCAAAAGGGGCAGTCCAGCCTGAACTGCTAGGTCACATCCCTTCTACACGAGACCACAAGCATCCCCAAACATGTTTCAGACTTGTTGGGCCTCATCAGTGAGGAGGAGCTTGGGTCTCTAGGCCCAGTAGGCACGGTGCCCAAGTCTGGGCATACCCTCCCACACGGGGTGACAAATCAAACTCAAAGATGTGATGGCCGGAAGTTTTAGAATGAATCTTAACTGGCATATTTAGCAGCATTTCCTTTGCAGACCTGGGAACTCCTAATTAGCCCCTTAATATCAAACAGATGTTGTATTCTATCATTACACCGATGACTGTGATCTGGTGTTCAAAAACATGACAGTTGTTAAATCCTGCAGAAAGCACATCTGCCCAATCCAAATATCACAAAAAATAAACATTGGACCTTTGGACTCATGTAAAATACACTTCAACAATGACACCGCCCGAGCATCATATTGGTGGATATATTGCAGTTTGGACTGTTTCTTCTCAGTTGGTGCTATATTTCATAGGGGTCTATTACGCATGGAAATATTAAATACAATGACCGACCCGTTGCATTTGACATGTACATTTGTAAAATATTTTTATCTTGTCTTGTGCATCAGTGATCACATCAAAGACACCTATAAAAAGGAAAACAGTATGACACCTCACATGTCCATTTTCTTTGGCAAGGATAGGAAATAGACAAGTGAAAAATAAGTCAACAGTTTGTTTCAGTTAAAAAAGAGTCATATCTCTATATTTTTAAAGCAGATAATCTGTTAGTTTGTTCTTTAAACAATTGCACACCGTGCCACCAATCTGCACCAAATGTTTCATAGTTAATTGTTAGTAGATTCCTTACATTAATGGCTACATCCCATTAGGAAACCTCACTACTTTCCCCAGATTTCGACCCCTTCTCACATGAGACGATTGCCTGAAATCGAAGAAACATCAATGTGGTCATACAAGGACCAGACCAAGCTCTTTTTAAGAGGCTTGACGCAAGGTACTAAACTTGAAGGTCCCTTTAGTACATTAAAAACCACAGTTCAAGGACCTAGAACGCATTGTTTCTGACATATTTGCACCACAACGCACCACAATGCACTGCATTGTGCCAGGGTGAGGCAAAAGGTGGTGGGAGCACACAGAAGTTCCCAGAATGATGCAGCATGCCAACTCTCGCCTCCCCTCCACATCTGCTCTGTGGTATGTCAGCCTGACGCACACACCCATTCTCAGTGCAGTTTACTTCAGAGTGCAAAGCACATCAAGCGATAAGCGACTCGGAACAACGCCCTACAGGATCATTGACTTTTCAACAATTGATGAGAGTGTTATCATATCTGTCTACAGAACCCAGGTGGAGAACGGGTATACTTTTTTTCCAATTTTTGAAAAAAAAAATAAGCTACACAGGTTGGTGCTTCTCCAACCTTTTCCTTAAAAAGATTCATGTTGGGTGTCGTTCGAGTGAAATGTTTGCCAGAGCACGTTCTGGTTGCTTGCATTCACTCAGGCGAGGTGCCATCCCAGGAGTATCGCCACACCGGGGGTACTTTTACAGGCATCTTGCCCATTGCTGAGCCTCACTTCCATTTAAAATAATGGCTCTCTTTGGCAGCTGAGCTGCGGTTGAAAGAGATTTGCGAGCATTTGCAGATGGTTGAAGCGCCATCCCTTTCACTGTTACTTTAATGCTCTCCTGCCAGATTGATACTTCCAGTTAATGAGGATACTTTCCGTGCCTCGTGTCTCTCTTTTACCAATTCCCTCTGTAAGTTTTTATGAGAAAAACTGTGAATAAACATTCAGCTTTGCTAAAAAATTAAAAACAACCTGAGATTAAGTTTGCTGTTAACTTCAACTTCGTTCCTATTCTGGACTTATAATTAATTAGGCCTGCCGTAAAGTATCTTACAGAGGGGAGTGCATGGATTTCAGTCATAACTTCATTGTTCTCCTATTGGAATTCTGTTGGTTTTCAGGTCCAATTGAAAAAAATGAGTTTTGGCCAGATCGTTCATTGCCTATTCTCTTTCCTTTCCAATAACATGCATATTCTGTACTGCTGCGCCAGGGTACCTTCGGGTTTGGTGCGCATTATAAGTGAATAAAACAAACAAACAAACACAAAGTCTCAAATGATAAAACCCACTTCAGAGGGTAGATGACAAAAACAGGGTGATTGATGATGGGGTATCTACTTTCTGAAAGCAATTGCTTTCCCTTGGGGGTGTGGAGGTGTTGCGAATCAACTTCTGGAGCATTAGTGAATCTCGAATATCGGTTTCTAAACCATCAATCTGCCTCACATCTCTAGTACAGCAGAAGGAATCTAAACAGACTGTAAGTACAAGTAAATTATAAACCTCCTTGTCCAATTTTGGTAACGTGGACGGAACAGCAGTCTTATCTGCACAAGGTCGTGGATCATTGGTTAGTTGCAACACAGCGAAAATACAATTATTACTCTATGATAAAAGGGACTGTCCAGTCAAGGTTGTATACAAATATCTACTTTATTATTATTACAACAAACAGTTCTAGCACACTATAAAATACAACCCACCCTGTAAAGGAACAATTACCCGTGTGCAGTATTAGCTTTTTGCATAAGATTGTCCCTGACGTGGCCATTTCGGAGATCACTCAGTCTTCCCCTTAGTCCAGAGCAGGAACTCTTGCAAAGATTGAAGGAGGCACTCCTGCTATTAAATACCTTACAAGAACCTAGATCTTCACCCTATGCATCCACATGGGCCCCAGGTCTGTGCTATGTTGTCCCAGTTCATTAAGTGTAGCTCTAGTATGACACATTATTCCCAAGATAATGCTGCGCTTCTGAGGGCATGTTTTTATACAGATGCTGATTGGGCAGTAGCAGATCCAGTAAGGAGGGTGGACCAAAGCCGGAAGGTGAAGCCTGTTCACGAAGGCAGTGATCAAAGCCCGCTACTGCTCTATGTAGCTCTGCTGCATTCGTCATCTGCACCCATATTGCAGGGGACACAGGAGTGTGCTCTCCCCCACCGTCATACAGCGCAGGTACCCCCTGGAAAGATGGCTACCGCCTGCACCATGCAAAACCCTTGTTCCCCACCTAGATGTTGCCCAGATGCTAACTGGGCAGTAGCAGATTCAATACGGAGGTCCGACTGAAGCCAAAAGGCAAAGCTAATTCACGAAGGCTGTGATCAAAGTCTACTATGATTCTCTGAAGCTCAGGTGTATTCATCATCTGCCCCCGTACCGCAGGGACACAGGAGTGTGCTCTTCACCAACTACATACAGCGGAGGTACCCCCTGGAAAGATGGCCGCCTCCTGCTCCATGCAAAAACCTTTTGCCCCACCTAGCAGCTGCCTAGATGCTGATTAGGCAGTAGCAGATCCAATAAGGAGGTCCGACTGAAGTTGGAAGGCAAAGCCGATTCACAAAGGCTATCATCAAAGGCCATTATCACTCTCTGCAACTCTGCTGCATTCATCATCTGCACCCGTAGTGCATGGGACACAGGAGTGTGCTCTCCCCCACCGTCATACAGCGCAGGTACCCCCTGGAAAGATGGCTACCGCCTGCACCATGCAAAACCCTTGTTCCCCACCTAGATGTTGCCCAGATGCTGATTAGGCAGTAGCAGATCCAATAAGGAGGTCCGACTGAAGTTGGAAGGCAAAGCCGATTCACAAAGGCTATCATCAAAGGCCATTATCACTCTCTGCAACTCTGCTGCATTCATCATCTGCACCCGTAGTGCATGGGACACAGGAGTGTGCTCTCCCCCACCGTCATACAGCGCAGGTACCCCCTGGAAAGATGGCTACCGCCTGCACCATGCAAAACCCTTGTTCCCCACCTAGATGTTGCCCAGATGCTGATTAGGCAGTAGCAGATCCAATAAGGAGGTCCGACTGAAGTTGGAAGGCAAAGCCGATTCACAAAGGCTATCATCAAAGGCCATTATCACTCTCTGCAACTCTGCTGCATTCATCATCTGCACCCGTAGTGCATGGGACACAGGAGTGTGCTCTTCTGCACCTAAGTACAGTGGAAGTACCCCCTGGAAAGATAGCCGCCACCTGCACCATACACAACCCTTTTGGCACACCTAGCAATTGCCCAGATGCTGATTGGGCAGTAGTAGATCCAATAAGGTGTTCTGACCGAGGCCGGAAGGTGAAGCGATTCACGAATTCCGTGATCAAAGGCCACTATTACTCTCTGCAGCGCTCCGCTGCTCGCCGCAATGGCCATGGACCGTAGAGGACCCAGCATTCCCTGAACAGCTGTATGCCAAAGGTAAGCCCAACACGTTCATATGTCCTGCCGGAGCCTATGCTATTCCTCAGGGGAGACTTGCACACCTTTTTTGCCCCCGCCACTACCCGCTATTATGCCCAAACCCTTTTCTCCCCCCTGGCAATCTCAGACGACCCCTATAAGGCTGAGCCGCCATGTTCACTCAAGCTCTTTCATAGCCAAGTCAACCAGATGGCCTTTAAGCAACCAGAGCTTTGAAAAACCTCTGCATGATGCCTGACAACACAACATGCATCCCTACCCTCACCATAGCATCAAACCTGCATCGGGAACACTGCGCCATACTGTATCAGAACCCACCTCCCTCAGCGACGCCACGATTATTGCAAGCTGCCCATCCCTTGCGGCACACCTTCCCGTTGCAGGGACACAGTTTAACAGCATGGAAGTGACCAGTGCCCCTAAGAATCCCATGGCCATAACAACCACAGCCCACCAGCGGCAAATACCCATGCAAGCAGCCTACCAGCACTAAGGCCCTTACCAGCCGTAGCCATAAAAAGGAAGATCACCTTACTATGACTGCTCCTCATGCCCCCCCACTGCAATCATGCCCCCCCATCGCACAGTAGCTACCACTCCCATCTCCCTGGCAGCCAGGAATAGCAGTCTAGCCTACAGATGAGCCAGAATCAACCCCTCCCACTTTCCAGCTAGCCTGGATAGAAGGAATCATCACCTGGGCAACAGATCACAGCCCTACCGTGTGAAACCCATTAAACCCCCAGTGTAAACTCTACCATAAGCCAGTAGTCACTCTCATAGGAAAACTAACCTACCTTCCACTACAGCAAACTGCCTCCACCACACTAATAGCACCCACTGCCCCTACACTAGGGGCACGTTGCTCAACCTTAAGATCAGCATACCCAGCTGAACAATGGACATGCTGCAAGCCACAACCACGGACCCGACAACATCTGCTTCTAAAGTTCTCCCACCGTGCCCCCTTTTCAAAGGAGCCCTCATCAATGCCATATCAATGCGTTCCCATGCTCTCGACATCAACAACCTAATAACCTCCCAAAATGTTAGCCATTTCCAAAACCTGTCTCAACCAAGCCTCTGGTACTGCCCTATCCCTATCTGTTCCTGAATGCTACACTATATTGAGATGTGACAGGCCGGAAATGAGGGGTGGAGGAGTAGCACTCTTCATTAGAGATTCCTTCCACATCAGATCTATCAACAGGCCTATGGACGGAAACTGCAAGATCCTCTCTGTGAAGCTCACCTCCTCCCATTCCGGCTGCACCACCATTCGTATTATCTATCGACCCTCAGGACCCAACACAGTCTTTGAGGCAGACCCCATGCACATGATAGGGGAGAACATCACACCTACTTCCAGTATCCTACACCTGGGGGCCCTGAATATAGGTCCCAATGACCCCACCAATGCAACTACCTATGCCACTGCCAACGCAGACTTAGGTTTCAAACACTGTGTCATTACCCCGACGCACATTAAAGGCAGACGTCTAGACTGGATAGCCGACTTAAACAGACAAATCACCATCACAGCCAATGTCCAATGCCCTTGGCCAGACCACCATATCATCAGCTTCACCTTCCCACAGTGGAAACAACAGACCCTAGCCTGACCATGCCCCAATTCTTGTGTTGCAGCAACCAGAGGATATCCAAAGAAACCTTACCCAACCTCCTCACTCCTCTCTGCACAGAACCTCTTAGATCCACAGACCCAGATGTATTAGTTGATATCTACAACAGTACTCTTACCAAAGTGGTAAACTTGGTAGCTCCACTACTCTTGAGGAAAGTCAAACGAGCAAGTCATATCAACTCTGGTTCACAGAATACCTCCAGGCTTTGTGCATTAACCAAAGACAGATGGAATCCATATGAAAATAATTGCCATCAGCCACATTCCAAATCCACGTTCAACAGGATAGCTATAGAATACACTCAGGCTATTATTACTATCAAAGCAAACTCTTACAACAAAAGAATAGCTAATGCCAAATCCAACTCTGAGGAACTATTTAAAATCTTTAGGAAACTAGGATCATCTTCACCCCCACCCGCCACCATCTCCAAAGATGAGAATTGGTGCTGTAAGGACTTTCTTTAGCCAAAGATTGGTAAGAAACAGCCCTTGACTAAAAAACTCACCCGCCACTCTTTTCCAACCAAATCGCCCAAGATGCTTCAATTCCGCTTTAGAGAAATCTCAGAATTAGAAATGGCCAACATCATCAGAAACTAAAAACCGTCCAGGTGTAAAGGGGACATCTGTCCAGCTAACATTATTAAAGATTGCCCAGAAACCTTAATACCCTTCATTATCAAATTCATCAGTGCTTCCTTCACAAGTAACTGAGTCCCAGCCAGCCTTATGAATCCTGGGTCCTCCCATTGCTAAAAAACAACACTTGGCCCTTCTTTCCAAAACAACTACCACCCCATTACCACAGTGCCATTCCTACTAAAAATTCTAGACAGGGTAGCATACACCCAATTGCTATCCTACCTAGAAGACAACCTCATCTTTGGGATGAGCCAATCAGGTTTCAGGACAGGCCACGACACAGAAACAGTGATCATTGACTAAAAAAACAAGCTAGATGTGTTCAAAGACGGGGGTAAACCTGCACTCCTCCTCCTACTAGACCTCTCACCTACATTCGACCTAGTAAATCACAAAACGTTATGCCACCACCTCACAGACACAGCAAACTTCTCACCCAAAGCAATATCGTGGGCAGCTTCTTTCCTGGAGGGAAGATCCACAAGAGTGTTCTCTGACCTGGATAGCCCATCATCTACACCCACCCCCTGTGAAAATCCCACATGCTCATGCACCCTCCCCCCTACAACATATTCGCCAAACCCCTCTTTGACCTCCTGGACAACATCGGCATATCCTACACGAACTATGCCGGTAACACCCATATCCTCCCACCCCCTGTCAAGTAGCTACAAGGAAGATTCCTGGACCGTCAACAGCACATACTCAACTATCCAAGCCTGGATGGCAGAAAACGTCCAGTGCCTAAATGACGACAAGACAGAGATCCTACTGGTGGGATCTTCAGCCTTGTTCAAGAATCTTGACCACCAATTCTCTGCATTCATCATTGACGGGATACAGATCCTCATCTCGGTATCAGTAAAAAACTTTCAGCGTACACCTAGATGGCTCTCTCTCCCTTACCAAACAAGTGTACGTGATTGCTTCTTCAGCAGCATATACAGCCAAGCTTATCAACGCAGCCAGACACTTCCTGACACTGTCTAGCTGCCCAACAATCGCCAGAGCAATCACCAGGGCCATTTTGTAATGCCCTATTTGCAGGAACCTCCAAACAGAACTTAAACAAACTACAGACAATCCAAAACAATGCCCTACGGGCTGCACTCAAAATCCCAAAAACATCACATAACGTCCATGGGGAAAAAAGTGCACTGGTTCCCAATACCGGAAAGAATCATCTATACAATCCTATAAATCACACCCAAATGCCTATACAAACGACGCCCCAATACCTGTCACAAAAGATTGCGAGATCCAAATCCAACAGACCAGTCAGAACCATCAATGCTCACCGTCTATCCCTACCAAGGGAAATAAGTGCCAGAGGAGGAGGCTCCAGCTTCCCGACTGTGGCATCGATCAACTGGAACGCCCTCCCACATGCGCTAAGAGCACAAACATCTTTTTGGCCATTCCACAAAGCCCTAAAAACATGTCTGTTCACCTAAGATGGTACCTGTTGAGCAAAACACGCCAGAAGGGAGGACGGCGATCCTTGGTCTCTGCAATACATTGACATAAGCTTGTGTGCTCTGATGCATGTATGTAACTGGTTCCACAATGTGCCCTGATGCCCATGGGCTGAGATGCTTTACAAATGAAAATAAATAAAAAATAAATAAATTGACTATCTCCCCCATGCCCCTCACTCTACCGATGCTCAATGCCCATTTTGTCATGGATGGTTTGATTGTATAACTCAATGATAGTGTGGAAATCGCCTGGCCACTGCAAAGACCAGATCCAAAAGTATTTACTCATATCCATTGGATTCATGTCTCATTGCAAATACATAGGCAATAGTTAGGTTGGCACATGCTCCTAGAGGTCCCTGACCACCTGTCACACCAAGAACATGGAAAAGGTACCATAGCAAATTAGGGCCACTATTCCTTGTGTAGAGAGACATGCCCAAAACCCATGCAATACAAATAATCTAAGAAGGCCAAACAACCACTGCACCACTTTGCAAGGGAAAATAAGGTTTATTAAAAAGGTCCTGCAGAACTGAACTAACACAGAGCTCGTCACACCCCAAGAAGTTACAGACTATATAGCGGAAAAACACATATTAACATACACAGGCTACAATGTTATCCCTCCACCCTCATTGGCTACAACCTATATAAAAATGTATCCTATATTCCCTGGATCAATTGGCCACACCGTATATAAACCCACTCCACTACCCACACGGCCACTACATCCTCACTATTGAATCTAGGTACATGATTGGCCGACAGGTACAATACGGTGTCTAGGCAAAGGATCGACAGGTCAAAGGATCGACACCAAAGGGTCGACAGGTCAAAGGATCACATTTTTTTGTTTAATTATATATATTGTTTTAGGTTTTCGTTTAGGGAAAAAAGTGTTTTTGGGCAAAAAAAGGGGGGTGGGGAACCCCCAAAAAAAAAATGTGAAAAAAAAAACATTCGATCCTTTGACCTGTCGAACCTTTGGCGTCGATCCTTTGACCTGTCGACCCTTTCACTGTCGATCCTTTGACCTACAACCGTACAATAACACACAAATTGTGTGACCATCACGTGCTGTGCACCCCTCTGACTTCGACATGTTCAAAGTGAACTGGCGCGGCCAACTCTGCTTTCATAAGACAATAGGCCTTCTCATTAAACCAGGTGCTGCAGTGCACACAAGCATCACACCAGACCGTGTACTAAAAATACTGGCATTGCCTCTGCTCTTCCTATCACAAATCACGGAACGTTCCAGATGTGGTTCTCCCTTATGTTCCATGAAGCCCCAGTTGCCCAACAATGACATGACCAGGGCACCTCTCTTGAGTCTGAATTTCAGAGATGTATGTGTTTTGGTTGGTCCATGGGCATCACAAAACCTTGTGGCCACTTCTCATTAATTTTTTCCTTCATAGAGCGCATCCCTACTTACCATCCCCTCAGCTAATATTTCATTACCACCACATTCAGGCTGTGCAGCTGGATACAATTTGCATGTATCTGTGCTCCGCGGGTGCCTCTGACCTCGGCTTCTCTCTTGGTGATTGGCAAAGGGATTTGTCCTGGAACTAAACTAACCAGAGCCGCAGTTCCACATCTGGGTCTTCATTCTGTTAAATATGTACTGGGCCTTAAAATCCAATATGGTGCCACTCCTACAATGTTAAAATGCTTCCCTCGCTCTTACCACAGTACCTGCCTGACTGCATCTTCCACCTGCTTCAGCTCCCTCCTTGAACCTCACTGGAAGACTTCATTTTGTGTAGTAGTTCTAAGCACAGGGCCTATCATGATGCCATATCTATAACCTCTGCAACTGCAACATTAATATATATGTTGCTGCTTCTGTGTTGCTATATGTGTGTATCTAACATGTATCAAAACTAACTACATGTGATACGTTCGCCTTCTGCCACGCAAAGCTTAGCGTGCTCACACCATAGTACATTCTAATAGGTTATTCTCAGCTTGAACCTTTTCACCTGGCTGGGATAATGTAAGTGCTTCCCAACAAGATTCCATTCCTGGGCAGCTGAAGGCTACTCAGCATTCTTATGGACGTTATTCACAATTATGTCTCAACATTGATTCGTCCTGACATTTCTAAAAAAAAATATCACTTTAAACTCTCTGTTCAAACATTTTCTTTGTATCTCCTGTTTTCCATTAAGAGGGCCAGTGCAGTTCCAGAAGCTGCTCTGTTATGAGATTGGAAACCAGCACATTCTGGAACGGGGAGAACAGGAAACATAACTTCTCCTGCCATGCACCTGCATTGTGGAACACCATCCCATAACAACTTTGTATGGCTCCAAGGCGTATAACATCCAGAAACGAAATGCAAACCCTACTGGTCAGATCGTTTCTCATCTAGTGCTCTAATTCTCTAGGGTGCCACCCAGTGTACCTCTACCCCACAAAGGGAGCCTACTTTCCCATGATTTTCCTCTGTATTTTATCACTCTCATCTAGTGCAGTGGACGCTAGAATCATAGCTAGGGCTCTGCTTTAGAAAAAAACAATGCATACATACATCCATCATTTGTCTGATAAGTTGGTAATCATCAGGTCAAAGTTGATATCCAAGAGGTTGCAATCACAGCAACTAGAATGGGTCGTTTGCTTGCCAGGACTGCACTCCCGCTGTGTTTTTGAGTATACTTTGAAAACGAAGCTTTCCATCATTCGCAAGAGGGCATGCTGCAAGCAAATGATGTGTAGGTAGGTAAATAAATAAATAAATAAATAAATGCAAAACATGTGGAGTGGCAATGGGGACGTTTACTGATGACCAGACCGTTTTTGCTGACCTCTCAGAGCACAGCGCCCCCCATGGAGGGTGAAATAGAACCCTGGAGAATTCCCCTATACTTTTCCATAGAGAATTGCTCTGTCAGGGTGTACCAGCCTGATCCCCGCAGAACACTTTGGCCTAGGCTTCAGCAATTTGTGTTAGCCAACAGTCTCCAGCCATGGTATGATGCGGACTGTGCTGCACCAGGCAATCCTCAGGACCTCTCAAAATCCAGCTCTTTCAGATAAGCAGAACAAGCTCATGTTGCCTCAAATCCACTTGTCTGCCACTTAGTCACAAATGGTTAGGCTTGTGAAATATTCTCACATCTTTTCATGACTTAATGTAGCAGCATCTGCTGACTGCTTTTATATGCTTCCTCTTTTAATGGGATGCAAGAGCCCCAGCAAGCATCTTTTGAATGTTCTGCACCTAGGGGGCAGGGAACGCTTCTCCTAAACATCCATTTATTTAGAAACTCCAGCAAACTCCAGCAGCACATCTGTTGGCAAATCCTAATGGAAAACAGGAGATACAAAGAAAATGTTTGAACAGAGAGTTTAAAGTGATATTTTTTTTTTAGAAATGTCAGGACGAATCAATGTTGGGACATAATTGTGAATAACGTCCATAAGAATGCTGAGTAGCCTTCAGCTGCCCAGGAATGGAGACTTCATCTACAGAGAAAAGCTCATGATCCAGGCTGCTGCCTCCCCCACGCGGCACGATGTCCACGTGTTCTGACTCTCCCACTCTCTCTCTCTGTACCGTTCCACTATAAGCTACATTCCTTGTTCCCCCTTTAGTCTTTGCTACAGTACACGACTCTCTTGTGTCCCCTCCCCCACACTCTGCGGGCTAGTGCTCAAGATGACCGTATTGACCCACCAGCACAAAATAACTTGCTATGGACGTGGGAGATGCTCTCCACTGTGAACCCTATTTTATGTTTCCATGGCAGGAACTGTTCTTCAATTCACTCATGTCATGGACACAGTGCTTGTCGTAGCCTTTTTGCTAAATTCCAAGAGATTTGTTTTAAAAATATTCTCCCTGGCCTGTATTTTCTTACTTTAGTAGCTAAATCCAGGTGAGCATCATCTGAGTCTAGACCAAATATTATCACTACCCACTCCCTCTCCAACCAGCAGCTCACTCCCCCTGTTTGCCTTTCAGTACTCAACTCTCTCACCACTCTCCAAAAAACTCCTTATGCCAACTGTGATCTGGTTGCTTTCTATAGGAGGCTCTCATCTCTCCTTGGTTGGTGCTTATGGATCTTGAAGACATTTGTGTGGGGTAGGTGGTACTGGTTTTTGATTGGGCCCTGGGTCGGTGGTCAAGTGGCCTGGAAGTGGGCTGGCCAGAGGTTACATGAAGGCCTTCCACCATATTGGGTCCTAGTAGATCCATGGTCAGGTATGGATCTCCATTCCTCCCCCTGAATGTCGCTATCTTCGATCCTAGTAGGTCCATAGTCAGGTATGGATCTCCATTCCTCCCCCTGAATGTCACTATCTTCGATCCTAGTAGATCCATGGTCAGGTATGGATCTCCATTCCTCCCCCTGATTGCCCTTCTGTCTGTCATCGCTTGTGGGAGTCTAGGTCCCCCTTTTCTTCTGGCAGGTGAGTTGGGAGAACCATCCAGTTAGTATGGGGAAGTGTTTGATTTATTTGAGCTTCCTTTGCCAAGGGGGAATTTAGAAGTCGGTAATCCCAGCAATGTTTGGGGGATGGGATGATAATTTGCGATTTAGCCGCAAACCATTGTGTTACCATTAGAGTGAAATTGTGTAACTGTCTGCGGGGTACATGAGAGTGAATTAAAATGTGACAGGGATTCTGCAGTGCCAGTGCCTAAGGACAACCTGTATTTCCCAATTGCTGGGAAATGTGAAATGGTGCAACATTTTTTCATTAAATGGAGAGCTTTCCCTTTCTATGCTAGGCTTTTGGGTATGGCTGGAAAGCAAACATTGCTCCTCCTGAGTCTCCTCCTGAGACCTCCTGAGGTCCTCCTGCACCTAATACAAAAGAGCTTATATAAATGTTATGTGCATCTCCCTACCCCTGCGACGGTCCATGGTAAGAGTAGGAGTCGTAAGAGTGTTTCTAGGAGTCCTCATTTTGTGGAACTGCGTTGTAGAAGCATGAGCAGTGGAAGTATGGATGTCCCATTCTCTAATCCCCTGGATATTCAGCACATATTAGCTATCGTCCAATTCTCGTATTAGATGCCCACAGTAGGTTTTTCGTATCTATAATTTTAGGCAAATTGGAAAATTGACTTTGGCAATTTGGCCATCTTTCAAAATGTTAAACAGATTTTAGGAAGGAAGTGGGTACTCTACTTAATGGCTGTGTTTTATCCAGCCTTCAGACACAGGCCTGGGCCAAGCAGTCTCCTGGTATCTATGCTCAATAGTACTATCCACATTAGGCCTAACTGCCAGGGTACCCTTACAGTGGCTTTGCCAATGGCAAGAGGATTAAGGCAGGGCTGTGTTCTCGTGCCCTGGCTTTTTGACTTGTATATCTCAGACCTGTAGCAAACCTTTGATGTAACAGGCCTTGTCTCCCAAAAAATAATTCCATTAGGGTACACCGGCTCGCATATACAGGCGAAATCGTCTTACTGGATTATACTCCTATTGGACTCCAACAAGCTTTGGTCTCCTTACAAGTTTACTTAATCGATAATGTAATGGAGCTAAATATTCTGAAAATTAAAATAATCCATTTCTCTTGATAAAGGAAAACAACTATGTTCAATTGGTTCCTGGAGGGGCAAATACAAGTCAAGGAACTCACATACCTTGGATTCCAAAAATATTATAAGAATAATACAATTTTATTACACAATAATCGGACTGGCTGTGTTTATAATTAAAACTTGAGTCCCTTAGTTTATCCAGGGGAAGTCACCACAATAAGACAAATGTCGATAGCTTTTGTACACAATTATAGTTGGCCTGCCTCTGACAGTCCCAGTCACACAACAGAACTATGAATGATATTTCTGATTCTAATAAGAGAGCCTCACTTGTAAACACCCTAAATTACATTGCTGTTTACCGTCCAGTATATTCAAACTATTGTCACTTTACATTTACACAAAATCGGTTTATGTTAATAAATAGCATATTAAATCGTTTCTTTTCTCCAATATCAAAAACAAGTATTGGTAGCAGGGAAAGGTTGCATAGAGAATGATCTTAATGTACACAGATTTATGTCAATTTGGCCCCCTGTGTGAACATGGGTTGTGGGTTTCTAGCATATACATAGAAGTACAATACAAACTATGACATGTTGCGTTATGATCTACAGGCATGTGTTTAGGAAAACTGTGCAATCAATTTAGAATGCACTGCATTCATTTATCTACTCTGTGTATTCACCCCAGATTCTGACTTTCTGAAATGACACCAACCATGCCCATCCCCCAGTATCCTTGTATTCGTGGGGTATATTTAGTTAGGTATCCTTTTACTCTAACACAAAATCATTGATGAAATCATAGCATTTATTTGGAAGCACATTTTTTCTATATGAATAAAAAATGCTAACCTCCCTTCCATTCCAGTCTGCCTTTTTATATATCAATGGATTTCACAGGTTCTGATTTATCAATTCCCTATTTAGGCTATGACATGTGCCATTGATTCACAACCTAAGGCATTTGACTATACCTGTGAATATTACCAGTACTACATTTGGATATAATTGTGAATATTGGCGTGTGTCATATATAGACATGATTTTGAGTATTAGCCAGTGCCAGATCTAGATAGAAATGCAGAGATATTCACGCGCCACATTTAGAAAGAATGTGGACATTTACCACATACCACTTCTAGATAGCGAGGCCAATAACCAACCCACTAACAATTTCACCCCTCTGCATACACCTCACAAACTCTGATCAAAAACAACCACAACCCTTAAGCACATCATACCGCACAAACTTCACTACACCGCAACAAAAAAACAAACAACACATAGCTTCACACAACAGCACACAACGGCTACAGAGGGGAAAGCACCCCCACGCTCAGCAAACGGTGTTAACCGAACTGAAGCTGCCAACAGCATATCACTGCTCTCTTGCACTTATTCCGGTCATTCCCACGAACTCCCCCGACCCCCTTTCCTTTTCAGATCCACCAGAGCACCAGTGGACTACTCCGATGGTGATAGTGCGCGGTATAAATATACTTTACATTAAAATTAACATTAACAGCAGGATTCAATCTATTTTTAGCTGTCATTTACAAAATGATGCACTATAGGCGCTGGGAAGGACTCCCTGTTTTACACAGATCACACAGCACAGTTAAAGAATTTTTGTTCTTATTTAGAGGTAATCTCACTCAGCTTGAAGAATGGTTAAAAGAGGATATAACTCGCTCTAACAAACTACAATCTTATTCTCATTCTGTAAGTAATCATTCATAAGTAATGCTCACGGTTTTCAGTTTTTACTATTTTTTACAGATAAATACACATGGAAATCACTGCTCCCTCTCAGTATTTATTTATAAAAAGCAGACATGAATGTGTCTGGATTAGCTGTTCAGAGTGCCAATTGTGCCTTGCAGCCAATGGCTGTGTAAAGTAACAGAGCAGAGATGCCCAAAATGGTGATTTATTTCTCGTTGATGTTTTTTAAAGGATTATAAATATTTTAAGCCTGTCCGCAGACAGAGCAGCTGTCTGTTTGTAAGGTGAGCTTCCCATTATAAGCATCAAAGTGTCACATTTTAAACTTGAACAATAGAGGTAAAATATAAATTGCAGCATATTTTTTACAGAGGAAATATAAATGTGGATAAATACAGATAAAATGACTAGAAAATAAATATGGATACATTTTGATTGAAATGTTGAACAAATAAAAATCATAAAACCGGGAGCCTTACTTATAATCCCCTGCACTAAAAGTGCTTTGTTTTCTACAAGAAGTCAAATCTCCCTTGGACTTACATATAGTATGAAAGCAAATGTCTTACTATAAAATTAATGTATTCTATTGGAAATGGGTCCCCACAAGCGGCATCACTTTTCCAGTTCTCTCCTACTCCTAGGACTTAGAAGGTAAATGATTCTAGGCGACTTATCTTATTACAATTAGGGAGTTTTCAAACTCACATCTGAATAATTATTTAGTGCCCGGAGTCAGCAGATGCCCTCAAGTCTTCCCAGGTAATTCTTAGTCAGCTGGACCCTTCTAGTCCCATAATCCTTTTTCAGGAAAGCATATCTCCCCAAGCTGGCACAAACTCCCTCATGGACAAGCCCCAATGCTCCTGGTACTATTCAGGCTCAGCTGTCATCCATTTGGAACAGGAGTTATCTTATTATGCAGCTTGTAATAACAGTGAGAGAGAGATCCCTATCATCTCTGTGTTTCTGAGTTTTTTAATGGATGTTATTCCCACACTTTAATGGTGGTATAAAACATTTTGATTGGTAATATATGATCTTTGGCTTACCTAATAGTCATACAAGCCTAGAGAACATAGACCCTCAAGCTTCATAGGTATATCATACTTTTAATTATGGGGAAAACGTGGTGACTGGATGCTCTTAGCACTTTTGAATTCAAAATAATTTGAATCCATTGTTCATCATAGTACCATCCCAGCCTAGACATACGAGGGGACATGCAGCACAAATATGAATGATAATATTTCATGAATGTATTGATATTCATAATTATTTTAAAGGATTAAAATATGTAGGCAATTTGGATTTGATCTCATGTGATAGAGGCATATGTAATGGTCATAACACAGATTCCTCTTTTTTGCCAAGTCATGTGGTTGTGGATGTATATTTAAAAAAAAAATCATGTTTAAATGTATGAATAATGTTGATTCCAATGGGCTATTATATTTCAGTAATGGGGTTCTAACCTCAAGTTTAATTTCTTAGGATTGTAAAAACATATTTTCAACATAATCAGTTACAAAAATTAGCACTTAGAGGCCCCTTTGTCTATTTTCCATTATTGGGCATCAGATCAGCGTTATAGCCTTAACTGATGTCAAAGGCGACACTCTGAAATAATTTCTCTTTGAAGTTAATCATTATGTGAACAGGCTAGGTCTTCGTGTGATCTGTTCAGTTTCTATTCAGGTCAGCCGCAGTGGAATTTTAACATGTATCTCTTAGAGTATTCACTTAACATGAACTTACAAGCATAGGGTTATCACATTAACTCAGGGATCAAGGTGCAAATAGCTCTTTGTACTTTGAACACACTGTGAATTTCCTGATTACAAGCAAACAAACATATTCATTCCATTCGCGATTCACTCCTGGGAAACTTAAGCCTCCTCCCATTTCAAGATGTAATCAAGGATAAAATGGAGTTTAACTGTTGGTCAAATCAAAAAGAAATCAGCATTGGTGAAGCCACCTCAGAACATTATATGATTCTGTGGGCCTGAAAGCCTAGTAAACAAAGTATATTCACATCTATTATATCGATCTTTTATATTGATCTGATCTAAGCCATTCGCTCATTTTGTTTAACATATCCTACAGCGGGGCACGGGTGCCCTCTGTCCCTGATGCTGTTTGCCCTGGTGATATAACCACTGGCATCACTACTAAGATAGCAATATCTAAATAGGTGTCCACAACCGTATGCACATCAACTACTTATATCTCTGTATGCTGATGATATGATCCTGTTGATCAAGTAACTGAGGGAGAATCTGGCTCCAATAATGCAACAAGTATAGTGAATGGGGGAACAGTCTGGATTACCCATAAACCTACAGAAGTCTGTTATATTTCCTCTGACCAAAACAGAGAAAGCACTGCAGTATGCCAAGATGGACTTGGATTTACATGGGAGCATGACAGCACTAGATTCCTGGGAAAAGAGATAACGAGAGAACCAGAATTATTATATAGAGAAAGATATGGCAGATTGATAGATAACTTCCATATCCAGGTGCGCAAATGGCAATGGTGCCACTACCAAGATGGTGGGACTCCCAAAGTTTCTGTTTCTATTTACAAATATCCCCTTGATTATGTCACCCACTCCCTTTTTTTACACACTCTTTGAGGCTTACTGACTGAATTTGTATCGGTGTGGCTCTCTAGCAGTCACCCATATTATCAGCAGAGAACATTTGGGCCCATCAAAGACTCCCCGCCACACGAATGGAAGACTCAGCCATGGGGCAAAGTTACTCTCTTTTATTAGCAAACAAATACCAGAAAATCAAGTATCCTCTTGAGCTCTAGTTTTCTAAGCTTGTGCATCCGGTTTTATCCGGGTATGATGTCACAAATCCAGGTTCCATCCCATAAACCGATTACACATTTACATTGGTCAGTTTGAGTAGGCTACATATGGGAGCTATATGGGTTAGTTCTACTATTGGATAGCCATGCCTAGCCACTCATCTACTAGAATAAATCTACAATTTTGCAAGGTTGCAGAGAGACCATTGGCCCTTACAACACATTATATCCCCACATGAAAGGTGAATCTGGATTGGGCAGAATGTGTCCTCCCGTACCTGGGATACTGCACAGTTACCAGACTGAGAGTACCCTTTCAAGGCAATGGGAATGAACATGGAGGTGCTAAGTGTTCCCTAATGTTGCCATCTCTGATCACCTAAGACTGGGAGAGTGTACTCAGTGAGCAGTTTGTGGCCAACACTTGTAACTTTCACCCTCTGGTTTAATGGGAACAATTTTCTTTGACTACCTTGGTTGAATGGACACTGTGTGTTGAGACCATGAAATTAAGCTGTCCTGTTTTTAATTATGAGGAATTTAACCTGATTTTCTGCAGGTGGCTCATTGGGCCTCATTAGTACCCTGGCGGCCATGGAATGAACGGGCCGGTAAGGGACCGGCCCCGTTCATTCCGGGTCGCCCTATTACGAGGACAGAAGCGGGACCCGCTAAGGAATGACCGGTAAGACCAGGCGTCCTTAGCGGTACCCGCAAGCAGTCAAGGATGCTAACAACAGGCCCGTCATTAACGGGCCCATTGTTAGCATCCTCCCCATTCCCATTGAGCCCTATTGGGGCTCAAATGGGAATGGGGATTTACCGGGTCCCGGTCCCACGAAAGGGATTTACCAGGCCCTCCAAGGTCGGAATGGCCCAGTAAGTCCCCTTCTCCTGGACCCGGACCTGGTACCTGGTATGGAGGCATGGCTACCTCCATACTCGTAATGAGGCCCATTGTCTTGGTAAATGGAACTTTCCTTTATCCACTTGTCCTTGGCTGGGTGCCTCGTTTCTGCTCACATCTTGCTGCGGCGATCATGACAGCCTTTCCATGTACCCGAAGCCTGTCTCTCATTTGCCATACATTTCAGAGACTTTGAGCTTCAATATCATTCCCCCTGGCTTCTCCATTTGAGTGGCAGTCAAGCATGTGCAAGCTAAATACATGAACTCTTTGCATCTTGCGGTTTCACCTGTGGCGAAGGATGTGGGAATGAAGAAATGTATGTACACCTGTCCTCTACCTATGTGGGTCATAAGCATGTGCTTCACGCCTATATGGAACAAACTAGTGTATGTTAGTGTAACTTCCTGAATGAATAAGTATTTACTTCATGTATAAATGCGGCTACTTCGTGATGTCAATGATAACCTCATTAGTCTCTGGTTTTGCAGTTAGTCAACTTGCTCGATCGATGTAATTTCCATGTCGTCCTAATCTGAGCAAATTTCATTTCTCAAATCTGTGATACATCAAGGATCGCTGTGATGAACTTAAAAGGGAGGCACATCTGTTGATTCTGTGCCTTTGTGTTGAGAGTTGTGTGGGGGCATGATGGTCATGTTTGGCCCCCTGTCTACATTCACCCCTCTGATATACCTATCGACCACACTAACTGCAGACAAACCAAGAGTCTGCAATTTTTGGGAGCCAAACCTTTGTTATCCCTCCAAGATGTCCATAGTATTTTGCATGATCATCCAGGCTCCATGTCACATAGCTGCAGTCCACATCAGGGTGGCACCAAACCCATTTCCCATAATAGTCACAGGTTTTGTATGGTACAGGAACACTGTTCCTGTCGGGAACAGAGGACACTGTTTCAATTGTGGTTTCAATGCATTTGTGCCTTTGTTTGCTCATCTTCTCAGGTCTCAATGGTTATCAGTACTTTCATCCCTAAAGTCTGCTTAGTTGTCTTCCTACACTGCTTGATTATAATCCTTATGACACAAAATGTCAGTAACACTAATTTCAAAGCTGCTGCTAGTACTTTCAGTCCATCTATGTTGGTATCCAAGAGAATATGTAAGACGATGTGGAGATGTTGGAAAGGCCCGATTGGGCGGGTATGGCTCCTCTCACTACATGTAAAGTATGTCCTGCTGTGAACTTTTACAGGTTACACAGTGTTCCATAAATGCTGCTATATCCACTACTGTATTAGGACAGAACCAATCTTTCCCAATGTGAGCAGCAAGTACTTATTTATCCATATGAGTACAATAATGCAGTTGCGTGAGTGCAATCTGCAATAATGCTGTTGGGAGTTCTAACTTGCCTGTGCTTTCCTGTCTCCACAAAGCATCTGTAGAAGATATTCAACATCCCCTTCTCACCCATAAGTCCTTCTCCTCTATCGTAGCCCTTCCCTGAAACTCTATTATCTGTGTGGCTTGTAACATATTATAGCCTTCCTTTTGAATTATATTACGCACATGGATACATGTGTTTGATGGGGTATGGAAGTCTGTTATTCCTGAAAAGTATTCTGCGTGCTTTGCTTCTGAGTCTGCTGTGTCATTGCCCCAGAAGACTTTGTCCTCCCTCCTCATGTTGGTCTGGCACTTTACGACTGCTGTTGCTGCTGGGATTTGAAGTGTGTCTATGAGCCTACCCTATAGGGGCGTGTGCAGCACTGGTGTGCCATCAGCAAGCCTGAAGCCCCTCCTCTGCCATTGTGACAGCCCAGAGTCTACTGTAGACGTTGCGTAGGCCGAATCTGAATACACTGTAATTTCCTGGTCCTGCATACTTTTAATGCCATTATACAAACCACCAATTCTGCTGCTTCCGCCGAAAAATGCGTAGGCAATCTCAAGCATGCTATTACTTCTGCTTTACAGTCTGCTTTTAGTTTCATGACTGCTATCCCCGTATGTCTTTTCCTTGTTGTCTGGTGTATTGTCGATGACCTGTCAATGTAAAACACTTCTCCCACCTCAAATGGCTTTTCCCCCACCTTGGGAAGGTCGTCATACTGTTCCATGTATTTTATACAGTCATGTACATAGTCCCCTTACGCTACTGGTCCAGCTTAAAATGTTGCTGGGTTGCCAGACCTGCAACTCACTAGCTTGATTGCTGGATTTGAGATCTCATATCCAGAAGCTAGCTGTGTGGTCAACGTACTATTGGGTCTTTTGAGAATTGCAAATAGGGCATGCTCCACATAAAGTGTAGTGCTACAGCCCATAGTTATACTTGCTGACTTCCTACGCCGAATGCAGCAGCAACCAGAGATTGCTCACAAGGATAATGTCCAGTCATTACTGGGTCAAAACACCCACTATAATAAGCCAGAGGCTTTTGTCCTAGAGTAGTCTTATGTGTGAGTCACTCAATCATCACTACTCCATTGGAGTGTGAGAACAAATACAATTTGTCGTGATAGTGTGGGATCCCTAGTACTGGAGCTGTGCATATTGCTTTCTTCAGCTCATGGAAGACTTCAGTCATTTCCTGTGTACATACCAATTTACCATTTCCTCTCTGTGCCTCCCTGAGCCCGCTCAACAAGGGTCTTGTATATTTAAAAAAACAATGTTGTAATCTATTTTATTGTTTGCTTGTTAGGCGCTTTTAAAGCAAGTAAAATACTGTTTCAAAGTGCCCACAGGGCATTGGCAGGGAACAAGGGAGTGAAACACATTACAAAACACAATACTTAAGAGCAGTGGGAGGAAAAAGGAAAAAGGACAAACCTACTGTTAATATTCAGAATGTACAAGTGTAGCAAGGAAGAGGGCAGAGGGGGTAATTGCTGGGGAGTCCAAGCTCATGGGTGAGCCACAGATGAAGTGCTATGATTCTTGAGTGCCACAATGCCAGAGCCTTGTTAGGTGTAAGTGCCAAGCTCTGGGTGGAGGTTAGCCAATGCAAGTGCTGAGGGTAGATAGGAGCTGGGCCAATTGGGTGAGGGGCCCCGAGGATGCATGAAGGTCCCGGACACCAATCACAGCAACTGTGTGATTAGCAGAGGGGAGTGGAAGTGAAGGAATAGCTAAAGAGGAAAGTCTTAAGGAGCTTCCGGAATTTAAGAAAGTCCTGCTCAAGACTCAGAGGGAGTCTCCATAGAAGTGAGCCAGCTGAGGAAAGTAAATGACCACCTACCCTCTATTTAGCAAAACTCTTTACACACAAAGAGTTGGTGCCAGAGGAACATAGTGGTCTAGAAGGAGAGTATTTAGTGAGATAACGTTGAAGATAGTGTGGTCCCTGGGCCCAGGCAGCCTTGTGGATGATGCAGAGGGAATTGAATGTAATCTGTGCAGCAATCTTGTGAAGACTTTTTAGGGCAGGAGAGATGTGATCCCTGGGCGTAAGCCCAAGGATACATCTTGGTGCCCTATTCTGGATTAGCTGGAGGGATTGCAGAGTGGAAGAAGATATATTCAGGAGAGGCTATTGCAATAGTAAAGCATAGAGAGAACCAGGGCTCGGGTAACATTGAGCCTCTGGGGAAAAGTGAGAAAAGGGAGAATTCCTTTGAGAAGGAAGAGCTGAAAGTGGGACTTCTTGGCAATGTCCTGAGTGTGAGAGAGCTAGGAGGGAGAGCAGTCGAAGATGTCTCCAAGGTTTCTGGCTTCAGAAGAGTGAAGCCAAGAAGGGGGCGAGGAGGGTTCCTGATGAGAAAGATCTCAGTTTTACAGGCGTTGAGGCAGAGATATTTGGAGGGTCACCCGTACTGGATGGCAGATAGGCAGTCAGGGATGATGGAGGGTGCAAGAGGGTCGTCTGTGTAAAACTGGAAGTTGGAGGGGAAGGAGGAGATGAGGTGTGCAAGCAAAGCAAGGTAGATGTTAAAGAGCAAAGGGGAAAGGATAGAACCCTGCGTGACACCACAGGTGGAGAAGGAAGTAGGAAAGAAGAAGGTGCCCAGGTTCCCAGGATAACTTGGGAAGATCGGTCAGTAAGGAAGGATGTAGCCAGTTCAGTTCCTGTTCTCAGAAACAAAGGGTATTGTGTAGCCTTTGTATGAGGATAGAATGGTTGACTGTGTCAAAGGCAGAGGAGAGACTGAGAAGGATGAGGACAGCTGGGAGTCAGAGTCCAGAGATGCAAGAAAATCCTCACAGTTGTTCAGAAGAGCAGTTTCAGTGCCCCTGGATGCTCAGATTCCGGATTGATGGTCATAGAGACCACCAAAAGGTTTCGTGTGTGAGTTGAGTTGGGGCAATGCCATCTTCTCCAGCAGCTTCCCCAGGAAGGAGGTGATGGAAATAGGGTGGTAGTTGACAGGGCAGGTAGGGTCTGCTGAAAGTTTTTTAAGAAGTGGGTGGACCAGGGAGTGCTTAAGGGAGGAGGGGAAGGATCCAGTGTCAAAAGAGTGATTGCAGAAATCAGTGAGTGCAGGGGTCAGAGAGCCAATGTATCCTTGATGGTCCTGGATGATCAAGCGAAAACCGGTTTAGAAAAGACCTTCATGGAGCAGACAACTCTGGTAACTTCTTCAGGTGTGACGGGGAGAAGAAGGAGAAGGAGGAAGGAGGAGTGTGGGGGGCCAAGGGAGGTAATGGAGTGTGTGATGGGTTGTGAGGGTGTGTAGCGAGGTTGATCAGGTCCCCGCTCCTGCCACCTCCCAACCCACCCACCTCCCCTGATTGCTGTTTCGAACTTGCGTTGCCTGGGCCTACAGCCCGGCACAAACTTCCTGCTTGCTTCTTTTCTTCTGCGAGGCAGGTGAGTACACTTGTGTGAAGACCCTCCTGGGCCTTTTCTTCTTGTGGTAAATAGGTTTGTGTGCTCCCCCAGCCCTATTCTGCGACCTCTCCCCACCCGACCTTCGCTCTGCATCCACTGCCCCGTTTCCACTCCTCCCTCCTCCCAACCCACCCAACTCCCCTGATTGGTGTATCTGATGGTCATAAATAACCTTCCCAGGACAGCCCCTGCAGCTAAGGGCCCCAATGCAAAGGGCAGCTCCTTCAGAGGTGGCACCAGGTTGTTTCTGCCAGTGTCAGCAGGGGAAGCCAATGGCCAGCTGTCAACCAGCTGTGACTACCAAGGTGGGTGTGGCCTAGATACAGAGTAGAGCTATCTCTTTACTCCGAACCACTGCCCCTCACCTACCCTCTGAAAATCCCTGCCTCATTCACTTAGAAAATTGTCAGCATTGCACTGACTCACCTAGAAATTGCCCACTGTGATAATACTGTTAATCTTCGAGCCTGCGGCACACACATAGAAAATTGTTGGCATTACATTGACAAACCTAGAAAGTGCCCTCTGTGAAAGTACTGTGAAGTTACTTGCCTGCGTCACACACTGTGAAAATTGTTAGCACTGCAATGACTCATACTTTGAATATTGTTAGCATTGCATTGACTCACACTTTGAAAATTATAAGCTTTGCACTGACTCAAACCTAGAAAGTGCCCTCTGTGATAGTACTGTGTAGTTACTTGCCTGCTTCGCACACTTAGAAAATGGTTAGGATTGTATTGACTTACACTTGGAAGTGCTGTCTCCGATATGATAATAATGATAATGATGTGTTATTTATACAGCGCCTTAATCCAAAGCACTTTACATACAATATCACCCAACCGAAATTGGTGCTCATTTATCGACCTCGGAAGGATGAAAGGCTGAGTTGGCCTTGCCGGGATTCGAACCTGCGACTTGCGGATCACGCTCAGATCACAGCAGCGAGCGCTCAACCCGCTGAGCTAAGTTACTAGCCCACATCGCACACTTAGAACATTTTTAACATTTGCATTGAATCATACTTAGAAAATTGTTAGCATTGCATTGACTCAAACCTAGATAGTCCTCACTGTTTGTTTGTTTGTTTGTATATTCATTTGTATTGTGCACCAGACGCGAGAGTATCAGGGTGCAGAAGGGTTGCAAGAAGGTTCACAGTTTAGTTACAGGCAAAATACAGTACAGTAGAGGCAGAGTACAGACACATACAATACAGAAAATGATCAAAACAGGAAGTACATTTAGAGCAGTGAGATGCAGTTTGTAATTCCTACAAGCTGAAAGGAGGCCAAGGTGGGAGAAGAGAGTGGGGCAAAGTATCCTGCCTTACTTGTCATGGGCTCTGAACCAGTTGACAAGATTCTTCCTGAAATGAAGAAGTGGCTGGTCTGCTTGTAGGAAGGGGGGTAAAGAGTTCCACAGTTGGGCTGCTTTCACAGGAAACCATCCACCTTGGACAGAGTGGTTCTAGGTACAGTAAGGCAATTCTCTTTCGCAGTTCTAATGGGCCGAGTAGAGGATTTTCTGCAGAATTGTTCGCTAAGGTAAAGGGGGGCTGCATTGTTGAGGCATTTGTAGGTAAATGTAGCAGTTTTAAGTTGTATTTTGTCATAGTCGTGAGCCAGTTGTTTTGTCTTCTTAGTTCAGAGATGTTTTCTCTCCTGGGAATCCCTAGGGCTGCTCTAAGGGCATTTTTGTAGGGTTTGAATTTGCTTGGTAAAGTGTTTGTTAGACCAATGTAGAGAGCGTTACAGTAGTCTAATTTGGACAATATAAGGGCTCTGGCGACAGTGAAGCAGCTATCTGTAGAGAGGAATGCTTTGCCAGCTCTTATGAGTTTACAGGTATATGCAGTCGTAGATGTCATGGAATTGACTTGTTTGGTGAATGATAATGTGGAGTCATGGTAAAAACCTAATGTTTTAACCTCTTTGGCTACTTTGATGGAGTTGCCGTCAATTATAAAGGTGGAGTAGATAGGTCCTAATTTTTTCAAATTGGGAGTGGTGCCAAGGATGATGAGTTACGTCTTATCGTCATTCAGGCATGGACCATGTGTTGCCATCCATGCCTGGATGACGAGATATACCCTGTTCACCAAGGCCAAATCCTCTTTGTAATCTCCAGAAAGTGGAAGGAGAATCTGAGTATCATCTGCATAATTAGTGTAGGTGATGCCAAGGTGGTCCAAATCATCAAAGAGGGGCTTGGTGAAGATATTATACAGGGTTACAGGGTGGGCAGACACAGGATCCATGGGGAACGCAGGTGATGGGGGTTGGGTCTGCAGCGGCTGAGGGAGAGAAGACTCTAAAGGTCCTGTTAGTCAGAAAAGATTCGATCCAGTTAATGGCTTCCTTGGAGAAGTGTTCAGCTGTTTTAAGGTGACCGCAAAGGACCTTGTGGTCAACAAGGTCAAATGCGGCTCAGAGATCTAAAAGGAGGAGGAGTGCTGATTTCCCTTTACCCCTAGGTTCATCGATTTGGGTCTTAAGGACAATTAATGCAGTTTCTGTTCCGTGTTGGGGACTGAAGCCTGAGTGTCAAACTCCTAATAGATGGTTGCTTTCGAGAAATGTTTGGATTTGTGAATATGCGTCCTTGTCTATTATTTTAAGGAGGAAGGGCACTGTGGTGATGGGTCGATAATTAGTCGGGATGGATGGGTCTAGTGTTTTGCTTTTTCAGAAGTGGTAGTACCCGGGATTCTTTGAGGTTGCTAGGGATGGAACCCGATGTGTAGGAAGTACTGTGATAGTACTTCCAGGTTACTGGCCTGCTTCGCACACTTAGAAAATAATTAGCATTGCATTGACTCACAGTTAGAAATTAGTTAGCATTGCATTGACTCACAGTTAGAGAATTGATAGCATTGCAATGTTTGGCTTCCCCAGCTATCCAAGTGTTCCAAGTGTAGGCACCACCATTACTTTGAGGGTTCTTCCTGCACTGGGTCATTTCTGGGCTATTGCGCCTTGAATTCCTGAATTTTCTGTTGCCCCTTTAGCCAATTTCTCTCTGCCTTTGAGCCCAAATCTAGATGCTGGTATCACATCCAGGGTCATTGCTTGAACTGTCATAAGACTTTCAAACCCTAGGTACTGTCCCTGACATCCCCCAGGATGAAGAAACCACACCAACAACAACCTCATCTCCCTACCCCACCTTACTCCCGGCCTCTCTGGACAATACACTATCCCTGTAATTCATCCCACCCGGCTCATAACCCGTGCCCTTGCACCCAACTTCATGAACCACCCATACACCCCGTATCAGGCCAAATCCTATAAACCCGTCCCCTGAACAACACTCCATCCGGAACCCACCTACACACCCCCCCACTATCGCCCCACCCCCAATTCTAAGTTCAGCGGACCACTCTAGCGCGCCATGACCTTGCCTCCTCAAACGCTCAACCCCCTCCACTCACCCTCTAGCATCTATTGAGAACATCCGCTCTCCCCTCAGCCATACAGCCCGCACAATCACAAACTCACGAGCCAGAGGAGCTCTCTGGTCCTCCAAACTTCATGATTCACTCTCAACACACCCAAACACACCACCACCCATCATCCCTCGTACACCAAATGATAAAAACCCCTCACTCCCTGTCCACACACCCTGCACAATACCTAACTCACAAGCCAAAAGAGCCCTCTGGTGCTCCAAACTTCAAGAGCGCCCCTCAACCCACTCAAACATACCACCGCCCATCATCCCTCCTGCATCCACTGATCTCAACCCCTCTCTCCCCGTCCATTCACCCCATGCAATATCCAACTCACAAGCCAGGGGAGCTCTCTGGCGCTCCAAACATCACAAGTCCCATTCCACTACCACACCATCCCTCTGCACACAGTGGAACTCCTCACCCTCTCAATCTGCCTCCCATGCCACTCTCTCCCACCCCACTACCATGCCATTGGTCCCATAGAGAAACACCTCACCCTCTCATTCTACCTCCCATGCCACGCTCTCCTCCTCCCCTGGCCCCACCCCACAATCACTCCATTGTTGTGCCAGTTGAGAAACTCCTCACCCTGTCACCCTACCTCCTATGCCTCCCTCTCTCTCCCCTCAACCCCTACTCTACCCCTGCAGACATACCCTCCACTTCATATCCCTTCCCTTCTTTGAAAGTAGCTCATCTCGCCCTTTCCAGAACATTTGCTTCATCCTCCTCCCCCCTGACCCTTCTACCCTCACTCACACTCCTATGGCACCAAAACCCTCAAAACGCTGAAAGAGTTACTGGTCCTCTCCCTCGACCATCCACACTTCACCCCTTCTCCATTGGATCAATCTACCAGGCTTTCCCACCAGTACCTCCAGTTCCTCCCCGCCAACCCATCTCTGACTCTCCAACCCCTCGCCCTTGACTTCTCATCCAGCACTCCTAAATCCCCAGCGCCCACCAGACTCAAACCACAAGCAATCTACCTAAAACCCCACGCCTCATGTGCTCCACTCACCTCCGTTCCATTCCCCCCTGATCCTCACTTCCTCGTCTCTCACATACCAACCATCACCCACTTACTCTTCCCCTCCGCCAATGTAACCACCTCACACATGCATCATGTCCCCCTTCAAAGCCCCCTCTCCCAGTCTCCTCCACCCAGAATGACCCTCCCACAGCCCCTTCATTGTCCGGCACCCATGTCCCCGGAACACCCCCTGTGATGAGCGCCACAAAATCTACCTCCCCTCACAAAGTCACATGCATCTATTTAATTCCTGCTCTGTTACATGAAAAAGACACATGATTTTTGATCCCCTTTCCTCTGACAATCCATACCCCATTTTTATCATGTAAACCGGGTTCTCTAATGAAATTGTGCCAGTGGCGCACAAGGCCTTCACTCCTTGCTACTCGCTAATCACCCACACTAGATCCTCCAGAGGTGGCAGAGTGGCAATCCTCTACAAACCTCATTTCTCCCTCCCACTCGTCGAAATCCAGACATGCAACACCTCTAGCAAATCCCTTCTGGCAAAACTCTTGCTACCACAGACATTCACCTACAGCTTCCTACTCATCTACAGACCCCCTGGATACGACAGACATTTTGCCAATAATCTCTGTGACTCTATTGCCACCATTCAGGTAAAGCACCCATCTCTTACACTCCTGGAAGACTTCAATATCTGGTTTGATATGCCCAACAACACCCATGACACATCCGCTGGTTGACAGTCTTGACGCTCTCAACCTCTCCCTACATAAAACTGGTCCAACCCACTCAGGTGGGCACACCCTTGACGCAATCATCAGCTCCTATGACCTGGTCTCTATATCCAGTCCCAAGCCACTTATCGGGACAGACCACTTTGCAATCCCTTTCTGAATCCACACAACAGCCACATCTCCGGAAGTTCCCCCTGTGCACACACATGTCCAAAAATGCTGGAACAAAGTCAAAGTACTCCCCGACTTAGCTGAAGCCCAGCTACTCCATCCCCCTGAAACACTGTCCTGTGGTAGACCCTTAACCATAGAATCTTTGGACTCCTGGTTTGAAGAATCACTAATTTCGCTCACTCCCTCATGCCCTGCAATCTCACGCAAAGGGCTGTCCCCCCAATGGTACACTCCCCTTGTGAGGATACTGAAACAACAACATAACTCTCTTGAACGCAAATGGCGAGCATCTAAATCCAACCACAGCAGATCCTTTTTTGCCCTCCCCCACCGTAATTACAAATCCGAGATCTGTATGGCAAAAAAAGCTTATTACAATAAACAAATTCTAAACTGTGGCAGCAGCAGCAAAGAACTCCAGAAGATCATCTCCGAATGTGTGTAACCTGCTTACACCTCTGCCCAATCCATTCCCACACAATCACTCTGAGACTTCCTCTCGCTACATCTCTACAACATCGCACATGACTGGACGCCAACCCTTCAGTCCAAATTGTGTTTACTGAAACCCTACCCTACACGGACCCCTCCTGATCCCATTGACCCGACGCTCACTCGACCAACCTTTGACTCATTCAAACCCATCTCCAGATACAAGTTCCCTGACCTACTAAAAGCCAGCAGACCCTCAGGATCACCCCTCGACCCCTGCCCGACTCAGTTCTGAAAGACATTTTCTCCTCTACCTGTGGCTCCCTCACCTCTGGCCTGTTCCCTGAAGCCTTTAATACAGTGCATGTCAAGCCATTTCTAAAAAAGGCATCCCATGATCCACTTGAAACCAAGAATTAAAGTCCGATCTCCAACACCAGATTTCTAGCGAAATTCATTGACCGGACTGCTTACTCCCAGCTCAACCGCTTTGTAGAATTAAACAACCTCCTTGACCCTGCACAATCAGGCTTCAGACCTCGACATGGAACAAAAACCACTCTGATCTCCTCCCTCCTTCTCTGCCTTTCCCCCGTTCTCCCCTGACGAGGTTACCAGACCAGTCCGATATATGAAAGTCTCGTCAAAACAGGTTCCCCTGCTCCTCCAAATCCATCAAGTTCCACATTGACTCCCTGGCTCATGGCATGGCCGACTTCTGCAACCATTTCTTTGCCACTGGAGTCTTTCCTTCCCCCGGAAGCACTTCCTTGAGAACCATTTCAAGAAACTCTCTGCCGACCTGTCTTGCCCGGCCAACTATCACCCAATCTCCATCACTCCTCTCCTTGGCAAACTCCGGGAATAGCTGGCCATCTCCCAGCTTAATCTCCATGCTGAATCTGTTGGTTGCCTCCATGACCATCAGTCTAGCTTCAGAGCTGCCAGAAACATGGAAACTGCTCTCCTGAACATCTGTGAAGACCTTCTCTCCAACCTTGACTCCAATACCCCCTGTGTCCTCCTTACTTAATCTCTCTTCTGCCTTTGATATGGTCAACTATGCCATCCTGCTCAATCGTCTCTGTGATAACCTGGGGATCACTGGTCAGGCCCTGGCGTGGTTGAATTCTTTCATGTCTGATCGACCCTCCCAGGTTCAACTTGGGTCCTTCCTCTCCTCTATCTGTATCTCTTCCTGTGGTGTTCCCCAGGGGATAACCTCTCTCCCTGGCTGTTCAACCAATACCTGTCACTTTTTGTCCACTGCATTGATGCGCTCTGCCCCAACTTCTGGTGATATGCAGATGACAATCAGCTCATTTTCAGGCTGCGCTCAGCCGCCTCTTCTCCCTCTCTCATCTCTGACAGTCTGTCCGCCATCCAGGAGTGGTGTACTGCCAATGATCTCTGCCTTAATGCCCTCTGGTTCTCTCTAGGCTGGGCTATTGCAACAGCCTCTTTCTGAATCTGCCTCTGCAACTTATCCAGAACAGGACTGCAAGACTTGTCCTTGGCCTCAAGCCCAGTTACTATATCTCTCCAAGACTGAAATCCCTGCACTGGCTCCCATTGGCTGCGAGGATTAAGTTCAAAACCCTCTGCGTTATCCACAAGGCCTTCTGGGTCCTGGGGCCTCAATACCTTCAACTCTCTCTTCCTAAATATCTTCCTTCTCGAGCTCTTCGCTCATCCGCCTCCAATTCCCTCAGGGACAGTCGCTACTCCAAGCAACGAGTTGGTGGTAGAGTTGGTGGTAGATCTCGGGCTAGGGCCTCCCTCTGGAACAGCTTCCCTGCCTCACTGAAACTTGAGGAGAACCATCTCTGGTTCCGGAAGCACCTCAAAACCTTTCTCTTTGCTTCTGCTTTTTCTCCTCTCCCTTGCTGAATCCCTGGCTTACCCTGCACTGGTTACCTGGCTACCCTCTGTTCTCTGGCCCAGGTCCCCTCCACCGCCAGTCGGACACCTGCACTGCCTTCCTGGTAACCCCCACACTTGTGACTGTCTCTGTATCCCTACAGTCCCAATACCAGCACTTGCCACCGGATGTCTGCACTTACCCTTGCCATCCTTCCCATGCACTTGCGCGATCTGAATGACACCTGGCATAGTAGGATCGCTGTCTGTCTTCCCTCTGTTCCCCCTCCCTTGCCTCGTCGGTGTAAAGACGAAAGTACCAGTCCAGTTTAGATACGATGAAAATGGTTTATTACATGAAGGGAAGTTGGATAACAGAGACCCCCAACCATCTCCCACAGCAGCATCAACTGATAAAAGTCAAACAGTTACATTCCATGAACAAAGCATTAGAACTATATTGGTGTCATCACTGGCAAGGTTCCATATGACATATTGAAGCTTCCCAGTTAAACATCATAACACACCCCCTCCCTTATTTAATATAACAAAATCTATTCACACACAACAAATTGTAACTAAATATTGCTATCACACTATATGAACATTTAACAGAACCCTAAATTTCACCGGTACGATGAAGCGTGCCTATACTCAGGCATTGCTCTTTACCTTTGCAACTCTCGACAAACTCCACACTTGTCCACTCTCCAATTTCACAACTCCCTCATAAACTTGTGCAACTCTAGCGGGCTCCGAATACAACAGATCACCCTTCCTTTTTATAACTGCTTTCCTTATCCTGACCACATCACCCACTTTAACTGTCGTTCTCTTTCTCGGAAACTTCTCATTGAACTTTTTGACTCTCTTCCTCTTCCGTTCATCCATGCTCCTTTTCACTTCTTCCACCACTTCATCTGACTCTCTTGCCCGACCCAACCAAGCCGGGGTTAACATTGTATTACCCCTCCTTCCTCTCATTAATTCAAATGGGCTGACACCTGTTTCAGCGTTAGGAGCCATCCTCAACGCATACATTCGTTCCTTTACGGCAACTTTACTGTCTAGCCCACTTACAGCTGCATTTCTAATGCCTTCCATGATACAACGGTTGACTCTTTCAATCATACCATTGGCCTGAGGATAATATAATGCCGTTTTTTTTATGTTAAACACCGCATTTATACATGTACTCCTGAAAAAATGCTCCCATAAACTGCGGACCATTGTCCGTCAACACACTTCTGGGCAACCCTTCCCTCTCAAAGATTTCTTCCATAAATGCTACAACAGACTGACACGGACTTCTCTCAATATTTTGAACTCCGTCCACCGGGAGAACCTATCCACTAAGGCCAACACAAATCTACCACGACCTCTACCCATATCTACTGGGCCCAAAACATCCATGGCAAGATCTTGCCAGACACCCTTGGGGCTCTCAACTCCTCTCGCCGGATGCACCACAGCATATATACCTTTCGCCGACATTATACAATCCGTACATCCTCCTACAGTCTTCTCAATCTCGCGATCCATACCTGGCCACCAATAATCAGCCTTAATGACCCCTTTAGTCTTATAGATACCAATGTGACCTTGATGGGCAATAGATATAAGTCTCTTCCTTAGGCACACCGGAACCACCAATTTGTCCCATCGATATATCAGCCCATCTTTCATTGAAAGTTTACCTCTCACCTCCCACATAGCTCGTTCTTCACCAGATAATAATCTTTTCTCCGGCCAGCCATCTTGAATAAAACTTGTTACGCGCCTCCACATCTCATCAGATAAGGACGCTTCAATCCATTCTTCTCTGTGCAACACTCCATCAACCATGGCAAAGACCATGTTCTCATTACCCGCTGATTCTCCCCCATCATCCTCATCCTTAACTCTCACTTTGGATGCGTGATCGGCCTGCACATTATCCTTTCCAGCTACTACTTAAATGTTAAAATTGTGACATTGCAATCTCGTTACCCAACATGCAACTCTTCTCGACACATTATCCAGACCTTTGCTTTCGAAAATGGCCTTCAATGGTTTGTGATCCGTCCTCAGTACAAATTCCTGTCCCCACACAAAGTTCCTTAGCTTTTCTATTCCCCAATGACAGGCTAAGGGCTCTTTTTCTAAAACAGAATAATTTAGTTCAGGACCTCTCAACATTCGTGATGCATGCAAAACCACTGACTCTCCCCGACCAATTCCTACTTGTGACATAACCACACCAATGCCCGTTCAACTCGCATCAACATACAATATCGTCTTTTTCTTGGTATCATACATTGCCAAAGGCTTAGCCATATCAATTTTGGACTTGATCTCTTCAAATTCTCTTTCACATTCTCCGTCCCACACAAACTCCACCCCTTTTCTCAATAATGCTCTGAGCGAGTGCACACTGTCAGCATAATTTTCAATAAAACGGTGGTAAAACTCTATTGTACCCAAAAATGACTGTAATTCTGCCTTGTTCTTCGGAGACTGTAACCTTTTTATACTAGCTACTAGGGTTTTCTTGGGTTTTAGGCCTTCTTCAGAAATTTCATGCCCTAAGTATTCCACAACCTGAGTAGAGAAAACACATTTCTCACTACGCAAGGTAATGCCACACGCTCTAAATATATCCAAAACTGTACACAATTTCCTTTTTAGCTCTTCTTCATTACTCCCACAAATCAGCACGTCATCTTGGAAACACCACACATTATTTATACCCTTGAACAAACCATCCATGACCTTCTGGAAAACAGACGAAGCCGAAATTAATCGGAAAGGCATGCGTCGAAATTGGTAGATGCCTTCGTATGTGATGAAAGCCGTTAGCTTCCGTGATTCTTCATCTAGGTTAATCTGATGATAGGCACTCGTCATGCCTAATTTGGCAAAGTATTTGGCATTTCCTATTCTGGTTAAGAGTTCACCCATATTTGGAAGCAGATGCCTGTCAGATACTACACACCGATTTAATTCTCTTAAGTCTATACACACTCTCAAATCACCACCTGACTTTTTCACAACCACCACCGGAGAGATCTATTCAACCGCCTTCACTGGTTCAATTATGCCAGCTTTCTCTAGTTTCTCCAACTCCACTCTTACAGCATCACGCATTGACACTGGCAAAGGCCGAAGCTTTGCCGCCACAGGCTTGCAACCTTCCCTCAAGACAATCCTATGCAACATCCCTTTTAAGCTCCAACTTTTTCATTAAAAACTTCAGGATATTTGCCAATTAAACTCTTGGGATCACCCTCCATTTCACCACCAAAAGGCATTTTCTCTACATTTAACACCTGTTCTTTGCTATTCGGGTCCAATTTGATACTCAGACCTCTTTGCTCTTTCCAACCCAACAACGTCTCACCTTTCTTGGTGATGTACAATTTACCGTATGTAGTTCTGTCTTTAAATTTGAAAGCTGCCTGACAACACCCCAAGACATCAATTTTGCTCCCGCTATACCCCCCCAGAGTTTTGTCCGACGGGCTTAAATCATCTAATGTACCCCCAACAACATTTTCTTATACAGCTCTTGACATTAAAGTAATTTCCGAACAAGAATCTGCCAACATTTTAACCTGGCAACCATTCACCTCCGCCCAAGCTGAAGGAGGTTCACATTCCTCCAGTTCTGCACATTGAACCATGTTCACAGTAATGATCTAATTTTCAGAGCCTTCATATTCATCTGAAGATGGTCCATCAACCTCCTCCACTATCATGACACTCCTCCCAGCTCCAACACTGTAATTGGAACAGCAATTGTCAAAATGTCCCCAACGTTTACACTTGTTACACAAAGCTCTTCTCCCAGCACATATCAGAGAGTTATATAGGTGACGGGCACTCCCACACCTAAAACATAAGCGTTCCTCTCTCCTTTTTCCTCCCTGCACATTTTCTTTTTGCAAAACTTTATTGGGTACTGGGGCATTGTTACTACTTTTCCCTTGATAGGTCTCGCCCGTTTGAACATTTTCCCTTTCCTTTTCTTCTTGTCCTTGGGCAGATCTCTTTTTCTATCCCCAACTTTCAAAATTTTAGCAGCCTGTTGGAGTGGTTTGGAATCTTTTACAGCAAGCTTCGCCACACACTTCAAAGTGTTCTCAATCCTTTTTGCAATCCCCACAACTTCATCTAAGCATGGATCATCCTTTAGCCATACTTCCTCCCTAATTTTGTCATTGGAGAAGTGTAACATAAACTGATCTCTAATATGCTCATCCAGTTTTTCCCCAAACTTTCAATTAAGTGACAAATGCTGCAGCGCAGTAATGTATTCCTCCACAGTCTTACTGTCATGTTGACATCTCATACCAAAATGATACCGTTCCAACACAGTACTTATCTTTAGTTCAAAATGTTTATCCAATTTCGCCAATGCCAAATCAAAATCATTCGCACCTTCCTCCATATCTAATTCACTCAGGTCTGGGAGAGTTTCAAATATTCTCTGCCCTTCATACCCGAAGGTGCATGAGCATAGCCACTTTTTTCTCAACTGACATCCCATTACCACAAGTAGCCTTCACGTAATGCAGGAACCCTTTCTTCCAGGCCCCCCACTTGATCCTAGGAGGGCCAGGGATGGGCAAAAACATTTGTGGGCCCGGAATCCCAGACAAAGCCATGCTTCTGGTAGGTTGTCAGCTGCTCTTGCGTATAAACAAATGACTGACAATGCGCAGAACAAGACGCTGGTATGCTCACAGAACAGGACGATGGTGTGCTTTCACCTCTGTGTTTTCCAGCGTTGTTCCCTAGTAGCTACGTGCACCGCTGCCACCTCCGACAAGTGGCCCTAGGCGGAACGTATTGAAGCTGCATCCACTATCTCATGAGATTCCAAGACAGAATATTTCACCCAATAGGTTCATATTAATGCTGCCTTCACAACCTTATTGGAACAGACAATATATCTGTCCCAAACGCTACGATCCTCTTCCTTGTGCAGCCTGCTCCCCGACGGTGTGTCCAACCAGACCCACTTTTCCAAACATGCGACGTCGCCGGAGACATCACGTGACGTGCCGCTGACCGCTCCTCTCACTCTCGCCCAATGGCTTGGCGTAAAACAGCGCGAGCACCAGCGCGAGTCTGCCTCCCCTTCACGCTCGCTCCGACGCGAGCACCAGCGCGAGGCTGGCTCTCCTTTGTGCCTGCTTGGAAGTGAGCACCAGCGCGAGTCCGGCTACCCTCCGCGTCCTCGGGGCGTGCTCGGCCCGAGCAGCACTTCCGACCCCCAAAGCGGTTCCGGGAGCGCTAGCTGACCTGGTTGCCCCGCCTTCCCCAGCCGCACAATGGGGACGCGGCCGCAGGGTACCGTCGGCGGGCTCCGAAACCAGGTGATTGGTGCAGCCCAAGTGATCACCGGCGCCGCTCGGGCCCAACAGGTCCACAGGATCTGGCGCAGTGCAGCTCTGCCGCTCCTTCCCAGGTAGGATCGGAGTATGCAAGGGGGGAAAACACGGTTCCCGCAGGGAGGCCTCTCGGTCGGGGGTCTCGGATCCGAAAGTCAGTTACCCAACAGCTGGCTCAGCACTTCCGTACATCCCATCCTCGTCGCCATGTGTAAAGACAAAAGTACCAGTCCAGTTTAGACAAGATGAAATGGTTTATTGCATGAAGGGAAGTTGGATAACAGAGACCCCCAACCATCTCCCACAGCAGCATCAACTGATAAAAGTCAAACAGTTACATTCCATGAACAAAGCATCAGAACTATATTGGTGTCATCACTGGCAAGGTTCCATATGACATATTGAAGCTTCCCAGTTAAACACCACAACAGTCGGGCCCTGAAACACTTGTGTATGGGCCCGTTATAAATGCCATATCATATCATATCATATCTCAAGGTCACAGCCGATTCTGAGGGATGAGCAGCACTGATACTTCCTCGATCTCTCTGCAGCCTCTGATACCGTTAACCATTCAATCCTCTTTGACCGGTTCCACTCTATAGGAATCCGTGGCTCGGCACTCAAATGGATTGCCCCCTTCCTCAGCAACAGGAAACCAACCATCTTCCTTCACCCTTTTGTCTCAACTGCTCCCCCCGTCAACATGGAATACCCCACAGTGCATGCCTCTCTTCTCTCCTCTTCAACCTCTATCTGACCACTCTACCAGGAATCATCCGCACACCCATTCTCTCTTGTTAGAACAAACCAGAAAACACCCACATTATCCTAAGAATCCCCAACCCACTTCTTGACTTTGAGGCTTGTCTCTGTCATATTGACCGATGGATGACCTGTAACCACCTCCTTTTGAACCCCGATAAAACCAAAATCATGGTGTGTGGCAATACCACCATTCTCCCACAACCGCTCCCATGGGGCCACTCCCTCGGCCCACCTCCTCCTCCCTCCGATATAGTCAAAAACCTACGTTGCACGATGGACTCAGGCCTAACCCTCTCCAGTCAGATCAATCATTTTCAAAATGCTGTCACTATCACCTCAAACTTCTTATACGCATTTATCCTTACCTCTCCTACCCAACAGACTCGCCGCTGTTATGTCTATTGTTATGTCAAGACTTGACTATGCCAACTCCCTATACCTGCGAGCACCGGCATACCAACTCAACAAACTACAAAGAGCCCAAAACGCTGTGGCCAAACTCCTCCTCGCCCTGGGACACAGAGACCACATCTCTCCCGCTCTTCGAACCCTACACTGGCTCCCAGTCAACAAAGGACCACCTTCAAGACCCTATGCATTACCCACTTGAACAGTGCACAAGACTGGGCCAACATACCTCCAAGAAAAGATAAAACCATAACTCCCGTCACGCACCCTCAGATCAAGCACTGCCCTCTTTCTAGCAATCCCAACCTCTAACTCTGCCAGGATCTTGGATCCACTTTTTCTACCTTAGCCACTACTCTGTGGAACTCTCTCTCTGCTCATATTCAACACAACCACAACTACATGGCCTTCTGCAAAGTTCTAAAAACCTGGCTCTTTCCATAATGTGTATATGACATTCTAACACTGCTGAAACCTTGCTACCCGATGTCAAATGTTCAGATATTTCAGAGCAATAATGCCATTGAAGGTGGCTAATAAATTACGAATAAGCTTACTCTGAATACAGCAATCACAAAAGGCGGAGCTTAATTCCAGAACAGCGAGCTCGCTAGATCAAATCCTCCTCCCATGCTCTCACCTCTCATATCGTTCCGCTCACTCTCTTCTCTACACCAACACACAATCAGAACGCAGCTACAACCCTCGATCAATTTCGGCCCAGCTGCTCGCATACGAACATTACCTCATGAACACATTAACACTCTGATAAAACACATCTATACCCCTAGAATTTGCCCTAGCTGCACACATAAGCATCCTAAATAGGCCTAACACAGTCAGAACCCAGTCCTGGTGACCATCGCCCAGACTGCAAACATTCTACTGATATCAAATACCACCACACCTAATGCTAGGATGCAGCTACCATTGGTCAATTGCTTCAACTGTACACATAATCGGAGCACCCATGCACCCTATGCCACCATACTTTCTCAACTGACCCGGACCACGATTCCCGAGGACGTTCAACCTACCGGCGCTTTGAGGTCATACCAATGATACATGGAGCGCTATATAAAAGCCAAATAACATCAGGGATGTGATTTGGGGGTCGCAAGAGCGACCGCTGACGATTGGCCAATGACCTCTGGCAATCTATTGCGACCTCTGGCAACCATCCATTCAGAGGAGGGGGCATGGCCACAGCTTTCTTGCTGTACTGCGTGGTCCTCCACTTGCAAGATGTGCGCGCCGCTCCTGAGCCCCAGCGCTTCCAGCAACAAGGCCCAGTGAGTACACAGACTCAGGTAGAGGTGGCAGACAGTTGCTGTGTGTGAGACTGAGAGGTGGGTGGGGTGTGGGTGTGTGCATGGGGCTTGCTGTGGCATGTGTGTGATCGGTGCTACTCGTGCCCAGCCCTCGCCTGCGGCCGTGGCGCAGGCCCTGGGCCACAGGCAGACGGCACCGACTCTGAGACATAAATATAAAATGTTCTGCTAAAGATGTTTCTCATACATTCATAGTCAATGTTTTAATGTACAATGTCTGAAGATAAATGCAGAAATCATTTTGTATAAGATTTCACAAATCCGAAAAGAAACCAGGGGATGTTGCTAAGTAAGGCACACTTTTTTCAGCAAGGTTGATATTGGCGGTCCATGCTTATCATGAAAACCTCAAGGAGTCGTGTGTGTGTGTAGGTGGAGTGTGAGAGACATCAATGTTTTTCTAAAATACGCTTCAGCACCGCACAACACCAGATCTGTTAAGGGCAGATACTATGTCGTTCAACCACCAATAAATAGCCCTTTTCAGTTCTTAGGAGAGGTACTAACAACGAATTTGTATAAGAAAGGAAAGGATTAAACATTTTACATTCAAGTGCAATTTATTGATTTATGTATGTAATGTATTTCTATTTTACGGCAGTTTTGAAAACCTGACTGGATATTAATAAGTGCGTCATCGAGCCTAACGCTAAACCAGTCAACACACATGCCCACAACGGCCTTTCTTACAAAAACTCCCCTCTATCAAAGATGACACCGGCACAGTGTGTTTCACCAACGGCCATGGAGGAACGCACGAGGAAGCGCATAACGCTATTTTTTTTCTTTACCTCATCCACAATGACACGCTGTTCCCCCCCTGCAGAAGGGAAATAACTAGGGGAACGTGCAGTGTCCTGATTCCGGCATGGCCATGAGAAAGGGACTACATGTCCCAGAGTGCTCTGTTTGTGCAGGCGGCTGGCAATTTCGGCCATGCAATGATCGTTACACCGAGGCCATATGCTCCTGGGGCTTACAGCCCTGCATCTTTCCTGTGCCGTTCCCTCTCCAACTCCGTGGTGTATCTACAGCGCAGCATTGCCTTCACACCATGCTGTCGCTTGACAGCACACACTCTAATTTCTACTGGGGCCACCTTCACCCGCAGCTTTATTTTTCATCTTCATCACCTGCCATTAACACCCTCTCAGCATTTCATCCTGGCTCCTCATCTCAGCATTTCATCATGGCTCCACATCCTCGTCGCCATAAGCAACATCGACTTTGACAATGCTACATATGATGATCCCTTCTTGGATGAAATGTCACAATACAGTGATATTGTAACCATATTTTTCATAGTGTTCTGAGGGATAATGCTTTATGAGGCCACTTCCTGTGATGTCGTGTGGGGGAGTGGACAAATGATATCACTTAATGTGATGTAACATGGGGGCATGGCCAAATGATATCACTTCCTGTGATGTCACACTTGGGGGTGTGGCATTGTGATGTCACTTCCGCTACCCCTGGCATTTTGGTGGAATGACGTCCCTGAAAAACATGACAACATAACATAACAGGATGTCCCGGGTTTTGGTGGCGAAGTGTGCGGCCAGTGAGTTGCAGAGGCCCTGCGAAGGAGAAGGAGAGGAGGAGATCTGCAGATCTTGAAAAGTTCAGCTGTGTTGTTGGAGGCACCAGAAACCCCTGCCTGTGCGTGGGCTCTTTTCTTGCACGGATGGAGAGTCTGTATTGCCTTTGGAGCAGGCAGCAGGCCAGTTTGTCAGAGGATGAGCCTGAAGCTTGCCACTTCCGTTCTGCCACCCTGCAATTTCGTTTCAGGGCCGCAAGTTCGGAGTCATACCAGGTGTTACACTTAGAGGCAGGTTTCAGGCAGATCCTCATGACTGTGGCAAGAATGTCAAGATTATTGGTGATGAAAAGGTGGAGGTTGTTGAAGGCAGAGTCAGAAGTAGAATCAGAGGTAGAAGGGTGAGGGGGGATGAAGGTGAATGCTAAGGCAGCAGCTGACACTCTTTTCATCGGGCGGATGTTACCGAACGAGGTCGGCAGGGATTTTGGGGTGCAGAGGGCCAAAGAGACCCAGGTGGGAGGAGATGGGAGAATGCTCTGACTAGGAGAGAGGAGTGATTAGTGGGGGTAGAGAGAGAGGTCAGAGTGTATGAGCACATCCAGATTGTGTCTGGCTGAGTGGGTTGGCCCAGAAGGGTGAATGGAGAGGGAAAGCGAAGTGCAGAGGTCAGTGAAGAGGATGGATGCAGGGCCATGGAAGTCCAGTTGGATGTGGAAATCACCCAGGAGGAGGAGGTTGGAGGTGGATGAAAATAAGGAAGACAGAAATCAGCCCATTCAGAGAGGAACAGGGTGGTGGCACCTGGAGGCTGTTAAATGGTAGCAATGGTCAGGGTACAGATGGGAGAGATGACAAACTTGCAAACTAGGCTCTCAAAGGAAGAGTAGAGCTGGGTGAGTAAGATGGAAGCAGGAACCCACTCAGGGAAGATTAAGGCATCCCTCTCGCCCCCAGTGCAGTGAGGTCAAGGCTTGGAGATGATCTTGAAGCTGTCAGAGAGGAGGGAGTAAAAATCAGTGACTGAGCTGGCATTGAACCATGTCTCAGAAAGAGTGAGAATGTCATGTCGTGGTCAATGTTTTCAAGAAGGAGGCAGATGTCAGTGGAGTGTTTTTGGCTGAGTGGGTATTAAGACTCGCCACGTGGAGGAGTCCTGTGTCTTTGAAGGTTTTCTGAGGTGGTTTACAGGGGCGTGGTACACCAGTCAGAGGAGGGAGTAGAAGGGGGATCTGCAGGAGTCAAATACCCAAGCTCTGCAATTATTGCAAAGGACCAAGAACTGCTGCTTTTCTCTCACTGTCTTTGGCATCAGTGTCCTTCTGATCGCTTCAGCCCCTTCTGGAGTCACTTTTCACCCTTCTTGTGATATCAGCTGTGCTATAATTCGCACTTCCCTTTGACAGTACTGTAATTTTGCCTTGTCCATCTTGTAGCCCTTTTCTGCCAATACTGTCAGCAAGTACACTGAGTTATTTTGACACTGTTCCTCTGACTTGCTACATATTAAATTGTCATCCACATATTGTATGACTGTGCTCACTATCTGTATGTTGCCTAGATCCATCTGAAGAACCCTATTGAAGAAGGAACGTGACTCGCAGTACCCTTGTGGGAGTCTCTTGTGTTTCCACTTCCGGTGTGTTTTATATAGAAATGAGGTTAAGTCCTGTGAATCTTTGGGAAGTTTTATAGAAAAGAAGGCATTCTTCAAGTCTAATACTGTGAAATGTGTAGCTCCCGTTGGGGTGCTGCACAAAATCATCACTGGATTTGTTACTAATGGGAATTCTGCTTCAACAATTTGGTTCAAAGGGCGCAAATCCTGGGTCAAATGTCATGATCCACCTGTCGCCTTTTTCACCGGATACTTTGCAGTGTTACACTGCAATTCTGACGATATCAGAATGCCTTGCTTCACTAATGGGGCGATAGTCTCATAAATACCATTGTTTGCTTCTCTTTATAGAGGATACTGTCTTGCCCTTGGTAAAATACCCCCTGGTTTAAATTGTATCTTGACTGCTCCTATCCCTTTTAACAGACCAATGTCATAGGTACTATTGGTCCATAAGACACTAGGTACCTGCCCTAAGTCTTCCATGTGAAATGGTGGTGGCGGTTTGCAACACAGCCATTCTGTGCAGCACTTCCCTGTAATGTATTTCCACCCAGTTTCTAATGCATATGTCAAACACCACCTCGCTATCTGATTGATCATCTTGGATAAATCCTCATCTGTCATGTCAGTCAACCTGTATCCTCTCCATACTGCAATTACAGTTCTCCATGATCGTCCTGTATCGTCACTCCCATGCAGCACTATTCTCTCGTCTCTCACTATAACTGCCTCGAGTTCTATTGGGATCACCTTTTACTTTTTTTCATCTAAGGGAATATCGGGTCTGAATAGGAGCTCATTGGGTATGAGTTACAACCTACCCTGTATCCCTGGGCACCATGCGATCAACATTTCTACCCCATATGAAAACAGTTCAATGTCTACAGGCACCCCCTCTGTACCATCATGCCACAATAAGCTCAGAGGAGTTCCCTCACATTCATGTAATAAATCCCTGGTATTGATCACACAATGTCTTGGTCTGTGAATGAAATGGTCATGTTAAGTCGACTCATCATATCTGTACCCATTTTATGATATGATATGATAAGTCATGTATAACCCGTCTGTACACAAGGAGAGGGAAACAGCAGGAGGACAAACACAATCTTACTATACCTTGTGTCATTCAGATCGCGTAGGTGTGGGGAAGAGGGAAGGGGAGAATTGCCAAGGGGGCTAAGAGGTGAGTGCAGGTGACACAATACGTGCTGTCAGAGGGTGCTCTTAAGTGCAAAGAGAAGGGATTGTAGGGTTACAGAACCATAAGTGCTGAGGGAGCCCGGAGGCAGTGCAAGGGCAACTGGACATGCAGGAGCCTGGTCCTGAGTTCAGGGGTGGCCAGTTGAGTAATGTGTGGGGCAATTTCCACTGGTGTCTGTCGGGAATATAACAGTAGCATGGTCAAGTCATGTTCTCCCACAGAAAATGGTAATTCATCAGTAAAAGGAACCACATCCGTGGCCCCAGAGAATCCCTGTCCATTCATGGCAATGTGTATCCACAAGAAACGAAAAAGTCTTGTCACCTATAGTCACCCCTTTAAGTGGTTCCTCAGCTGTATTGGGTGTAACAGATAGGATTAAACACATAAGGTCAGTCTATGGGCTGTCCTATTGTGGGTATAACAACATTCCCATCACTGTAAATGGATTGTCCCTTACAACAGTCGGCCCTCCCAGATATTGCACGTGAGCCAGCATTGTGGAGCCTGCATGTGTCATATTTATTATGTTCGGTGCCTGTTGTTCTGGTTTTGATTGCAGCACCTGTCCCTGCTTCTGTAATGCATGTGTCAGGGGGCAATATTGGTGTGTTTGCATGTCTTGGGTATGCAGCTGTTGTGGCATGTACATCTGTGCTTGCGAGTAATCTTGGGCATAATAGTCAGTCTGCTCTGTCTGGTATGTGGGCTGTTGCTGAATTCCCCCATTCTGAGGCATGTGGCCAATGTGTCTGCACACCCAACACTAGACAGGAGCCCCATTAATCTTTACTGTCCCCCATGAACCCCTCCTGCGTTCTGATGCATTGGGTGTCTGACCCCTCTTCCCAGAGGAATCCCGCCTTGTCCTCTTGGCCACTGATTCATATCCCCTCATCCTGCTAATCCTCCCACTGTCATCTGTGGTTGGTTCTACGCCTGCTGAGGAACTATTCCTCCTCCGATTGTTAACATCACCCCTTCCACACTGTGTACTTAGAAATGTGCTTCTGCACTAACTTTCTTTCTTCTTGTTTCCTCTCCTCCCTTTTCTTTCTCACATTCTCTTGTATTAACCTGAAATAGTGCACTATGGATAGGTACATTTCGTACTGTGGTTTATCCTACATCCCTACTAGCTTCTTAAATTGCTTTTGTACTTGCTCAGGTTACCTCTGACATAACATGTGGTAAAATAACCCAACTGTTTTGTCCCACGGTTCTCTCATTTCAAGACGCCATTTCTCTTGAATGTTTTGAATATATTGAAGTGGGTCCTCATCCTCATGCAATTTGCATGCAATGATCACGCTTATGTCTGAAGTGTCTGGCTTGTCAAGCGGCCGCTGGCAGTTATTGTATGGCGCCCCATTGTGTGCCGTGTTTTGTGCAGTCACTCCAGGTTTTCTGCTTTTTTTCCATACATCGTCAACTACCTGCCCAAGAATATCTGAGAGTAGACTCCTCATGTCCCCTACCGCTAATGTCATACCTGCTGTCAGTTTTTCAATCTCAGGAATCCACTTGACAGCCCCAGCAGTTAACGAGGCAGCTTGTATCTTGTATTGTCATTGTCCATCTGCTGCCTGGGGATATACTGAGGTTGCCCCATCTCCCTTTTCCAGTTTTGGGAACTCTGTCAGTGTCATCTCTTCATTCAGTCTCCCCATGTTTTTAGTGGTGGTAAATGCCCTGACGATCTCTGTCCACTTCTGTCCCGGCAGGGCCCTGAGCTTCTGCGCATAGGAGTGATATTGTCCACACTTTGCGACCCACGCTCGGGATTTGGTAGTCACCCTTCAATGTCTCCTCTCCTCTACCCATATTTCCTTTACCTCCCCATATTGTGTGTCTGTCTGGGCTTGCTTCCCTGGCACGTCAATAGTGTCTTCTCTCCTCATAGTCCTCATTCCCCTGTGAAACCTTGTCTGACCCCATGGTCCCAACAGTCACTGTCCCCTTCTCTGTCTTCATCAAAGCTAAGTCTCCTTAATATTGTGTCTTCCCACTGCTTTCCCTTTGTTCTGTCTGTTCAGCACTGTTGTCTGCCCGTGGTGCAAATGTGTGGCTTCTCCTGCTCCTATAGAGTTTCCCTATCCTTCTTCATGTAACTTCCCCATCCTCCAAATGTGGCAGCTCTTGTCTCTGTCTTGTTTGCTTCAGCTGTCTTCTTTTTCCCTTTGTCAGCGTTCTTTAACAAGCCTCTTGATTTCTATACTCATTTTCTCCTTCTTTATTTGCAATTGCCTTTCCCGCTCTTCTTCTGATTTCCTCCTTTCTATGGTTTCTAGCTCTCTTTGTTTTCTGCTCTCTGTTTCCTCTCTCTCTCGTGCTTATTTTCGCTCCCTTTCTCTTCACAATATTTCTCTGTTCTACTTCTCTTCACTTTATCTTCTACGCACGTCCTAGATTATCTCAGCCCATTCTTTAGGTTCCACCTCTGGATCTTTGATACTCAGTAATTGTTTCACTGCATGTCCTGTCTCACTGTTTTACGGTCCAGTTTGAGCAATATCTGTCTCCCTATGCATCCATTTGTTAATACAAATTCTTGGCCTTCACTTACCCCTGTTTAAGTCATTCTCGTTTAGCTTCGCTTGCATATTGCTGCACTCTTTATGTTCGCTTCTGCTGTCTCACGTTGCTTTATTCGCTTGCTTTGTGCTATCAGGTGCGCTTTCGCCACCATACGTTGGAGGTGCAGAAGTTTGCTTGGTGTATCACACTGCTGCTTTTAATTCTTTCATGGGATAAAATCCCTTGCTTTCTGTTGCTGTGTGTAGGTCTGCTGTTTGAGGAGGAGGAGGGGGAGGGGGAGCCGAGGGTTGTTCGGCCCCATTTCACATTGGCTCAGCATCCAATGCCACCGAAATTAGGCCCCTTCCTTGTCCTGAAACATTTTCCATAACTCTAATATGGCCAATTGTTTGCTCAGTTTATTACCATTATAAGCTGCCTGCAAATATGTGGTCATTTGTTGCTGCACCCATTTGGAAAAACGTCCATCTTTGGGACATGGCTTTGCCAACATGCCCTCTGTGTTGCGAGTCTATTGCGCACTATACTTGCATATTTTGTCTTGATACCGCGGGATGGATTTGCACAAATGCTGAAGAGGTGTATCATTTTCATCACTTATGTAACACTTTATGAATACTTACTTGACCTAAAATCGGGATTTTGATACCTCCAATTTTAATTAATGTAATATAACAAATCTTTTCTTTAGCCTCTCCAGCTCAGCACCAAAAAGAAAGACAAGCTCCACGCACCACGCCTCTGCGGCTTTCTGCCCTGAAGGCTGAAATCAGAACTGGCACAACAAATATTTTCGATCGTAATCGGCAAACTACTCACCAAGTTCTACCGTGTTCCCTACTCTTTGAGTCCTATTAAACAACCTCACCTGTGACATCAACAATACTGTAGAGGAAGAGTTTTCAATACTCAATCTTTTAATAGAATTGTCAGCTTGTGACATGACCCAAACTCAATAACAAACACAACATAACATGTATGCAGCCACCTTCCTGTCTCCTAACAGGGTAATCCAATAAATCTTGTGGTCCCTTTTCTACAGTGTTGCCTTATAGAAATGGGCCTCTGTGAGGTAAATCAGGAAACCGGCTTCCCGATATAAGGTAGCTTCTTCTTTTAACCAATATACCAAGGTAAACCATTAACTAATCATCCATGAACCAAGATATATTGCCTATCTCACAGGGAAACTGTTGTGATGTTGATTGCCTGACGGAGTGTCACAGATGGAGTTTTGGGGTGCTGGAAGAGTGACACTCCATTGCGAATGCTGTGTGAGGATGATTTCTTTCGTTAAGGATTCCACGGGGCAACAGTTGGAGAGCAGCAGCTTTGGTCTTGGCTGTGCTGAGCTGTGCTGGGGGTCCATTATCCATATTAATTAAGAATAAAGCTGTTATAATAATCTACAATTCATAGTGTCTTTGGCATCCTAACAGAAACCATAATCATCCATGAATCAAGCTGAATTGCCTAACTCACAGGGAAACTATTATACATTTATTTTCTATATTTTTACAAAGTTTGTTCATCTGCAAGCTAAACTGACTGTCTAAACTGACCGCCCAATCTGACTGCCTAACAAACAGGTATCCTTACAGCAAACAAAATCATCAACAAATAAAACACCAAGTGGACCTTTCCTCCCCACATTTGCCATGTAGCTGAGTCTATACATGTATACAGCAAAAAGGAAACACAGACTACCACCTGCTCCTGCATGTCAAATGATATTTCAATTATCACAACCCAATGTTCACCATGAAGTTTACATACATATCAACTTCTCATTGACCAGACCTTAACTAAAAACGATTTTGGAAACAGGAAAAACATACAGCGCACCACCTCATTTGATTTCCAAAGAAGCTACTTTCCAAAAAGTTTTGTATCAAACTACTGAAGACACACATACATTTGCTTACTGCCTATCACCTCTATGGGAAGAGAATTAGCAATGGATGAAATTGCAACATATTATGTCAACGCGGTGCGTTTCGGTCCCAATGGTAGAGATAGACCGCATCCGACCTTGGTCTTCTCTTTATTAATACTGGGCCTTCATCAGGACAAGGATAAGTGATCTTTGGGATCTTTTTCTATTCTGACCCCAGTGATACTTCTAGTTTCTAAAGATTAAAAACAAAAACATAAAAGCTAAGTGAAACAAAAGGGTCTGTGTTAGATCAGAACATGCTCATATGAATAGAGGCTCGGCGGGTGGTCATTAGGTAGAGGTTCACTCACATCATTTAGGTGGACGGGGCAGGATATTTAATTGCAGCGTCACTTACACAACTGTTGTTTGTGTACCACCCGCACTTGTGATACTAACTCAGTTTTTGTTTAAGAAATGTGCCAAGTATAATTGTATTATGTGTGATACATGTTTTTACGTATTTTTATATCAATAGAAAAAAAACAATGGTTTCTGTGAAAAACAGGATGAGTTAAGAATACAAAATATGTTTTTCCTGTTTCCAAAATCGTTTTTAGTTAAGGTCTGGTCGATGAGAAGTTGATATGTATTTAAACTTCATGGTGAACATTGGGTTGTGATAATTGAAATATCATTTGACATGCAGGAGTGGGAGGTAGCCTGTGTTTCCTTTTTGCTGTATACTTCATTATTACCCTGTTATGACACAGATCCCTCGTTAATCAAAGACATAGGGTAAAACCTGCTGTATAGGCTGAGCCTATACATACACTCCATGATCCGCTGAGGTCTCTCGGACACTGACTCTCCCACAACCTGCCACTCTGTTGTCCAGTCTGATAGCTGTCCCATGGCAAGCAGGAAGAAATGTTCCTTCAAAGGTGGCTCCTGTCAACCTCTTCTTCATACATGCCTGTTTTTAGGTATCAGTTTCCGCGGGTTGCCACACAGCCCCTCAGGCATGTGGTGGGATGAGACGGTTTCTCGCTGAAAAGAGCCTAGCAACCCTTATCTGCAACCACTTGTCATAGGTGTGGACGGTTTCCCTGCCACAAGGATAGAAGACTCACCCATGGGCAAAGTTACTGTATTTTATTGACAAACAAAATTACAGGGATCACATCGGAAAAACAAGTATCCTCCGGAGCTCTCGTCTTCTATGCATGTGTCACCCGGATTTATCCCAGTATGACATCACAAATCCATGTTCCATCCTAGAAACCTATCACACATTTACATTGATCAGTTTGGGTAGGCTACATATGGGAGCTCTATGGGTTAGTTCTACTATTGGATAGCCATATCTAGTGACTCATCCTATAACCACCTCTAGTAGTATCAATCTACAATCATGCAAGGTTGCAGAGAGACATTGGCCCTTGCAAATAATGATATCCCCATGTGAAAGGTAAATATGGATTTGGTACAATGTGCCCTCCTATCCCTAGTACCCTGGACAATTACCAGACTGAGTGGACCCTTTCAAGGCAATGGGAATGAATATGGAGGTATGAAGTGTTCCATAATGTTGCCAGCTCTGATCACCTAAGCCTGGAAGAGTGCATTCAGTGAGCAGTTTGTTGGAAACACTTGTAACTATTTCCCTCTGGTTCGATGGGAACAGTCATCTTCGTCTACCTTGGTTGAATGGGCATTGTCCTGTTCGACTGGATCATGTGTGTTAAGACCATGAAATTAAGCTTCCCTGCTTGTAATTATGATGATTCTAACCTGATTTTCTGCAGGTGGCTCGTTGTTTTGGTAACTGGAACTTTCCTGTATCCACTTGTCCTTGGCTGGGTGTCTCATTTCTGCTCGCCTCTGGCTGCAGCGATCATGTCAGCCTTTCCATGCACGCAAAGCCTTTCTCTCCTTTGCCATCAATTTCAGAGACATATAGCTTCCATATCATTTCCTATGGCTTCTCTATGTTAGTGGCAGTCAAGCATGTGAAAAATACAGATATGAACTCTTTGTATCTTGCGGCTTCAGCTGTGGAAAAGGATGTGGAAATAAAATAAATATGTATGTGTGCCCATTATCTACCTACGTGGGTCATAAGCATGTGCTTCGTGCCTATAAGCAATACACTAGTGCATGTTCATGTAACTTTGAGAATGGATGAATATGTACTTCATGTATAAGTGTGGCTATGTTGTGATGTCAGTGATGATGTCACTAGTCTCTGGTTTTTCAGTTAGTCAACTTGCTTGATCCATGTAATTTCCATGTTTTCCGAATTATCGATTGGGTATGGTCTGAACGGCTGTCTGAGCGAATAGTGTTTCTCAAACCTGCGATACATCATGGATCTTAGTGATGGGCCTAAAAGTGAGGCACATCTGTCATTTCTCTGGCTTCGTGCTGAAAGTCATGTGGGGGGCATGAGTCTCATGTTTGGCTGGAATAAACTGGAATAAACTGTCGGCACCCTTGGACGGGGTGGTCTTGCATTGCCCATCTTTGAAGAATACTATCTGATTGCTCAGGCTAAGTATTTGTCCTTTTGCTACTGTAATAAACTGGATAGTCCCCACATGAGGATCGAGAGAGCCATGGCGGCACCCTCTCGGCTTTGTTCGGTAATTACGTCTGCTGTGAACAGCTGAATTAAAGAGGTAAATAGACAATGATTGCATGGCATATGCTGGCAAAAGATTTATGGGTAACATATCTATACTTGCCACTACTACCAGACAAGTACGTAGAGGGAATGGCGATAACCATGAGAGACTGTATGTGAACACATTAGAAAAATTGGGAATCATCTCCTTTGGAGATTTATTTACCAACAACACCTTTTTACCATTAAACACATTTAAGGAACAGCGGGGGACAATGTCATTGGATATATTCATAGATTTTAGGATTCAGATTGCCTTTAAGGCAGTGTTCCCCACATTTCTAGTGCAACCTCCTACTTTCCAGATACTGCCAGACAGATTAAAGTTCAGGGGGATGGCTTTCTTATTGCCATCCTATATAAGTAGGTCCTGCAGGGTACACAGGATAAAACTAGGCAAAGGTGGGACAGAGACATGGGAGGAGTGATACCAGATAAGGAATGGTTGTATGTACTTAAGCTGATGAAGAGAGCCTCATTGGATTCTAGGTATAAACTAAAACTTTCTGCACCAGACCAATTACACACCTGAAAAGCTGCATAGATAGTATCCAGAGACTTCACACAAATGAAAACGCTGCAAGCAAGCACATGCAGATTTCATACACATGGTGTGGGTATGCCATGCAGTGCTGTGTTTTGGGGCAGAGGTGTTTTCCACAGTGAGTAGTATGTTTAGCGAGAATTTAGATCCAACACTGCAGGTAGCATTGTTGGGACTAACCAGAAACATCCCAAGCTTTTTGTGAAGGTTTGTTGGTTTCCTGCTGGTGCTGGCCTGCAGGAGAGTTGCAATGACTTTGTGGAGGGCGGAGACCCCGAGAATAAGGGACTGGTTGGCAGACATGGCCTACTGCCATGCCATGAACATGGCGTATGTTAGATTGCTACCAGTGAAGACTCAGCCTACAAACATCTGGGCCTCATATCAGAACTATTTATGTAGAGGAGATGGCATTGCAGGATGCAGGATGAAGATATGGCGTATGCTGATTGTGCAGACCTGAAGCTCTGGCAACAAAGAGGTATACAGAATGCACTTAGGATATTATGTATTGTATTAATATCTTGATACATATTGTTAACGAGAAGTCAAGGTGCTTCATTGGTTGTTTTTGAGGTACAACGTTCATTCATCACCTGTTTTTTCCCAAAAAATCTTTGCCGAGAATTCTCATCAGTACATATGGGAGGGGGGTGACTCCCAATTTCTTGTGATTGTGACTTAAGTTTTGTAAATGCTTATAGGAGCCTAGGTTATCATAGGTTCTTCACCAATCCGCCTGCCATACTTTTTGTTTTCATGTCGCAGGCAGATTTTCTAAAAGGGTTCCTCCCAAACCCCACTCCACCAGTGGATTTACCATGCTCACAATCAAACAGTTGTTTGTTGACAATTGCCCTTCCTCAAAGTCAGCAAACAGTGTGGAAGGTGATGTTTTTAAATTTGTGGCACAGTAAAATTCTCCTCTAAAAGATCTGAGCTTCCAGTGATAAGAGTCCCAGTTCATACCGGATAACACAAATTGGAATGGATTTCGGTAACCTAAGGACCTTGTTCCATACGAAGCCCTCAAGGTGACGGAAGTCTTTCCCCAAAAGGCTGTAGTGGATTTCAGCCCCATAAATTAGTACAGGGACAATTTCTGCCTTATAGAATATTTGTCAATGAAATGATTGACAATCTGCCGAACTTGAAGTTGAAATTTTGCATCTGTGCAACTGCTAAAGTTGCTTTGTTATAAAAGCCAGCATCATGAGTTTCTTGTTTGGAGTGTTCAGAATATCATATCCCAAGTATTTTAAGGTGTTTACTTCCATCACCTTTGCCCCCCACAACCAAAGAGACTTTTGAGAAGCCACAGTAACTTTTGCTCTGTTCATTTCCCCGCTGTAAGTCTGATTAATTGGGTTTACCACTTATTTATAGTTAATTTGTTTTCCCTGCAGTACATTTCCAGTTTATTCAACAGCCTTTGGATCCCCACCTTTGTGCAGTCTAGTAGAATAATATCATCTGCATAGGTGACCCAGTCGATCACCTATGCAGATGATATTTAGATATTTAGTGCTCAGGACTTTAGGGGCAACAGAGGATGCAGATTTGAGATAGGCTCCTAGCTCTGCCAAGTATGCCTTAAATAAGAAGGGCGCCAATATACAACCATGCCTGAGACCACTATTAGTCATCATTTCTGAGGAAAACATACCCTCACCGTTCAGTCGTACCCTGAGAGTAGTGTGGTCATGTATATGTATAAGAGGTGTTAATAGTCCCTTTGGGAGTCCCCAGTCTGAGAGTTTCAACCGATACTACATAGATTTCGTTATAGGACCCCTCGCATGCTAGTTGTAGGACATGGATTAGCACCCCCTGCAACGTTTGTTCCTACATTCTTCCAGAAACCTAATTGATTCGGCTTCAGGGTAACCTCTCTGTTTGCCCATTCTTCTAAGGAAGAGAGTAGGCCCAAGCGAAAGATCTTGCCGGCCGCATGGAGCAACGCGATCGGGCGGTCATTTTCCAGAAGGTCCCTGGCTCCTTTCTTAAATATAGGAACGATATGGGCCTCATTCTAGGACGAAGGGGTTTGTTTAATTGTGATAAATGAATTGTAATACTTATACAAAATGGATGCCCACAGGTCTGGATTAGCTTTAATAATCTTATTGGATAGACCATTTGGGCCTGGAGCCCTCGAATTGCTTTGTTTTTGTATAATCTTTTTGATTTGCATAACAGAGGAAGGGATACCCCATTTTAATTGTTGTGTGTCCCATTTTTCGTGCAAAACTTCTGGCTGGTTGTACAATTGACTAAAGTGTGAGGACAAGTCTTGTTCTGATATTGGATTAGAAAGTGCTTGCGTTGTGTAGCGCTAGTTTGGTGAATTAGTTTCCAATAATTTTCATTGTTCTTTTCACAAATGATAGAGATAATTTTGGAGAGCCAAAGATTTCAGTGATTTAGGTTTATTTGTATATACCTGTTTCAGTTTTGTGTGCTTCATACGGAGGGAAAGACCTACCCACTTGTGTGAACACTTTTATTGCACTTCTATGCTCTCTTTTATATTGTTGGATAGTGGGATTATAATCCATCCTTTTATTGCCGGTGTTGATGTTCCTCAGCCATAGACAGTTTTCTATGAAGGTTCGGAAAAGAAAACACCAGATCCCTACGTTCTTGTACTTCTCTCTGATCATCTAGAAATTCGCCCTCTAATCTATTGTGGAATTTCCTTATGTCGCTGTTTTCCGAGATTACTATATTTTTGCTTATAGAGACAGTTACTCCACACATTTTCTTTGTGGGTGGGAGAGTTTGCCTACACCACAAAAACATTCTGTCATTCTTGAGTGGTCACTCAGAAAACTATTAGATATTTCATAAATGTATTCATTAGTAACAAGATCGTCTGAAACGAAAACAAAATAAATCATGGTGGCAGTGTTTCCACTTGCCCACGTGCACCTATGGCCCACTGCCTGTGAGTCTCTGTGGGTAAGCACTGTCAAGTTCCACCCTTCAAAGAATCCCTCCATTGTTTCCTTTGTTATCCTGCGTTTTGGTGTATTTTAGGTTTGGTTGATTTTCTGAATATGTTTTGGGGTCCAGGCAGTTTGTGTTGAAATCAACTGCAATTATTATCAAGCCATGTTGCCTGTTTTTCCCTCCATCCCATCAGAATCCTTCAATATCGCTAAAGTCCTGTCAGCGTAACTTCAGTATACGCTTGGTACAGCACGTGTTTTCCTTCATAGATGTGTGCACCACTAGTATACCCTAGATTGAATTGTCTATGGTTTGCAGTGTGTCAATTAGCTCTTTTCAGAATCCTAACAAAAGACCACCTTTTGGATGATCAATGGGACCCTGTACAGCCAATTGTTGGAGATTTATATATCAATCCATAATAACCTTTCGATTCAGAAAGGTTTCTTGTAGAATCAGCAGTTTGTATCTTCTTAGAAAGTTACAACTTTCTCCTGGGTTAAATAAGTGCTGCAAACCATGGGTGTTCCAAGGGTAGAGGCTAAAAATCAGTCCTGACCTCTTGAACACCCATCATCAACCTGAGGATGGAGGAGTCAATACCAGTCACTATTTCTATCCTTAGAGTCCTTAGGGGATGCCCCCCTCCCTGACCCAACCTTCAGGTCTCCCCCGTTAGAAATGCTGAGATCATTTAAGTGGTGAGTGTTATACCTCTGAATGCCACAGGGATCCTTCATCAAAGAGGGACTGGGCAGGGTCGCTCTGTTGTGCACATCAAAGCCTCTCTGCTGAATTTGGTTAATCGCTAAATCAATACCCTCTCTGATGGGAACACACTGCTAGACATACAACATCCCACATTCCTAGATGACTGAACTCGATTCTATCAATGTCAGTGGAAACTATCTTCTCAAGACTGGGTAGGTCGTCTAGGAGCACCAAAACCTTATATCTATTTAGGATCATGAGCTCTGGATCATAAAAAAATTGCTTCCAGGATACATTTTTCCTGGAGTTCAGAACGCATTTGACTTCCTATAGGTAGAGAGTCCCCTCCCTTTACCATATGGTTTCGATACAACGGGTCCACATTCTCAACCTGGTCTCCATCGGAGGGAGAGCGAACCCTAGAGCCCTTGCATGATACCTTTATTCCCACACATTCATGGTCCCTTGGGAAGGACACTATTGAGTCAGCTAAACTGCACCCCAAACATTTTTGGAGGAAACTGTTTTTCAACAAATTTCTATTACCGCCGGTGCTGGTACTTTCCTGATAGAGGACCGTTCTGATGTTAGGGCCCCACAATGTAGAATCCTGTTGAGCCCTTCCACCCAGTAGCCTTGTGCTGGGGCTGTCAGGAACAGCCATTCCCCATTGTCCCGTAATGGAAGTGTGACCATCGAAAATAAATCAGGTCCGTGCTTTGGAGGCTCAGATAAGACCTTCCTTGGAGATGACAATGAGTTTTCTTTAAGCCTCCCCCGGGCTTCCGGTATTGTATTGTATTGTTATTGTATTATATTGCATTTTTTATTTATTTATAGAGCACACCGGGCCATCAGGCATCTGGGCGCCTGCAAAAAATGTGGGTTACAGGTACACAAGTAAAGATGCACTACAGTATAAAGGCAGTATATAGAGACAATTTACAAGGCAGAGGAATGAGCAGGATAATAACAAAATATACATATATACAATTCATAGGTGAGGACATCAGTGAGGTGCGTGCATCAGTGGTCATTAGTGTGTAGCCAGTGTAGCAAGTGTATGATATTAGATTTAAAGGCAGGGAGGGAGGGTAATGCTCTTAAGGCATCTGGTGTAGAGTTCCACATTTGAGCTGCCAAGCCTGGAAAGCTGGAACTCCTGTTTTTTAAAGTTTGAAATTAGGGATTCTAATGCTGTTAGAGTATGCCTTTCTGATGGGTCATTCTGATGTGTGTTTGGTGAACCTCTCTGTCAGGTATATGGGTGCCTTATTATTGAGGCTTTTATTCGTCAGATTTAGTGTTTTGTACTTTATTCTGTCTTTAATGACAAGCCATTTGATAGATCGTTTTACGTGAGAGATTTGATGACCTTTAGGAGTGCCTAGGAATTCCTGAGAGAGCTATCCAACTAAGTCTGGGTTGAGGGGGGTCACACAAATAGGGAGTTGCAATGATGAACCCCTCGAGGGTGCATTACTTTTTGATGGAACTTCCGGATCTTTGTGGTAGACCCCTTTTCCTTTGATGTCATTTAGTGAGTATTGTGAAGACCTTTCTGTCAGGAGGTTAGACTTACTCGAAGGGCCTCACTTGCAGAAATTAGGAGCCACCTTGAGATCATCTTTGGGTAGAGATTTACCATTAGGAGAGTGGAATTCCTGAGGGCGCGTCGGCGACTTAGCGAAACCCCTCGAGGTGTTGCTATTTGTTTTCTTGGGTCATTGGTTTTTCGATTTCCTTTCTACTGGATCATTCTCCTTAGGAGCAGTCTGCCCCTTGGATTTATTGGCCTTCTTTCTCTTGGCGCCTTCCCCTTTCTGAGGTGGTAGGACACAAGGGGAGTCGACGATAGTGATCACATGGCCTCAGTATTCCTCCATCGCTCCCAGACGTAGAAATGATTAAATTGTCACTGTGTCTGGGGGGTATCAAAGAAAGAGGAGTTGCCCCTCCTCTTTGCCCACCTCAAGAGTTTCACTATTCCCCCTGCGCCTGAGGTTGAAGTGCGTTGAATTTTCTTCCTCCTGTTGGGCCAAAGCCTGAGATGTTACATCCTTTGGATTAACAATGAAGCTAGACCCCAGGGGATATTAATGCCTCTCTCCCTCCTCCATTCCAGGGTTATGTTTGGCAAGTGTGCTTAAAAAGTTAGAGCACCGTGTTTTTCAGTTTAGTTTCCATGGAAAGCCCTTCGGTTTTGAGGAGGGACTTTATTTCCTCCCATCTGGGTACTGACCCCATGACTGTGACAAAAGTGTTCAGTTACTCCTAATTTCTTCCTTGAGTATGTCAGAAATCTTCACCAAGGAGGTTAGGACGAACATAAGCACCTCCAGAATCGGGTGGTGGGTGCGGGGTGAGGAGGGGCATGTTGTATCTGTGAGAATTTGGGTAGTCTGTTAAGTTAGAGCAATATGCTTGATCACATTCCATCTGGATCTGGTCTTCCATCTGGGTTGCAAAAAGGTCTGGGGTGTTGGACAAGGAGTTTGACCTAATGGCTAGTAAGGGAGCACTAAGCACATCACTGTTTTTGGAGTGAACGGTTCTACAAGGATCTTCGTTGACCGCACCTACCCCCATGGGTCTCCGTCTGACATTGATGCATGCACGTCAGCGTTTCCCGCGTTGTTGTGGGTGAAGAATTCCCCTATTTTGCGTTGCATGGATGAGACGTTCAAAGAGAAATCCAAACCTGTTTTTTCCGCCAAGGGATCCTGCAGGGCAGCGCTAATAACTGCTTTGTCGTAGATCCGTATCAAGCTTGATCAACGATTTGGGAGAAAAGTCATGTTTTATACATGATTGTTCCGTTTCCATCTGAGGCAAAGAGTTTCCAACTATTTCTGAGTCTCAAATTCATTATTAGTTACACAAGGTAGAGTTAACAATGTTCAAAATCACCAGTATGGGAATTAGGTTAGATTAGTCAACATGAACCCACCGTCCGGCACCGGTCACGGGGAACACAGCCACACAGCTGCACGCCGCTGCGCTTGGCGCCTCCTATTAGATTTTATAACTTGTGCTGACTATGCCACTAGTTCCAATCCACCACAAATGAAAACACTCTGCAGCTTCTCGTCTGAAAAAAAGGAAGTCCAGACAGCCACAAGAAACACACAGATGCACGCCACATTTCTATCATATAACATTTTTTTTTTTTTTATTATTTATTTATTTGACTTATATTCAGGAAAAACCTGTAATTTTGTCAAAAGAGTGTGGCACATTTTTGTTCTGCAATTTGTTCCTCTTGGTTTCATTGAAAATGAGTTTCTCGACAATGGTTTTTCACATATCCGACTTATTAAGTGCTTGTGGGAGACCTCCAAAGTCATCTGACTGGTGGTTCCCCTAGCCATGCTCTGCTTCAGTAGATTCAGTGAGCCGGGCCTCGTTTATCTGTTTGAAAGCCATTTCGAGCAAATTTGTCATGGCTATTGTCCACCTAGTGGCTTCACCGGCGATGAGTCTGTTCCACAAAGTTTCTTCTTGAATCATCCACTGATTCGTGATCAACGGTGATAGGTAGGTTGTTCTATTCTGTTTCGTGCAGGGGCAGTTTAGGATTAGGTGTCTGATCGTTTCCACAGTGTCTGGGTTTTTACATAGTCGACATACTAGGTTTTCTGCCATATTTCGAATGGCGAGTATTTGTTTAGTTTGTAGTAAATTTAATCTTGCTTTCATAAACAAATGTCTTTTTTTCTTGTCCGGGAATTTACTCACGTATTTCATTGGAACCTTTGGTTTGTTGAACGTTGGTGGAAGATGTTGTAATAGTTTATTTTCTGTTGCTGCCTCTATTGTTTTGATCCAATCCCTTTCTTCGAGTTTCCGTTTGATTTTATCTGGGTTTTCTTTTAGGTCTGTTTCCGTGCACAGTATTTCAGACAACCTTTCCTTTCTAGAATCTGCCCACTTCTTGAATAAGCTGCAATTTCCAGTATCAAGTTCTTCTTTAATCAATGCATAAATTGGCAGGGAGTCAGCCAGGATGATTTTTCTGAATAGCCTCATTGCATTAATGTCGACTATCGAGGCCAAGGATATTAATCCAAGCTCCCTTCTGATAGCCTTTATTGCGGTTGATTTGGGAAGCCCCAGAACGGTTCTCCAGACCATGCCTTCTATTCTGTTCCAGATGTTCTCCGGGATGCACAATGATGCTTCCGTTCCACATGTCAACGCGGGCACCAATTTCATTTTATAGAAATGTATTGCCGGGGTTAGCGTAAATTTACCAAATTTCTTGTCCAACGTTCTCATTTGCGCTGTCAGTCTCTTCGCTTTATCCCAGAGAGCAGCTTGCATTGCTTTGTCTGTTGGTGTGTTATCTAGTTCAAATCCCAGGTATCTGATGTTATTTACTTTTTCGATTTTTGTATCGTCTAAAAACCAGGACTCCCTTGTTATAGAGCTTTTCTGTTGTTTCTCCAGTGTCATGGTTTTTGTTTTGTTTTTATTTATCTCCAAGTGATTTTCCTCTAGGTATTTTGTCAAATTTGTCAATTTCCGCTGCAAGCCCACTTTCGTCTGGTCAATCAGAATCACGTCGTCTGCATATAGGAGACGAGGAATTTTGGTTTTCCCTAGTTTAGGTGGAAACGTTCTGATCTTGTTTTCTGAGTACTGCAGGTCCCCCAGATAG